>NW_023416346.1:96081423-96566709 GCF_014108235.1 Myotis myotis
CGCTCTCACACTCTCTCCCTCCCTACCTTCCTGCTGGTCGCCATTTTTCCATCTCCAGGAAAAAGTAATTTTGCTATAGCACATAAATATGTTTAGAGAAAGAATAAACTAAATATAAAAGTGAGAAAAATCATCTCTGACTTACACTGAGGTTCTGAATGACAACTACTTAAAAAAATAACAGTGTAACATATTGAACATAGCCATTATAATAGGCCATTGCATTTCATTTCTTTATAGGACAAACATGGGAAATCCAATGAAGGGAAGAAGATTTTTCAAAATCTAGATTTCAGAGATATCTTTGTTAGGGATACATTCTCAATCCTACCTTATTATTTGACTGTTTATAAAAGTTGGCTTGCCCTTGCTGGTTTGGCTCAGTTGGAGCATTGTTCCACACACCAGAGAGTCATGGGTTTGATTCCTGGTCAGGGCACATGTCCAGGTTGCAGGTTCAATCTCCAGTCAGGGTGCATATTGTAGGCAATATATCCGTGTTTCTCACATTGATTTTTTCCCCTCCCTCCCTCCCTCCCTCCCTCTAAAATTAGTAAAAACATACCCTAGGGTGAGGATTAAAAAAAAAAAGGAAAAAGTTGACTTATGATAGTTTTTAGTCAAGGCTGAAAATGTAAAATTACTAGGGCACTTTGAAAACAAAATGGAATCAGATTTTCCCCCCTTCTTTGTTCTATGATATATTTCAGAGTTTTCCCTCATAGAAAATGAAACCATGGTAGAAACTTTCCTAACCATCCAGTGGTTGGCTAATTGAAGGAAACCATAAAAACTGTCTATATATAGCTTATTCATTTTTTAAAAAACCTAGAACTTATTTTTATTCATTCTCTAATACTTATATGTAGGGCCAAAGCTCTTTCTTTGCATATGGGTCCTCTGGAAGCCTTTTTTGTTTTTGCATAAACTACATTTGTATCGCTTCATTCCAGATTTCTAGTTTCTAGTTTAGTTTCATGTAAGTAGAGAATAGAATTCTTTTAGATATTCATGATTTCCCCCCAATCTCTTTAAGTTGTTTCATGCATGGCTATTTTAGCAGTTTATTGCTCACCTTTATTGAGTGTTTCTAAAAGCATTTACTTTTATTTTCATAGAAAGAATAGCTCCTTTTTGTACTCATACTAGTGCCCCGGTACACGGATTTGTGCACATTGAAAGGAAATTAGGAGAACCAAGATGGCGGCATAGGTTAACGCCGGAGTTTGCTGCTTTGAACAACTACTTCAAAAGTGAAACTAAAAGACAGAACGGACATCACCAAGAACCACAGGAACGCTGGCTGAGTGGAAGTCCTACAACTAGGAGGAAAGAGAAATGCATACGGACACTCAGAGGAGGCGCAGTGCTGAAGTCAAATTCTGAGGTGCGGAGTGCGCGGAGCGGGCTGGCGGCGGAGGGCGTGGTTGGCGTTTTCAATCGGGAGGGAGTCGCAGACTCTGAGCTCCAGATCCGGGCGAGTCTTTAGGGACCCAGACTCAAACGGGAGAAGCGGGACTGTCTGGCTTCGGTCAGAGCGAGTGCAGCTTTCTCTCCGAGCTTTGCAGCGGGTGCTGGGACTCAGAGAGGCAGAGCCCCTGGGGACAGGACTGAGAGCCGCCATAACTGCTCTCTCCGGCCCACCTTGTTGATCCTGTGCGACCCGCCCCGCCCAAGCCCTGCACACAGGCATTTGCCGGATAGCCTCAGGCAAAGGCTAGATTAGCACCTCCCTAGAGGACAGAAGGTCTCTCACTGCTGACACAGCTGATTCTCATAGCCACTTGGCCTGGAGGTCAAACCCTCCCTGGTATTAGCTACAACAAGGTTTAACTATAAGACTGCGAACAAAGACCACTAGGGGGTGCACCAAGGAAGCATAACAAAATGCGGAGACAAAGAAACAGGACAAAATTGTCAATGGAAGATATGGAGTTCAGAACCACACTTTTAAGGTCTCTCAAGAACTGTTTAGAAGCCGCCGATAAACTTAATGAGATCTACAAGAAAACTAATGAGACCCTCGATGTTATATTGGGGAACCAACTAGAAATTAAGCATACACTGACTGAAATAAAGAATATTATACAGACTCCCGACAGCAGACCAGAGGAGCGCAAGAATCAAGTCAATGATTTGAAATGCGAGGAAGCAAAAAACACCCAACCGGAAAAGCAAAATGAAAAAAGAATCCAAAAATGCGAGAATAGTGTGAGGAGCCTCTGGGACAGCTTCAAGCGTACCAACATCAGAATTATAGGGGTGCCAGAAGATGAGAGAGAGCAAGATATTGGAAACCTATTTGAAGAAATAATGACAGAAAACTTCCCCCACCTGGTGAAAGAAATGGACTTACAGGTCCAAGAAGCGCGGAGAACCCCAAACAAAAGGAATCCAAAGAGGACCACACCAAGACACATCATAATTAAAATGCCAAGAGCAAAAGATAAAGAGAGACTCTTAAAAACAGCAAGAGAAAGAAACTCAGTTACCTACAAGGGAATATCCATACGACTGTCAGCTGATTTCTCAACAGAAACTTTGCAGGCCAGAAGGGAGTGGCAAGAAATATTCAAAGTGATGAAAGGAAATTAATTAAAAGGTGGCTGGTGTGGCGGGACTGAGTGGGATGGGCCAGACCCGCCCTGGAGCCAACCTCCTGCAGTCCCTCCCCAGCATCTTTGGAGTGAGCAGGGTCCCTCCGGCAGATGGGGTCCCTTGGTCTGGCCTGCAGGGATTGGGTTGAAACTGGCTCTCCATCCCCTGAGGGGTCCCGGAGTGTGAGAGGGCACTCTGCAAAGTTGCTGTCATATAGGGTGTGGAACGCAAATGCAGATGTGCAGCAAACCAGATTCAGGCCAACAGTGTCCCAGCAGCAACAGAACCTACAGCCGAATGTGGAATTGTGCGGCCCCGTGAGGAATCGAGCTCCCTCCTCTCTGGTTTCGGGTGGCATCACCTGAGAACCACTGCTGCCAAGTCACTGCAGCTTGGCAGCTCCTGCATTGAATGTCTGCCCTCTAGTGGTCAGTGCACGTCATAGCAACCGGTCAGACGGTTGGACACTTAGCATATTAGCCTCTGATCACTTGATCACAAGAAGTTCAGTAGGCATAAGCCAACACAGATGAACTAAATGTGGGACAAGGAGTACATATAAACATGCTGTGGACATCTGAATATTTTAATGATTGAATGGAGACCATCAGTTAATCCATTGAAGGTTGGTTAAGAGAACTTTTTGCAGAGTGAAAGTTTGCTTTTTCTTACTTAATGTATCCTGAACATTTTTCCTGTCTGTAAATAGAGATCTATATCATTGTTTTTAATGGGCACATGGTATACATACACTGAGTGGCCAGATTATTATGACCACCTGATGTTTGTAGGCAAATTAGCTATAATTGCACACTGAAGTTGCTAGAGGGCCAGACCATTATAAATAGGGAAGCAGGTTGTTTACCACGACAGTAGAAGTGATTTTTTTTATGAAGATATGGGTAAACAATGCGATTTAACAGCCTTTGAATGTGGGATATATTTGAACGTGAGTGGCAGATTATTATGACCACCCCATCAGTACTTCGTTGGGCCACCTTTTGCCTTCAATACTGCGGCGATTCTTCTTGGCATTGACTCCACGAGATGTTGAAAGGTGATGTGAGGAATCTGATACCATGCCTGATGAATAGCACTGTCCAGTTCTGTGAGATTTGATGGTTGTGGAACCAGCTGCTTGATGGCTCTTTTAACTTCGTCCCACAAATGCCCAATTGGATTGAGATCTGGTGATTGTGGGGGCCACCTAAGCAAGGTAAAGTCTCCCTTATGTTCTTGAAACCACTCCTGCACAATACGAGCACCGTGGCATGGCACATTGTCTTAGAAGAAGCCATCTCCACTGGGATCCGCCATCAACATGATAGGATGAACTTGATCAGCAACAATACTTAGGTATGTTGTGCTATTCAGACGTTGTTCCACACGAATTAAAGGGCCCAGATCATGCCAAGAAAACATGCCCCAAGCCATAACACTGCCCCCACCAGCTTGAAGGGTTGTACTCATGCATGTGGGGTGCATGCTTTCATGCTGTTTCTGCCAAATTCTCACTCTGCCATCTGCATGATGCAACTGGAAACATGATTCATCGGACCACATGACTTTTTCCCAATGTTTGGCTGTCCAATCCTTGTGTTCCTGTGCGAATTGGAGACGTTTTATCTTGGTAACTGCAGACAGCAAAGGTGTTCGAGCAGGCCTTCGGCTTCCATATCCCATACGATGCAGTGTACGGCTAATTTGCCTACAAATGTTAGGTGGTCATAATAATCTGGCCACTCAGTGTATGTATATATAGTCCACGTTCAAAGGCTGTTAAATCACGTTGTTTACCCATATCTTCAGAAAAAAAATCACTTCTGTCGTGGTAAACAACCTGCTTCCCTATTTATAATGGTCTGGCCCTCTAGCAAGTTCAGCGCGAAATTATAGCCAATTTGCCTACAAACATCAGGTGGTCATAATAATCTGGCCACTCAGTGTATATTAGGCCATGTTCTTGCTTGCAAACATTGTAAAACTGTTCTGATTCACTTAACCAGACAATGAATTTATTGGTAGGCTATTAAGATTGCTTATAGAGTCAACAGGGAAGATGGTCAGCCAGTGTTGGAAAATGGGCAGGAATCCAGTGAGGCTAAAATAGGACAAGGTCACATCGTAGGAACAGTCTGGTGAGGAACTCTCCAGTGGCACTGGCTTTCTCAGTACTTTTGCCACCACTACAGCTGGCATCTTGATTTTGCTGCTGTAACTGCCAAAACTTCTCTGTAACTATCACTGTGTTACTTTATCAGGATTCAAAACTCTGGGTAGAAGCATCTGCCCAACCCAGTCTAGAATCATTTAGCAGCATCTCAGCTTCAAGGATGAAAGGTAAGGAAATATCCCCCACTCCCACTTTGGCTTCAGTAGTGGGTGCAGTAATGACCTACTATAGAAGTTTAGATTGTTTTTTATGTTGTTCTGTTTTAAGCTACACAGTAATAGGCACATCTTACTAATACATTAGAGGGTAAATGTTTTATCTTAGTTGTTTTAATTTATAATTGATTTTAAAGAGAAGGAGGGGGGAGAGGGAGGAAGGGAGGATGGATGGAGAGGGATGAAGAGAGAGAGAGGAGGAGAGGAGAGGAGAGGAAAGGGTAGGAGAGCGGAGGAGAGGGGGGAGGGGAGAGGAGGGGAAACATTGATTTGTTATTCTATTTGTTGATACTTGTATATGCCCTGACCGGGTCTCAAACCTGCAACCTTGGTGTATTAAGGGGACACTCTAACCAACTGAGCTACCCGGCCAGGGCCCAATTTATAATTTTTAAGACAAGTACCATATAATTTCACTTATATGTAGAATCTAATGGGCAGAATGCACTGACGAGCAAAACAGAGATAGAATCATAGAGAGCAGGCTGACAGCTGTATGGGGTTGGGTATTGTGGAGCTGGATGGGAGGGTAGAGGGATTGAGCAAAAAAGAAAAAGAAAAAACTTATGGACATGGATAACAGTGTGGTGATTGCCAGGGGGAGAATGGGGCAGGGGGAGGTGTAGGAGTTTATAGGGGGGATAAATGGTGATGGAAAGAGACTTGACTTGGGGGAGGGGGGTGAACACACAGTAGTGTACAGATGATGTGTGGTGGAATTGTGTCCCTGAAAACTGTATAATTTTGTTAACCAGTTTCATCCCAATAAATTCAATAAAAAGAAAAAAAGGAAAGGAAAACAGTAAAACAATGTAAATGTAAATTTCATGTATTTATTGGTATTTTGAATCACTTATTTTGTCAATTGCCTGAGATATATATTACTATATGGGTTTTTTGAGATATAATTTAGATATCCTAAGATTCACCCTCTTGAAGTGTGTAATTCAGTGGTTTTTATTACATTCACAGATTTGTACAACCATTACCACTCTCTAATTCCAGAACATTTCATCACTCCCCAAAGAAACTCCATTCATATATGTTTTTGTTGTTTGTTTCATGGTGTATTTTGTCACATGAAATTTTAAAATTTTATATAAAATTGTAAAATCTTGCCGAAACCGGTTTGGCTCAGTGGATGGAGCGTTGGCCTGCGGACTGAAGGGCCCCAGGTTCGATTCCGGTCAAGGGCATGTACCTGGGTTGCGGGCACATCCCCAGTGGGAGATGTGTGGGAGGCAGCTGATCGATGTTTCTCTCTCATCGATGTTTCTGACTCTCTATCTCGCTCCCTTCCTCTCTGTAAAAAATTAATAAATATATTTAAAAAAATTGTAAAATCTTTTCCTTTATGGTTTCTTCTTAGAAGGGCCTTCCCCACCCCAAGTTTTGTTGTTACTCTTGTTAATTAATGTTCAGTTTTATATCTTTGTAGCATTTTCTTGTATTTGCTGCAATTGATTATTAATGATTTTCTTTTTAAAAATTTCCTTATTTATTAAGGTATTACATATGTGTCCTTATCCTCCCATTGCCCCCGCAACCCCCCACTCATGCTCTCACCCCCCTGTTGTCTGTATCCAATGGTTAGGCTTATATGCATGCATACAAGTCCTTTGGTTTATCTCTCCCCCTTACCCCCACCCTCCTCTACCTTCCCTCTGAGGTTTGATGGTCTGATCGATGCTTCTCTGTCTCTGGATCTGTTCATCAGTTTATGTTGTTCATTATATTCCATAAATGAATGAGATCATGTGATATTTATGTTTCTCTGACTGGCTTATTTCACTTAGCATAATGCTCTCCAGTTCTAATGCAAATGGTAAGAATTCCTTCTCTTTTTACCACAGCGTAGTATTCCATTGTGTAGATGTACCACAGTTTTTTAATCCACTCATCTGCTGATGGGCACTTAGGCTATTTCCAAATCTTAGCTATGATGAATTGTGCCACTATGAACATAGGGGTGCATATATCCTTTCTGATTGATGTTTCTATTTCCTTTTACATTTCAGTCTTTTACTCAGTTGGAATTAATTTTGGCATAAGATGGGAATCTATAAAAAATTACCTCAAATGGTTAGAACATACTGAGCTGTTCCACACTCAATAGTTTTCTTCACAGAAAAAGGAATGGTTAGCCATTATGCCAACATGACTAGTTGATTTCTCCACTGATTGGAAATACTGCTCTTATTATATATACTATACTATTTAGCATTTAAAAAATTATTTTTATTTATTTTTTAAAATTCAATTTATTGGGTTGACATTGGTTCATAAAATTATTTATATAGGTTTCAGGTGTACAATTCTATAATACATCATCTGTATATTGCCTTGTGTGTTCACCACCCCAAATCGTCTCCTTCCATCACCATTTCATTTCCCTATACCCTCTTTTACCTCCCCTTACCTCTTTTCCCTCTGGTAATCACTATGCTATTGTCTGTGTATACTAAACTCATATATACACATATGTCTGTTTCTTGGACTTTCTATTTTGTTGCAAGGATCTGTCTATTCTGACATCAATATAAGACTTTTAAAATATTTAATACTTTTAAGGACATTTTAATGTGTGATAGGGTAATTAGCATTATTATCGTTTTAGTAATCTTATATAATAAAAGCCTAATATGCAAATCAATGAATGGCAGAATGACCAGTGGAATGACTGATCACTATGATGCACACTGACCACCAGGGGGCAGACGCTTAATGCCGGAGCTACCCCCTTGTGGTCAATGAGCTCCCACAGGGGGAGCGCTGCTCAGCCATAAGCTGGGCTCACGGCTGGTGAGCGCAGAGGTGGTGGTGGGAACCTCTCCCACTTCCACAGGAGCGCTAAGGAGCAGCGAACTGAGAGGTAAGGAGCAGTGAACAGGGGGGTGGTAAGGAGCAAGAGGGCACAGGCCATGCTGAGGGAGCCCCCCCCTCCAGTGCATGAATTTCATGCACTGGGATTCTAGTTTTAAAATAAAATTAATGATGTTCTTGAAAAGTTTGCTCAAACTGAGTTGTCATTTTCAGCCTCACCAAACTTTTATTGTTTACTTTATACTTGTTCTTAATCAGTTATAGCAAATGTAAACTAAGTGCTTTTTCAACTTTCTTTACTTAATGGTTAAATATATTGAGTTTTTTTTTTTTTTTTTAGTTTTCATTGGTATTGAATGTTTTTTTCATCAGTGGGTTGGGGCACTATTTTGTCTTAGAGCTAAAATTGTAAGGTGGATTTTTCCTTATGAAGAAAGCCATAGCATTACAGTCTGTGATTTACCTGACAAGCTTGAATTAGATGATTGTTTTGATGGGGGAAAGAAGCATTCCAACTATCAGTCTTCTTACAATCTAAGATACATAAGTGTACAATAATGTGGTTGAAAGTAGCTGACACATTTTTTTTCAATATATTTTATTGATTTTTTACAGAGAGAAAGGGAGAGGGATAGAGAGTTAGAAACATCGATGAGAGAGAAACATCGATCAGCTGCCTCCTGCACACTCCCTACTGGGTATGTGCCCACAACCAAGGTACATGCCCTTGGCCAGAATCGAACCTGGGACCCTTGAGTCCGAAGGCCGATGCTCTATCCACTGAGCCAAACCGGTTACGGCTAGCTGACATATTTTAATGTCAAATAGATTAATCCTGCTTCCCTTTACTTTCCAGCAATTACAATGGCTTTGTCTGAGGCAAGAAAAGCTTCATCCATATTTTAAAAATGTGTTTTTTAACTCCAGTCTATTATTGACATGGCATCAGATGCTCACCCCTCGTGGAAAAGAACCTAGTAACTGGAGGACTATTTCTCATTTCTGAAGAACTTGTCTCCACCTGTGTTTATTGCAGGGACCATTATTTTCAAGCATTTTTTTCTACCCTACTCCCACCTTTGGCTGGTTTTGTTTTATGAGTTTTGCAAACATTACCCTATTAAGTTAATCCCTTTGAGGCTATTGTTAGCTATGGACTCTAGCCTGAATTGGCTGTATGAGCGTGGGTAAGTCTGAATGTTAGCTTCCTTAATATTAAAAGGAGGCTACTACCCTATTTATGTGGCAGGATTGTTGTGAAATTTATGTATATGTCAACTCTTCAATGCTATAGAATATGAAGTATATGTATTATTATCACAAAGACAACTATTTTTTTTAAAGAAAGGCAGTGATTATCAAGAGCCACAAAAATGGCCAGCAAAGCACATTGCTTTTCTTTAATTTTAATGTCTTGTTCTTTTTTTGACCTTACTAATATGTCTTAAATATTGGCTCCTAATCTTTTGGGAATGATCAAATGAAAAGAACAATTATGTTTTAAAACATACACTTGTCTACTCCAGCTGTTCCACCTGGAATCTTAGTCTTCTGTTTATATAATGACAGTTGTCTGATGAAAGAGATTAGGCACTCAGTATTTTGAAAGGTTAAAGAGTAAGATCAGTTTTCATTGTAAAGGCTTACACAATTTAAATGAATTATAAAAAATAATAGGTAGGTTAATGCTTCCCCATTTTGTTTTCTTTTTAAATGTTTTATTGCAGTTTAGATGGGAGAGGAGAGAGAGAGAGAGAGAGAGAGAGAGAGAGAGAGAGAGAGAGAGAAAGAAAGAAACAGCAATGTGAGAGAGAAACATGGATCTGTTGTCTCTGTACACACCCTGACCATGGATCAAACCTGCAACCTGGGTATGTGCCCTGACCAGGAATTGAACCAGCAACATTTCAGGCATGGGACAGTGCTCCGAACTGAGCAACACCAGCCAGGGCTTCCTTTTGTTTTTATTTTAGAGGTGGTAGTGATTTTAAATAGAAAAAAATAAATTGATTTGGAAATATTATGTAGCTGTCCTGAACACAAAACTAGTTCAGTGTTGTTTGCGTAGCTTGAAATCATCAATTTGTTTAACAGACGGGTATTTTTAAAGCCCTGGTAAAATCGAGTGGATGATTTTGACTGCTTAAATGTTAGAGTTTATTATTGGTCTCACTTACTGAATTATTTCAATTTTGGTAACTTTTCTCTTAATTTCTGCACATTCCCTTATATTTTCTTCTTCTTTATTTCCTTCTAAAGTGGACTGTTTTTTTAAAAAAAAATCTTTTTTTCTCCAGCTTTATTGAGGTATAATTGACAAATAAAAATTGTGTATACTTAAGGCATACACCAAAATGTTTTTATATACATACTAGAGGCCCAGTACATGAAAATTGTGTATGGGGGATGTGTGTCCCTCAGCCCAGCCTGCACCCTCTCCAATCTGGGACCTCGAGGGATCCTGGTGGGATTGGGCCTAAACGGGCAGTCGGACATCCCTCTCACAATCCAGGACTGCTGGCTCCCTACTGCTCGCTTGCCTGCCTGCCTGATTGCCTCTAACCGTTTCTGCCTGCCAGCCTGATCACCCCCTAACCACTCCCCTGCCAGCCCGAATGCCCCTAACTGCCCTCCCCTGAAGGCCTGGTCACCCCTAACTTCCCTCCCTTGCCAGCCTTGTCGCCCCCTACTGCCCTCCCCTGCTGGCCCCATTGCCCCTAGCTGCCCTCCCCTGCTGGCCTGATCACCCCTAACTGCCCTCCCCTGCCAGCCTGGTCACCCCTAACTGCCTTCCCCTGCCAGCCTGGTCGCCCCTAACTGCTCTCCCCTCAGGCCTGGTCACTCTTAACTGTCCTCCCCTGCAGGCCTGGTCCCCCCAACTGCCCTCCCCTGCAAGCCTGGTCACTCCCAACTGCCCTCCCCTTCAGGCCTGGTACCTCTAACTGCCCTCCCCTACAGGTCTGGTCACCCCTAACTGCCCTCCCCTGCAGGCCTGGTCACTCCCAACTGCCCTCCCCTTCAGGCCTGGTACCTCTAACTGCCCTCCCCCGCAGGCCTGGTCACCCCCAACTGCCCTCCCCTGCAGGCCTGGTCCCCCCCAACTGCCCTCTCCTGCTGACCTGGTCCCCCCAACTGTCCTCCTTTGTTGGCTTGTTTGCCTCCAACTTCCCTCCCCTACAGGCCTGGTCACCCCCAACTGCCCTCCCCTGCCAGCCTGGTCACCTCCAACTGCCCTCCCCTGCAGGCCTGGTCACCCCTAACTGCCCTCCCCTGCAGGCCTGGTCACCCCCAACTGCCCTCCCCTGCAGGCCTGATTGCCTACAACTGCCCTCCCTTTCAGGCCTGGTCCCTCCCAACTGCCTTCCCCTGCTGGCCTGATCGCCCACAACTGCCCTCCCCTGCTGGCCATCTTGTGGCGGCCACCTTGTGTCCACATGGGGGCCATCTTGTGTGTTGGAGTGACGGTCAATTTGCATATTACCTCTTTATTAGATAGGATACATTGTTAAATGATTACCAAAATTAAGCTAATCAATATATTCATCATCTCTAATAGTTACCATTTTATTTTGTTAAGAATTATTGAGGCTGAAACCGGTTTGGCTCAGTGGATAGAGCATCGGCTTGCGGACTGAAAGGTCCCAGGTTCGATTCCGGTCAAGGGCATGTACCTGGGTTGCGGGCACATCCCCGGTGGGGGATGTGCAGGAGGCGGCTGATCGATGTTTCTCTCTCATCGATGTTTCTGACTCTCTATCTCTCTCCCTTCCTCTCTGTAAAAAATCAATAAAATATATTTAAAAAAAAAAGAATTATTGAGATCACTCTTAGCAAATTTCAAGTATATAATACGGTGTTATTGACTGTAGTCACCCTGCTATCGGTTAGATCTACAGTTTATTCATCCTGAATAACTGAAACTTTGTACCCTTTGACCAACATCTCTCCATTTCTCCCACCACCCAGCCCATGTAACCACTGTTCTATTCTCTGCTTCTAAGAGTTTGACATTTTTATATTCCATATATAAGTGAGATCATATAGTTTTTCTCTTTTATGTCTGAGCTATTTCACTTAGCATAATGTCCTCCAAATTCATTTATTTTATTTTTAAAATTGTTATGATGAAATAATTTAGGCCTACAAAGAGTACAGAGTACCCTATAATATATATGTGTATCTACTACCCAGTTTAAGAAGGTAAACATTACATATACAGTTGAAGTTTCCCTGTGTGCTCCAATCACATACCTTCCTCCCTCCTTAAACTCCTGAATTTGGAGATCATCTTTCCCATATATGTTTTTTACATTTTGACCAATACTACTACATATGTGTGCATACAAAAACAATATATGGTATTTTTTAGATGTTTGTATCCTTCTGAAACTTAATTTTTCTCAGCTATGTTTAAGAGATGTATCCATGTTGCTATTTGTAGCTCTAGTTCTGATTTTCTCAGCCTGTTCTATTGACATTTGGGGCTGGATGATTATTTATTCTGAGGATAAAGGATATTTAGCAGTATTCCTGGCCTCTACCCACTACATCGCAGTAGCACTTTCCACTCCTCCTTAGTTGTGATAACCAAAAATGTCTTCAGACATCGTCAAATATTCCTTTGGTGGTGAAATCTCACCTGCTCCCAGTGAAAATCACTGTTTTAGTTCATTCATTTTAATTACTGTATCATGAGTTATTGTATACACTAGTACCTATTTATGCATATTTTGGTTGATAGACATTTAGGTTATTTCCAAAGTTTTAACTATTAGGAACACTGTTATAATAAGCATTTTTTGTTCATGTTTTTGTGTGCACATGTGTGAGACTATCTGTAGGGTAATAAATATGCTCAGGAGTGTACATGTTGAGTTCTAGTATATGCATGTCTTCAACTCTTCCAGGTATTGCCAAGCAGGTTCCATATGGCTGTACTAATTTATACCCTTACCAGCTGAATAAGAGAGATCCTATTATTTCACATCCTCACCAACACTTGGTATTGTCAGATTTGGAAATTTTTATCTAAGTTTCCTAGACAAGAAAAACCTAAATGAGTTTGTTACCACCCAACCTGTATTATGTTAAAGGTTCTTTTAGTAGAAGAGAGAGAAGGAGGAAGGAAGAGGAGGTGGAGATAGAGGAACATGGTTAAAATAATAAAATGTCAATAAATACCTACCTATCAATAAATCACTTTCATTGTAAAGGGCTTAAATGATCCAATCAACAGACGTAGCTAAGAAAACAAGACTATGTATCTGCTGTCTACAAGAGACACACCTCAGAAAGGAAGATACAGACTAAAAATAAAAGGATAAAAAATATTTCATGCAAATGGTAATGAAAAAGAAGCTGGGGTAGTAATATCTGACAAAATAGACTTTAAAACAAAGGCTGTCATAAGAGACAAAGAAGGACACTACATAATGATAAAGGGAGCAATCCAACAAGAGGATATAACCTTTGTAAACATTTATACACTCATCATAGGAACACCTAACTATGTAAAAGAAACCTTGATGGACATAAAGGGAGAGGTTGGCAGTAATGCAGTCATAGGGATTTCAACACCCCATTGACATCAATGGATATATTTTACAGACAGAAAATCAGCAAGGAAACAGTAGCCTTAAGTTACACACTAGATCAAATAGATTTAATTGATATTTCCAGAGCATTTCACCACAAAGCAGCAAAATAAGTCTCAATAAATTTAAGAAGATTGAAATCATATTAAGCATCTTATCTGACCATAATGGTATGAAAATAGAGATCAATACAATAAAAAAACTGAAAACAACCCAGACATGGAGGCTAAACAACATGTTACTAAACAATAAATGGGTTAACAATGAGATCATGGAAGAAATCAAAGATACCTTGAAAAAAATGAAAATGAGAACACAGCAACCCAAAATCTATGGACACAGTGAAAGCAGTCCCGAGAGGGAAATTCATAGTGTTACAGGCCTATCTCAAGAAACAAGAAAAAATTCAAACAATCTAACTTACCCTTAAAGGAACTAGAAAAAGAACAACAGACAAAGCCAAAAGTGAGTAGAAAAAAAGGATATAATAAAGATCAGAGCAGAAATAAATTAGAGTGTAAAAAAATACAAAAGATCAGTGCAACCAAGAGCTAGTTCTTTGAAAAGATAAACAAGATTGACAATCCTTTAACCAGACTCATCAAGAATAAAAGGGATAGGACCCATATAAGTAAAATCAGATAGAAAGAGGAGAAATAACAAATGACATCACAGAAATGCAAATGATTTTAAGAAAATATTTCAAACAGCTATATGCCAACTGGATAATCTAGACAAAATGGATAAATTACCAGAAACATACAATCTTCCAAACCTGAATCAGGAAGCATCAGAGAATCTGAATAGAGAGATGACAACTAGTGAAATTGAAGCAGGTAAAAAACAACAACAACAAAAACAAACAAACAAAGAAAAACACTCAAAAACAGAAGTCCTGGACCAGATGGCTTCACAGGTGAATTTTACCAAACATTCAAAGAATTGACACCTATCCTTAAACTATTCCAAAAAATTTAAGAGGAGGAAAGACTCCCAAATTCATTTTATGATGCCAGCATTATCCTAAATCCAAAACCAAATAAATATACTACAAAGAAAGAAAATTATAGGTCAGGATCCCTGGTAAATAGATGCAAATATCCTCAACAAAATAATAGCAAACTGGATCCACCAGTACTTTAAAAAGTTCATACACCATGATCAAGTGGGATTTATTCCGGGGATGCACGGTTGGTATAATATCCACAAATCAATAAATGTGATTCACCACATAAACAAAATGAAGGATAAAAACCACATGATTATTTTAATAGCTGCAGAAAAGGCATTTTATAAAATCCAGCACCCACTTACGAAAAACTCAATAAAGTTAAGAAGATTGAAATCACAGAAATAGAGGGAACACACCTGAACATAATAAAGGCTATATATGGAAATGGAACATACCTGAACATAATAAAGGCTATATATGACAAACCCACAACCAACATCTTAATTAATAGCAAAAAACTGTTTCCCTTAAGACCTGGAACAAGAAAGGAATGTCAGCTTTCACTACTCTTATTCAACATAGTACTGGAAGTACTAGCCATAGCGATCAGACAAGAAAAAGAAAAGGCATCCAAATTTGAAAGGAAGAGGTAAAATTGTTGTTATGTTCAGATGACATGATATAGTGAACCCTAAAGATTCCATCAAAACACTACTAGAACTGATAAACGAATTCAGTAAAGTAGCAGGATACAAAATAAATACTCCAAAATCAGTTGCATTTTCATACATCAATAATGAACTCTCAGAATTGGAAACTAGTAAAACAATCCCATGCACAATTACATCAAAAAAGAATCAAATACCTAGGAATAATTTTAACCAAGGATGTAAAAGACCTGTATTCATAAAATTATAAGACACTGAAGAAAGAAATTGAAGTTACAAATAAATGGAAACATAATACTGTGTTTATGGATAGGAAGTGTATGAAATAAATGGGGTTGGGAAAATTGGACAGATGTGCAAAAAAAAATGAAACTAGACCACCTTCTTACACCATACACAAGAATAAAATAAAAAATGGATTAAAGACTTAAATATTAGACTTGAAGCCATAAAAATCCTAAAAGAAAACATACACAGTACATTCTCAGACATTTCTCATTGCAACATTTTTTTCTGATGTATCTCCTTGTGCAAGGAAAACAAAAGAAAATAATAAACTGGTGCAGCCTCTGTGGAAAACAGTTTGGAGTTTCTGCAAAAAATTAAAAATCAAACTGCCATTTGACCCAGTGATTCCACTTCTAGGAATATATCCCAAGAAGTCAGAGACACTCATCAGAAAGAATATATGCACCCCTATGTTCATAGCAGCATATTTTATAATAGCTAAAATTTGGAAACAGCCCAAGTGCCCATCAACAGATGAATGGATTAAAGAACTGTGGTACATCTACACAATGGAATACTATGCAGCTGTAAAAAAGAAAAGAACTATTACCATTTTCAACAACATGGATGGCCCTAGAGAGCATTATGCTAAGTGAAATAAACCAGTCGGAGAAAAATATAAGTATCACATGATCTCACTCATATGTGGAATCTAATGAACAACATAAACTGAAGAACAAAAATAGACCCAGAGACATAGAAACATCGAACAGACTGTCAAGCCCCAGAGGGAAAGCAGGGGAGGGTGGGGGTAAGAGATCAACCAATGAACTCATATGCATATATGCATAACCCATAGGCACAGATAATAGGGTGGTGAAGGCCTGCGGGGGAGGGCAATTGGGTAAAAGGGGACATATGTAATACTTTCAACAATAAAGACTTAAAAGAAAAAAAACTGTGGTACATTTACACAGTGGAATACTACTCAGTTATAAAAAGGGATATATTACCTTTTTGTGACAGCATGATTGGACCTGAAGGGTATTATGCTAAGTGAAATAAGCCAGTCAGACAAGTACCATATGATTTCACTTATATGTGGAATCTAATGAATAAAATAAAGTAACAAACATAGTGGAGACAGACTCATAGACACAGAGAACAGAATGAAAGCTGTCAGAGAGGAGGGGATTGGGAGCTGGGTGAACAGGTTAAGCATTAGGTAAAGGAAAAAAAAGAAAGACTCATGGATACAGACAACAGTATGGTGATTGCCAGAGGAAAGGGGGGATGGGGAGAGGTAGAAGAGGGTAAAGAGGTGGTACATGGTGAGACCTGACTTGGGGTGGTAAACACAATATAATATACAGATGATGTATTGTAGAATTGTATACCCTATATAATTTTATTAACCAATGTCACCCCAATAAATTCAATTAAAAAATAAAGAAGGAAGCTGTAGGTGAAAGAAGAAAAATTTGAGAAATTCCTAAATTCACATGTAGTCCAACCTTTCAATATCTTCATAATTTTGGATAAAAAATAATTCTTCTGAGATTATATAGGAATAACATTTGCTTCAAAGTGTAGAGTTGAGGATTGAATAGAATATGTATAAAATGTTATTTTGAAGTCAATTTTGATCTCATTTCGATGTACTCTGTACTTTTTTTCATGGGATGTTGTATGGTTTTATCTCTAGGCATTATTCTTTATACTTTTTAATATACTCTATGGTTAAGTTGAATATTATTGTGATAATCATCATAGAAATAATTACGTGATTTAAAATATTAAAAAAAGAAAATAATAGTAAACAAATGGAACTACATCAAACTAAGAAGGTTTTGCATGGCAAAAGAAACTTCCATCAACAAAATGAAAAGACTACTCATTGAATGAGAGAACATATTTGCCAATGATACATCTGATAAGAAGTTAATATCCAAAATTTATAAAGAATTATAAAACTCAAAACCAAAAAAATAAATCCAATTAAAAAGCAATCAAATGACCTGAATAGACACTTCTCCAAAGAGGACATACAGGTGGCCAATAGACAGATGAAAAGATGCTCAACGTTACTAATCATCAGAGAAATGCAAATTAAAACCACAATGAGATATCACCTCACACTTGTCAGAATGACTATCATCAATAAATAAACAAGTATTAGTAAGGATGTGGAGAAAGGCAAACCCTTGTGCACTGTTGGTGGGAATGCAGATTGGTGCAGCCACAGTGGAAAGCGGTATGGAGTTACCTCAAAAAATTTGCTTTATTACCCAGCAATCCCACTTCTTGGAATTTATCCAAAGAAACCCAAAACACTGATTCAAAAAATTATATGCACCCTTATGTTCATTGCAGAGTTATTTACAATAGCCAAAGTTTGGAAGCAGCCCAAATGTCCATCTGTAGATGGTACTACTTAGCCATAAAAAGTCGTAAATCTTACCCTTTGCAACAGTATGGCTGGACCTGGAGAATATTAAGTGAAATGAGCCAGTCAGAGAAAGACAAGTACCATATGATTTCACTCATGTGGAATCTAATGAACAAAATGAACTACCAAGTAAAATAGAGACCAACTCATAGAGCAGGCTGACAGCAGTTGGGGTGTTTTGGAGCGATTGGGAGAGTGCGTAGTGGAACTGAGCAAAACATTTAAAATATATATTTTTACTAATTTCAGAGAGGAAGGGAGAAGGAGAGAGAGATAGAAACATCGATGATAGAAAATCATTGACCGGCTGCCTCCTGCATGCCCCCCCTCCCCAACTGGGGACCGAGCCCGCAACCCGGACATGTGCCCTTGACCAGAATCAAACCCAGGACCCTTCAGTCTATGGGCCGACGCTCTATCCACTGAGGAAACTGGCTAGGGTAGTGCAAAATATTTTTAAAAAGAGAAGTTTCATGGATATGGACAACAGTGCAGTGATCTTGGAGCAGAAGGTGGATGCGGGGTGGTGGAGGAGTGCATAGGGGTGATAAATGGTGATGGAAAGAGATTTTACTTGGGGTGGTGAACCCAGAATACAGTATACAGATGATGTGTTATGGAATTGTGCACCTGAAATCTGTATAATTTTGTTAAGCAGTATCACCCCAATAAATACAATAAAAAGGTTAAAAAAATTTTGTCTACCTTATGGGTGCAAATCATATTCATTTTGGTTCTAATTTGCATTTTGTTGACAACCACAGTGATAAAAAATTATCCACATCCTCACCAGCACTTGTCATTGGTTGATTTGTTGATGGTAGCCATTCTGACAGGTGTGAGGTGATACCTCATTGTCGTTTTAATTTGCATCTCTCTGATGATTAGTGACTGAGCATTTTTTCATATGTCTCTTGGCCATCTGTATGTCCACTTTTGAGAAGTGTCTATTTTTTGCCCATTTTTAATTGGATTGTTTGTCTTCCTTTTGTTAGGTTGTTTAAGTACATTATATATTTTGGATAGTAACTCCCTTTTCAGATGTATTATTGGCAAATATGTTCTCCCATATAGTGGGTTCCCACATCAACAAATGACAAATGCTGGCAAAGATGTGGACAAAAGGAAACCCTCGTGCACTGCTGGTGGGAATGCAGACTGATGCAGCCATAATGGAGAACAGTATGGAGTTTCCTCAAAAAATTAAATATGGCCCTGACCGGTTTGGTTCAGTGGATAGAGCATCCGCCTGCGGACTGAAAGGTCCCAGGTTTGATTCTGGTCAAGGGCATGTCCTTGGTTGCGGGCACATCCCCAGTGTGGGGTGTGCAGGAGGCAGCTGATCGATGATTCTCTCTCATCAATGTTTCTAACTCTCTATCCTTCTCCCTTCCTCTCTGTAAAAAATCAATAAAATATATTTAAAAAAATTAAATATGGAACTGCTGTTTGACCCAGTGATCCTACTTCTAGGAATGTATCCTAAGTAACTTGAAACACCAACCAGAAAGAATATATGCATGCCTCTGTTCATAGCAGTGCAATTTACAATAGCTAAGAACTGAAAACAGTCTAAATGTCCATCAGTAGATGAGTGGATAAAAAAGCTGTGGTACATTTACACCATGGAATATTATGCAACTGTAAAAAAGAAGGATCTCTTACTCTTTGAGACAGCACAGAGGAATCTGGAGAGTATTATGCTTAGCAAAATAAGCCAGTCAGAGAAAGACAATTATCATATGATCTCACTCATATGTGGAATCTAAAGAACAAAATAAACTGATGAACAAAATAGATCCAGAGACATAGAAGCATGGAACAGATTGTCTCATCTCAGAGGGAAGGCGGGGGTGAATGGGTGGGAAGAGATTAATCAAAGAACTTTTATGCATATATGCATAACCCACAGACACAAACAATAGTGTGGTGAAGGCCAGGGGTGGGGTTTGGGTTCGGGATAGAAGGGGTCCATTGGGAAAAAAAGGGGACATCTGTAATGATTTCAACAATAAAGATAAATTAAAACAAATTATCCAGGCAGAATTGTATTGAAAAAACATTAAATTTTACTGTTTAATTTACTGAGAATTCAGAAACCTTTCCTAAATTATGGGAACAATTTTAGGGGGATTTAAAAAATAATATTTCAACTTCTGTGATCAGCTTTGTGAAGTGGTTTTGAGCAGTTAGACTTCATTACATGTCATGTTTGTATTCAACTTCTGCAGTTTCTGTTTTCAAACCAGACATGATGATCTAATCATAATGCTGTTCTTGCTTTTGGGAAATGTTATTACCGATGGTGATTACCTAATCTATGTTTAGGGTGTGACTCAAAATACTTTAATAATAACTAGAAGTTATTTCCCCTCAATGTTGCTGGGTGCTCTTGTTCTCAGCGTTGCCTCTACTAATAGCTGCATGGCAGATTTGTTTCTCTGATATTCCCAGAAGCCTACATTTCCCCCCCCCCCCCACATCATATGAAATTGTTATGCTCTTACTCTGTTTTCTGAGTTATTTTCCTAAATGCAATGGGCAGTTAAAAAATGTTCCCGACTTTGGACCTATGTTTGAAACATTTAAAATTCAAAAGATGGACATAACATATATTACAAAATCAATTAGAGTTGTGTGTGTGTGTGTATGAGGGAGATGGAATTCCTCCGATGTTTTATGTGTAAGGTCAAATTTAAGTAGAAGAAAAAAATAGGTGAAGTATGAAGTCAGAAATATATATTATTCATAGATGATTTGACATGCATGAATGTATGTAGTGGGAAATGTGGCTATATTAATGTAATTTTCATTCATGCTCAGAAATTCTTTACTTCTTAATATATACTTCCGGGTTGAATTATTCAGTTACTTTAATATATTTTATTGATTTTTTTTTTTTTTTTTTTTTTTTTTTTTACAGAGAGGAAGAGAGAGGGTTAGAGAGTTAGAAACATCAATGAAAGAGAAACATTGATCAGCTGCCTCCTACACACCTCCTACTGGGGATGTGCCCACAACTAAGGTACATGCCCTTGACTGGAATCGAACCTGGGACCCTTTAGTCCGCAGGCCGACGCTCTATCCACTGAGCCAAACGGGTTAGGGCTATTCAGTTACTTTAAAAGTGCCTTTCTGTTTTATCGTCTCTCAATAATCCTGCGAGATGCTCCAGTACTTTGATCTGCAACATACCCTACAATAAAACTGTATTACTTTATTACATTCCTAACTAACCTGGTAAACTAGCCTTCATTTGCTGAGTGTATTGTAGTCTAAAAGTTTGTTACCAATTCTTCTGTTTCAACTTGACATTTTCCCATAAAACAACATAGTCCATTTTGATCATGTGTCTACATCAACCCTCAGAAGCCCCATTTGACTCATAAAATATCTGATTGAGCTATATAGTACTAAATCTGAGTGTTCTGTCCTAGAGGAGGAAAGAGGAAGGGAGTTTCCTTTCTTAGTCACAGGACTAACTGTAGGCACAGTTTTCATAAGGTTTGTTTAGACATTATTCCACTTCCCTTTCATACTCACCACTGCTTGCCAGTGACCCTTTATCTAGATCCTAAAGCCTCATGCTTGCCTTAAGTACCCTACCATGGACTCACCATCTGGGCCTGTGAGTTCCCTTCATCCCCACTATTCTTTCATCACAGTTACCTTCCTTTCCTGTCCCATCTGGACCTCTGTTTTTGTATTAACTGATCTTATATAGGTATTAGGAGGTTTAATTCCAGCTATCAGCCCCTTAAACTATCAAAAAGGAATTTGTATTTTAAAAAGAGGATACAATGTCTGTTAAGACAACTGACCTGGATTTTGAAAAAAATCACTTCATAAGGGAGAAGAGATATGGGGGAAGGACTGCTCTAGGTTAAATGTACAAAAAAGACACAGCCAAATGGTGCGTGTGAACCCTGTCCGAATCTTGAGCTGTGGAAAAAAAAAAGCTGTAAAAGATGTTGTTGGGACATTTGAGGTAATGTAAATAAAGAATGTGTATTAGATAAAGTACAATCATTAATTTTCTTAGCTATGACAATAGTATTGTGGTTATGCAGGAGTCCTTATTCTTTGGAAATGCATTATGATTTCTAAAACTTACATTCAAATGGTCTAGAAAAAAGAGAACATGCATAAAAAATGTTAACAATTGTTGAATTCATGCAGAAGATATACAGATAGATGTTCATTGTACTATTTCATCTTATATGTGTGGTTGAAATTTTTCATAATAAAAATTTGGAAAAAAAGGGAATGTATGCATTAATAAAATTGTTAAATTTATTCAATGGAAAATTCAGGCAGTATGAAGAATTTGTTTATGAGCTGGAGTAGCTAGTTCTAGAATCTAGCTCCTATAAACTAATTCAGTTCTGCTTCTTCCCTTAGTCCACTTATCATTCATTCAAAGATTCAGATTTTGTCCTATTG
This sequence comes from Myotis myotis, assembly GCF_014108235.1. Classification (NCBI taxonomy): domain Eukaryota; kingdom Metazoa; phylum Chordata; class Mammalia; order Chiroptera; family Vespertilionidae; genus Myotis; species Myotis myotis. The sequence goes on from NW_023416346.1 coordinate 96,103,567, forward strand.
GTAACTACTGCTCTGGCTAGAGGAAGAAAGGTGGACTTTCTCAGGGCAGTGACAGCTTATTTTTACATATAGAGTGTTTGTAAATTATATATTACCAGAATGTGAAAATCTTATGTGATGTGGTTCATTAGGGATCATGATTTTTTTTTTAAAAAAAATCTTTATTGTTGAGAGTATTACAGATGTCTTCCCCAATTGCTTCCCTCCACCCAGTTCCTGCTCTGCCCCAGGCCTATACCACCTTATTGTCTGTGTCCATAGGTAATGCATATCCTATATAATAAAGAGCTAATATACAAATGGTCATCATGTCCTCATGCTGTAACCACTCAGACACTCAACACTTGGGAGAGAGGAATGGGGACCAGCCAGGCACAAATGAGCTCACGAGGGAGGAATGGGGACCAGCCAGGCACAAATGAGTTTGCAAGAGAGGAATGAGGACCAGCCAGGCACAAATGAGCTTGCGAGAGAGGAATGGGGACCAGCCAGACTGTGGCCTGGGAGAGGGACAAGCCGCCCGCCCCGCAGTCCTGGGTGCCAGCGGCTGCACCTGCGCCTGTGGCCTGAAGCGGGAGAGGAACAAGCTGCATGCCCCGTGGTCCCAGGCGCCAGTGGCTGGGCTGTGGCCTGGGAGAGAGATAAGCCCCGGGGTCCCAGGTGCCAGCGGCTGCGTCTGCATCTGCGGCCCAGGAGAGGGACAAACTGCCTGCCCCACGGTCCCGGGCGCCTGTGGCTGCGGCTGGCCTGGGTGAAGGCGGCCCAGGTCCTGGGTGCTTGCGGCCTGCCCGAGGAGGGAATTCTGGGTCCTGGGTGTGGGGTGAGGCAGAGACAGTTAGGGGCCAGCAAGGGAGCAATTAGGGTTGATCAGGCAGGCAGGCAGAGGTGCTTAGGGGCAATCAGGCAGGCAGAGATGGTTAGGGGCGCTTAGGCAGGCAGGCAGAAGGGTTAGGGGCGATCAGGCAGGCAGGCAGGTGAGCGGTTAGGAGTTAGCAGTCCCAGATTGCGATAGGCAGTTGGACATCCCCCAAGGGGTCCCGGGTTGGAGAGGGTGCAGGCTGGGCTGAGAGATCCCCCCTCATGCATGATTTTCATGCACCAGGCCTCTAGTATGCATATAAGTTATTTGGTTAATCTCTTCCTACCAACCCCCTTCCCTCTGAGATTCGTCAGTCTCTTCCATGTTTTCATGCCTCTGGTTCTATTTTTTTTTAAATTCTTTTTTTTTAATTATTATTATTAGTCAAGGTATTACAAATGTGTCCTCATCCCCCCCATTAACCCCCAACCTTCCCCCCACGCACACACTCATGCTCCCATCCCCCTGTTGTCCATGTCCATTGGTTTGGCTTATATACATGTATACAAGTCCTTTGGTTGATCTCTTCCCCTTACCCCCGCCCTCCCCTACCTTCCTTCTGGGGATTGATAGCCTGATCGCTGTTTCTCAGTCTTTGGGTCTGTCCCTTTTCATCAGTCTATGTTGTTCTCTATAATCCACAAATGAGTGAGGTCATGTGGTATTTATCTTTCTCTGACTGGCTTATTTCACTTAGCATAATGCTCTCCAGTTCCATCCATGCTGTTGCAAAAGGCAAGAGTTCCCTTTTTTTTACCGCAGCATAGTATTCCATTGTGTATATGTACCACAGTTTTCTAATCCACTCATCTGCTGATGGGCACTTAGGCTGTTTCCAAATCTTAGCTATGGTGAATTGTGCTGCTATGAACATAGGGGTGCATATATCCTTTCTGATTGGCGTTTCTGGTTTCTTGGGATATATTCCTAGTAGTGGGATCACTGGGTCAAATGGGAGTTCCATTTTTAGTCTTCTGAGGTAGCTCCATACTGTTCTCCACAGTGGCTGCACCAGTCTGCATTCCCACCAGCAGTGCAGAAGGGTTCCTTTTTCTCCACATCCTCTCCAACACTTGTTGTTTGTTGATTTGTTGATGATAGCCATTCTGACAGGTGTGAGATGATAACGCATTGTCGTTTTGATTTGCATCTCTCGTATAATTAGTGACTTTGAGCAGGTTTTCATATGTCTTTCGGCCTTTTGTATGTCCTCTTTCGAAAAGTGTCTATCTAGGTCCGTTGCCCATGTTTTTATTGGATTGTTTATCTTCCTTTTGTTAAGTTTCATGAGATCCCTGTAAATGTTGGAAATTAAACCCTTATCGGTGGTATCATTGGCAAATATGTTCTCCCATGTAGTGGGTCTTCTTGTTGTTTTGTTGATGGTTTCCTTTGCTGTGCAAAAGCTTTTTATTTTGATGTAGTCCCATTTGTTTATTTTCTCTTTAGTTTCCATTGCCCTAGGAGCATTATCAGAGAAGAAATTTCTTCGGCATATGTTTGCGATTTCGCTGCCTGTGGATTCCTCTAGTATTTTTATGGTTTCCCGTCTTACGTTTAAGTCTTTTATCCATTTTGAGTTTATTTTTGTGTATGGTGTGAGTTGGTGATCTAGTTTCATCCTTTTGCATGTATCTGTCCTCTGGTTCTATTTTATTCATCAGTTTATTTTGTTCATTGATTCCTTGTTTATTTTGGTTTTTAGATTCAATTGTTGATAAATATGTATTTATTGCCATTTAATTGTTCATACTATTATGTTGTCGTCGTTGTCGTCCTCTTCCTCCTTCTCCTCCTCCTCCTTAAGAATACCCTTCAACATTTCATGTAATACTGGTTTGGTGGTGATGAGCTCCTTTAGCTTTTTTTTGTCTGTGAAGCTCTTTTTTTTTTTTAAATATATTTTATTTATTTTTTACAGAGAAGAAGGGAGAGAGATAGAGAGTCAGAAACGTCGATGAGAGAGAAACATCGATCAGCTGCCTCCTGCACATCTCCTACCGGGGATGTGCCCGCAACCCAGGTACATGCCCTTGACCAGAATCGAACCTGGGACCTTTCAGTCCGCAAGCCGACGCTCTATCCACTGAGCCAAACCGGTTTTGGCATTTTTTTAAAAATAAATTTTATTGATTTTTTACAGAGAGGAAGGGAGAGGGATAGAGAGTTAGAAACATCGACCAGCTGCCTCCTGCACACCTCCCACCGGGGATGTGCCCGCAACCAAGGTACATGCCCTTGACCGGAATCGAACCTGGGACTCTTCAGTCTGCAGGCCGATGCTCCATCCACTGAGCCAGACCTGTTTGGCCTGTGAAGCTCTTTAGTGAACCTTCAATTCTAAATGATAGCTTGGCTGGATAGAGTAATCTTGGTTGTAGGTCCTTTCTATTCATCACCTTGAATATTTCTTGCCACTCTCTTCTGGCCTGCAAAGTTTCTGTTGAGAAATCAGCTGACAGTCGTATGGGTTCTCCCTTTTATGCAACTGTTTTTCTCTTGGTGCTTTAAAGATCCTTTCTTTGTCTTTAACCCTTCACATTTTAATTATGATGTCTTTTGGTGTGGGCCTCTTTGGGTTCATCTTGTTTGGGACACTCTGCATTTCCTGAACTTGTAGTCTATTTCTTTCACCAGGTAGAGGAAGTTTTCTGTCATTATTTCTTCAAATAGGTTTTTAATATCTTGCTCTCTCTCTTCTCCTTCTGGCATTCCTATAATGTGAATGTTGGCACACTTGCATTTGTCCCAGAGGCTCATTACACTATCTTCATATTTTTGAATTCTTTTTTTCTTTTTGATCTTCTAATTGGGTGTTTTTTGCTTCCTCATGTTGCAATTCATTTATTTGATTCTTGGAATCCTCTACTGTACTGTTGAATCCCTGCAAATGATTCTTTATTTCAGTTGGTATATGCTTAATTTCTTACTGGTCCTTTTTCATTTTCTTGAAATTCATACTAACAGCCTTGAAATTCTCACTAAGTTCCTTGAAACTCTCATTAAGATTCTCAAACATCCTTATAACTTTTGTTTGGAACTCTGTATCTAGTAGTTTGTTTGCTTCCATTTCATTTAGTTCTTTTTCTGGGATTTTCTAATGTTCTTTCATTTGTGACATGTTTCTTTGTCTCCGTATTTTGGCTATTTCCCTGTGTGTGTTTTTATGTATTAGGTAGAGCTTCTATGTCTCCTGGAATTGGTAGAGTGGCCTTGTGTAGTAGGTGTCCTGTAGTGTTCAGTGGCTCAGTCTCCCCAGTCATCTTAGCTGGGTACCCCTGTGTGGACTATGTGTACAGTCTTGTTGTAGTTGAGACTTGATTGCTGTTGGTGTCACTGGGAGGAATTGACCTCCAGGCCAATTGGCTGTGTGGACCAGTTGTGACAGCAGTGGGAGAGCTATTGTGCAGAAAACACCCATATGGAGCAGGACTTACTTCAGTGGGGATTTCATGCTTACTGAGTCTGCCCCTGGAGTGGGTCACTTGTGGATGTGTAGAGTTGTAATCTGGTGTGGTCTGAAGCTGTCCACTGGGTGCACTGGCTCTGGTGCCTCCTGGGATGTGCCAAGTCAGCCACTGCCTGGGCCACCCATTAGGAGCTATAAAGTGATCTGAAGATGGCTGCTACTTGTGTTACCTTGTAAGTGCCCAGGTGAGGTCAAGCTGTGAAGCAAGGCCAGTTGCTGGTAGTGCTGGGTCTTGGGCCTCTTATTGATAGGTATGGGGCATGCTGATGCCAGCAGCTGCTTGTTTGAGTGATTTTAGGAAAGTTTGAAGCCTGAGTCAGGACAGGTACATTCATATGGAAAAGCCATTGCAAACATTTTGGGTGGGGCTATAAAGCAGGTGGGATAGGATATCAGGGAATCACTAGGGTAGAGCAAACATTGTGAGACAGGCTGATGGAAACTCAGATATTGCTGACCCCTGCGAGAACCCCTGTCTGTGAGAAATCTGCCTTTGAGTTCTTGCTCCAATGCCAGACAATCCAGTTCCTGCTCATATGACCCTGGATCCCCCCAAAGCTGCTGCCCCAGTGCTGGAGCTCAGAGGGAATGATTCCATGTAATTCCATGCTATGGCCCTTTTAGAGGAACTGCTGGGTCTCTAGAAGCCTCTGTGTCACTCAGCCACAATCCCTGCTGGTTTTTATAACCTGAAGTTACAGGGACTTCTCTTCCCCATTCTGGAACCCTGGGCTGGGGGTCTTGTATGGGGCTGGGACTCCTTGTTCCTCATGAGAGGCCTCCGCAGTCGAGATATCCCTCCCAATTAAAACACAGACACACATGGGTGTTGGACCAGCTCGTTCTTTGCTGCTCCCCCTCCTACCAATCTCAGTGTGCTTTCTTCTTTTACTTCTCTAGTTGTAGGACTTTCATTCATCCAGATTTCAGGTGGTTCTGCATGATGGTTGTTCTGTATTTTAGTTACAATTTTGATGTGGTTGTGGGAGGCAGCAAGTATAGGCATTTACCCATGCTGCCTTCTTTGTTCTCTCGGGATCATGATTTTTTTTTTTTAACCTTGAATAAAGGCTGCATGAAGTAATTAAAAACAAAAATTAGATGAATTTATTCTTTTATATTGAATAGATATTTTAAGTCTCTTGATGTAAGAATAGGTAATAATTTAATACTAACTTAATAAGAAGAACCAGTGGACATAACTTATTATCTATTGCATTTGGAATAGCTTTAGCTATAACTTTAAAAGTAAATAACATAAATAGACTAATAATTATGAATCTATTGCAGATTAGGTCACATTATACATTACAATTGTTCCACAATTAGTGCTAGTTGAAATTAAGTCTGAACATGGTGGGCCGCAGGATGAATTTTTTTTTTTCATCTTTTCTAAGATTTTTTACACGTTTTATAAATGAATAGGTATGGAAAACAGCATGGAGGTTTCTCAAAAATTAAAAATCGAACTACCATATGATCCAGCAATTCCACTACTGCGTATTTATCCAAAGGAAATTAAATCACTATCTCTAAGATATCTCTACTCCATATTCATTGTAATATTATTTACAATAGCCAAGACATGGAAACAACCTAAGTGTTTGTTGAGGGATGAATGGCCAAAAAAGAAGGAAATCCTGCCACTTGCAACAACATGGATGGATCTTAAGGTCATTATGTTAAGTGAAGTAAGCAGAGAAAGACTAATATTATATGAGCTCACTTATATGTGGAATCTGAAAAATCACAAACTCATAGATACAGGGAACAGGTTAGTTCATTGCCAGAGGGAGGGGGTTTGGGTGAGCAAGATGGGCGAAGGTGGTCAAAAGGTACAAACTTTTAGTTATAAGATAAAGAAGTCAGGGGATGTAATGTACAGCATGGTGACTATAGTTAACAATACTGTATTACATATTTGAAAATTGCTAAGAGAGTAGATCTTAGAATTTCTCATCACAAGAAAAAACTTGTAACTATGTATGGTGGTGGATGTTAACTAAATTTACGGTGATAATAATTTTGTAATATATACACATATCAAATCATGTTGTACACCTAAAACTAATACAGTGTTATATGTCAATTATATTTCAATTTAAAACATGAATAGTTGTAATAACAAAAAAAAAATAGAATGGATTTCATCAAAATTAAAAACCTTTGGGCATCAAAAAATTCTACCAACAGAGTAGAAAGATAATACATAGAATAGGAGAAAATATTTGGAAATCATATCTGATAAGAGATTAATACGCAGAACTTATAGAGAAATCATGCAGCTCAACAACCCCCCGCCCCCAAATTCCTATTAAAAATGGGTAAAGGGCTTGCATAGACATTTCTCCTACCATTACCCTTAAATTTCTAACATGTATTCTTTTTTTTCTTTTTTTTATTTAATTAAATCTTTATTGTTCAGATTATTACATTTGTTCCTCTTTTTTCCCCCCATAACTCCCCTCCTCCCAGTTCCCGCCCTACCCTCCGCCCTCACTCACCACCCACTGTCCTCATCCATAGGTGCACGATTTTTGTCCAGTCTCTTCCCGCATCTCCCACATCCCTCTCCCCCCCAAGAATAGTCAGTCCATTCCCTTTCTATGTCCCTGATTCTATTATGATCACCAGATTATTTATTCACTTGATTCTTAGATTCACTTGTTGATAGATGCATATTTGTTGTTCATAATTTGTATCTTTACCTTTTTCTTCTTCTTCCTCTTCTTAAAGGATACCTTTCAGCATTTCATATAATACTGGTTTGGTGGTGATGAACTCCTTTAGCTTTTCCTTATCTGTGAAGCTCTTTATCTGACCTTCAGTTCTGAATGATAGCTTTGCTGGATAAAGTAATCTTGGTTGTAGGTTCTTGGTATTCATCACTTTGAATATTTCTTGCCATTCCCCTCTGGCCTGCAAAGTTTCTGTTGAGAAATCAGCTGACAGTCGTATGGGTACTCCCTTGTAGGTAACTGAGTTTCTTTCTCTTGCTGCTCTTAAGAGTCTCTCTTTGTCTTTTGCTCTTGGCATTTTAATTATGATGTGTCTTGGTGTGGTCCTCTTTGGATTCCTTTTGTTTGGGGTTCTCTGCGCTTTCTGGACTTGTAAGTCTATTTCTTTCACCAGGTAGGGGAAGTTTTCTGTCATTATTTCTTCAAATAGGTTTTCAATATCTTGCTCTCTCTCATCTTCTGGCACCCCTATAATTCTGATGTTGGTACGCTTGAAGCTGTCCCAGAGGCTCCTTACACTATCTTCGTATTTTTGGATTCTTTTTTCATTTTGCCTTTCCGGTTGGGTGTTTTTTGCTTCTTCGCATTTCAAATCTTTGCCTTGATTCTTGAGGTCCTCTGGTCTGCTGTTGGGAGTCTGTATAATATTCGTTATTTCAGTCCGTGTATGTTTAATTTCTAGTTGGTTCTTTATCATAACATCGAGGGTCTCATTAGATTTGTTGAGGATCTCAATAAATTTATCGGCGGCTTCTAGACAGTTCTTGAGAGACCTTAGATGTGTGGTTCTGAACTGAATATCCTCCATTGACAGTTTTGCCCTGTTTCTTTGTCTCCGCATTTTTTATGCTTTCTTGGTGCACCCCCTAGTGGTCTTTGTGTGCAGTTAAGCCTTGTTGTTGTAGTTAATACTAGGGGGATTTGACCTCCAGGCCAATTGGCTGTGAGAATCAGCTGTGTCTGCAGTGGGAAAACTTCTGTCCTCTAGGGAGGTGCTAATTTAGCCTTTGCCTGAGACTATCTGGCAAATGGCTCTGCGCAGGGCTTGGGCAGGGCGGGTGGGTTGCACGGGATCAACGGGGTGGGCCGGAGAGAGCAGTTATGGCGGCTCTCAGTTCCGTCCCTAGGGGCTCTGCCTCACAGAGTCCCAGCAACCGCTGCAAACCTCGGAGAGAAAGCTGCCTTTGAGTTCTGACCGAAGCCAGACAGTCCCGCTTCTCCCGTTTGAGTCTGGGTCCCTAGAGACTCGCCTGGATCTGGAGCTCAGAATCTGAGACTCCCTCCCGGTTGAAAACATCAACCGCGCCCTCCACCGCCAGCCCGCTCCGCGTGCACTCCGCACCTCAGTATTTCACTTCAGCACTGCGCCTCCTCTGAGTCTGGGTATGATATTCTCTTTCCTCCTAGTTGTAGAATTTCCACTCAGCCAGCCTTCCTGTGGTTCTGGATGATGTCCGTTCCGTCTTTTAGGTGTATTTTGATTTGGTTGTTCAAGGCAGCAATCTCCGGCGTTAACCTATGCTGCCATCTTGGTTCCTCTAACATGTGTTCTTAACAAAACCAGGGGTTATCTCTTTCTCTATATACATTCTAAGCAAGACCAAGGACCTTAGAATGCTCAATTACAAACTCCCATCCATTTTATTGTTTTTTAATATTTCAGGTCTACTGTTTTATGTGTGCATATGTGTGTGTGTGTTTGTGACTGTGTCTGAATAATAATACATTGTCATGCTGTAAAATTCAAAAGGTAGACTAGATCTTAATTGTTCTCACCACAAACAAATGATAAGTGATAAGATAGAGGTGTTAGTAATAGTGGAAGTCTTATCGCAATATAAAAAATTAGAGGCCCGGTGCATGGATTTGTACACCGGTGGATCCCTTGGCCTGGCCTACGGGGATCAGGCCAAAACTGGCAGTCCGACATCCCCCGAGAGGTCCCGGAGTGCGAGAGGGCACTCTGCAAAGTTGCTGTTGCTCGGCAGCTCCTGCATTGAGCGTCTGCCCCCTGGTGGTCAGTGCACGTCATAGCTACCAGCTGGTCAGTTGGTCCGCCAGTCACTTAGGCTTTTACATATATAGACTAGAGGCCCGGTGCACGAAAATTCGTGCACTCGGGGGGGGGGGGTCTCTCAGCTCAGGCTGCACGCTCTCACAATCCAGGTTCCCTAGGGTAGGGTCCAGTCCTATCGTAGCATGGCTCTGGTTCCCTGGGCCTGCAGGCCGGTGGGGAGAGGTATCAAGATTCCCAGATCGCAGCATAGCTCTGGTTCCCCAGAGCCTGCAGGCAGGGGGAGGGACCGAGAGGCCAGTCCGATGGCAGCATGGCTCTGTTCCCACAGCTCCCTCCTGCTGCCGCACCATGGGCGGCTGGGGCCCGCAGCTCCCTCCCGCCACCACGTTGCTGGTGGCCAGGACCCAGGACTGACTCTCACTGTGGGCCGCCGGGACCCAGGTTTGACCCCTGCCGCAGGCCACTGGGACCCAGGACCGACTCCCAGTGTGGGCCGCCAGGACCCAGGACTGACTTCCGCCATGCCAGCCGGAACCCTAGCCTGGTGTTTGGTCATCCGTCCAGATGTTTTGATCGTGATGGACCCTGGCTCTTTATATATTTGGATGTGTCAAGCCAACACATTGTACACCTTAAACTACACAATGTTATAAGTCAGTTACATCTCAATTTTTACAAAAGGTATAAAAATCCTGGCTGGTGTGGCTCTGTGGTTGAGCGTCGACCTGTGAACCAGGAGGTCATGGTTTAATTCCTGATCAGGGCACATGCCGGACTTGCAGGCTCGATCCCCAGTAGGAGGCCTGTGGTAGGCAGTTGATCAATGTTCTCTCTCTTCTTTGATGTTTTTCTCTCTCTCCCTTCCTCTGAAAGCAAAATAATATTTTTTAAAAAAGGTATGAAAAGTTATATTATGAAAATTCTTTTCCTCATGCATATCCCCTAACTACCCAGTTCTCCTCACCCAAGGAGACCACTGTTTTCATGGGATATATTAGGTTAATCTACATGAAATTGCCATTATTCGACAACTTTGATATGTAGCAATGGCAATTTTATGCAGTTCAAACTAATATCAGTGAAGAAACCAGATTCCTATTTTTATGGAATTTTCATTCCAGTGGAAGTTGTATTAGTTAATTATTTTAGTGTAATAAATTACCCCAAAATGTACTGGTTGAAAACAAGTATTTATTATCTCAGAGTTTCTGTGTGTCATGAAATTGGGAGTGGTTTAGCTGTGTGATTCTGGCTCAAGGTCTCTGATGAGGTTGTAGTCAATATGTTGGCTGGAGCCGCAGGCATCTAAAGGCTTAACTGAGTCTGAAGAACCAACTTCCGTCCTGCTGGTGTGGCTCAGTGGATTAAGCATTGTCTTATGCACCAAGAGGTTACTGGTTCAATTCTGGTTCGATTCCTGGTCGCGGCACATGCCCTGGTTGTGGGGACCATTAGGAGGCATGCAGGAGGCAGCCGATTGATCTATCGATGTGCTTTCTCTTATCGATGTTTCAATCTCTGTCTCGCTTTCCCTTCCTCTCTAAGAAAAAAATAAATCAATAAAAACATATTTTATAAAACGAATCAACTTCCAAGACAGTTCACTTACCTTGCTGTTGTCAGGAAGTCTCAATTTCTCCGCACATGAACCTTTTCATAAGATTGCTTGAGTATCCTCATGACATGGCAGGTGACTTTCCCCAGAATAAATGATTCAAGACAAGACCAGGAGGAAGCCACAATGACTTTTCTCATCCTCTTGCAGTGCCTTTTATGACTAGTCTTAGAAGTCACACCTTGTTGCTTTCACCATATTCTGTTTCAGTGGTTCTCAACCTTCCTAATGCCACGACCCTTTAATACAGTTCCTCATGTTGTGGTCCCCAATTTCATTGTTACAAATTGAACATAATTAAAGCATAGTGATTAATCACAAAAACAATATGTAATTATATATGTGTTTTCCGATGGTCTTAGGCAACCCCTGTGAAAGGGTCGTTCGACCCCCAGGTTGAGAACTGCTGTTCTGTTTGTTGGAAGCAAGTCACTGAGCCCAGGACACACTCAAGGGAAAAGGAGTTAAATTCCACCTCTTGAAGCAGGGAGTAAACAAAGAATTTGTGAATATGCTTTAAAACCATCGCGGGAAGACAGATAAAAAGCAATAAACATAATAAGTAAATTATAGACTACATTAGAAGATGATAAGTTCTGTGAAAAAAGAAAAATAGAGCAGAGGTAAAGGGAATCAGAGTGTGTGTTTATTCCAAGATGTAGGTTGCAATTTTAAACAGGTTGGTCAGTGTAAGACTCATTAAGAAGGTTAGATTTGAGTAAAGACTTGAAAGAGATAAGGAAGTTAGCAAAGCAGATATCTGGAAGGAGAAAGTCCCAAACTAAGGGAATAGTGAAAGCAAAAGTCCTGGAATGAGACTAACATGAGGTGAGAGAAAAGAATACTGTCTATATTTCACTAGTACTACTAGTGGCCCGGTGTAAGGGTTTGTGCACATTGAAAGGAAATTAATTAGAAGAAATATTTTAATATTACTATTCGCCCTTTCTCTGTAATAGAAGTATCAACCAAATTCACAATTGACAATGACAGATCTAAACACACGCGTGCGATTGGTGTCAGAGAGAGCTTTATATGTATCGTGCATGTGTGAGTCAACATTTATTTTTAAATTGCCAGTGCACATCATATGTACTGGCCGGTCGGTCGGTCGGTCAGATGGTCAAATGGACATGTGGTCGGTCACTTAGCTTTTTATAAATATAGATATTTTCAATTGAGGAGGTGGGGGAAAGTGAGGAAGTATTATTTCCATGGCTGAAATGAATGAATTCATTGTTTCTAATAGGAATGTAAAGAAGAAAACAAAATGGATCCAAGTATGGGTGTGAATTCTGTCACCATCTCTGTAGAGGGGATGACGTGCAGTTCCTGTGTTTGGACCATTGAACAGCAGATTGGAAAACTGAATGGTGTACATCACGTTAAAGTAAGTTACTCTTTGGGAATTAGTGAAGTCAGAGATTTCAGAATGGGTTTGGCTTTTCAGTGAAGTAAAGAGTTTATACTTTTTTTGCCATTTCGGGTTTGTGTTGTTTTCCCCCCACCCCCAAGGATTTATACTTCTTGTCTCTACAACCTTCTTGTCTATGATTCAGACTTCTCATAAGATCTTGAGCAAATTGACTTCAGTTTCCCTTGTTTTTATTACAAATAAATTGGCTAATTGGCATATAGTGATTCTTTATGAAGTTTGATATAAAATTTCCTTACTTCAAGAGTCATGTGAAGTGTGATGGCAATATGTGGGTAATTCTTTTCCATGTCTGAAACTGTAGGTGATTTTTTTTCACATCTGAGTTTCATATTCATCTTGGCCAAAGGGGGCAAAGTAAGCTTTGGATCCATTTTTACTATATGTACGGTGGGAAAGCAGTATTTCTCTCATTTGTTGTCTACACTACACACTCTGGTCAGCTAAGACTGTGTTGATGGTTGTGTCTAAATATTTTTAAATTTACATAGTATAATAAACCCTCTGCTAAGTTTTCTGCCCTGAAGGCATCCATAGGCAGACTTGGGTATGAATTTTCCACTTTCTCATGCTCCAAAAGTAGGACTTTCTTTTGTATTCATCATCTACCTTCACATAACTCCAGTCTTGGAGGCTCTTCAACCCCTCCACAAGTATGCTGCTTTCTTTAATTTGCTTTGGGGAGAAAGCCAAGTTAGAAGTGCTGAGAAGTGACAATACTGCATGTTTTGTTAAATTAGTTTATCTTTAAAATATTCAAATTTATAAAAACATTTTGTAATTTTTTCATTAATTTGTAACTATCCAAAAATCAGATGGATTTTTTCAGGATATTTTGTTGATATGAAAAGAGGATGGCAAAAGTAACTCTACAACCTTTAGTCCCAAAGCTTTAAAAACAAGTCATTTCATTTCAGTGAGTAATAAGTATGATACCTGCACTTGATTTTATCCTCAAATGAAATCAATTAAACCTCCTCCACGTGATTTAAGGTGGCCAATGCTGGGGGCAGGAATAGAAGCTAATTCTTACTAACTGTTGGTGCAATTGCAGTAAAGCTAATTGCATCAAAAAAATAGTTCGCAAAATTTTTCTCCAAGGGACTTATGTACTTATTTTTTGTCTGGCAAACTATTTTAGATTAATGTTCATTTTTCCAACATATCCATGTATAAATGAAGGACTGAATTCTACTCTTAACATTTGCAAGTCCATTCCTCTCTAGATTCCCCCCAAAATCCTATTGCACCCCACTCATATGTAAGGCTGCTGTTTCCACTGCATCTTTCTAGAATTCACTTCTGTTTAATAAAGCTTGTTTAAGGCCAGACAAATGCATTTGAATTGGATTAAGTGTAAAGGAAAAGTAGCAGTGATGTAATGTTAAAGCACTTTGTGTTATCAACAGTGGATCCCAGTGACAGATATTTATGGCTGTACTTTCCAGGGCATGTTCACAATTTGATTGCTAAGAACAAAAGGAAACACACTTTCTCTGCCTTTTCCAGCTCACCTCTCCTCCTTTAGTCAAAAGCCCATATGGTATAGAGTATAACTTTGACCTTTCTTCTTTTTCCCTTTCTTTAAAACATATTTTGCTGGATGGGGGAGGATGAAGAGGATAAAGGAGGCTAAATACAAGGGGACAAAAGGAGACTAGACTTTGGGTAGTGAGCACAAAATAGAGTATACGGATGTTGCATTATAAAGTTGCAACTTGAAATTTATATAATGTTATTAACCACTGTTATCCAATATATTTAATAAAAAATATTTCACTAACTGTTAAGTCTTCTAGGCCCAGAGACAGATTTATTGTGAAGTTAATGAAGCTTAAGTTTCAGTGAGTGACCTCTTCTGAGACCCTGGATGGGGTCTTAGCAATGTGTTCACATGGTTACATGTTTTTGCAAAAGTAAAATATTTTAACCACAATCCTTTAAGCCCATTGTTTATTGTCACTTTGACTCCCCCTCTGTTAGACTTCCCTCTGTGTTGGGTGGCATTGGATGTGCCATGGACATTTTGAAGATCTAAGTAAGGGGAGGGTCAGTGGGGATGTTTAGTTTGGTGTTAGAATATTTGACTATATGTGGTTCTTAATCACTTGTGGGTATGGTTACATTTTTGCTAGAAATTCCGGTGTAGCAATGGCTTTTAGTAATGCTCCTATCACCCACTGACTCACCCAGTATTTTGGCATAAAGATGTAGGGCCCTGTGTAAAAGTGGTAAATAACTGTTATCAATTCAAAGAGTATTTAAAACTAATCACTGCACAAGAAAACTTTTCTGAAATGCCCTGAAATATCTTAAAGCTCATATATGAAAGAAACTGATAATTTTCCTGAATTTGACAACAGCTCAAAACTTATCAATATCTATTTGTGACATTGAAAGAAAATTTTCTAAACACCCATTAATTAAAAAAAAATATTTTGACCTGCAGGAAAGACAATTATCTCTTTTCTCTATGTTGATAAATCTTTTTACAAAATCATTGTCAAATGAAGCAGCAGATTATACAGCCAAAAATATAGGAAAATAAAATATTATAGAGGTAGGTGTATCAGGCATTATTAGTAAACATGTTATTTTATGGATTTTATGGTATTTGCTAGCTTTTAAAAATTTATAAATTTTAATTTTGTTACTTTTCAGGATATTTTTACTTCTGTACAGAATTTTGTTTTTTAGTCTCATTAATTTTCTTAAAGACAGTTCCCCAAAATGTTTAAGCTTCAGAGGCCACAAAAGGTGGATTCACCTTTTTCTAAGAATCATAGAATATTGTCCACACCCAGATATAATTTATAGTCAGAATTTACTTCAAAATGTTAATATATAAAACTAGTGGCCTGGTGCATGAAATTCATGCACATTAAAAGGGAATTAATTAGAGGAAATATTTTAATATTGCTATTCGCCCTTTCTCTATAATAGAAGTATCAGAGATGAAAGAAAATTAGTAAAATGTATACGAAAATCTCCCTCTTGTCAGAGTCTGGGGTGCGCTGCGGGACCCAGAGTCAAGTCCCCACCCACCCGTGTGCACCTTGAAATCACGCGAGACCCAGCCCCGCCAGCCCCACCCCTGTCAAGCCCCGCAGGGTGGGTGGCACAGCCTCAGGTCCCCTGTCAAGCCCTGCTGGGCGGGGGGCACAGCCTCGGGTCCCCCAGCCCAGTGCCAGTTGGGGGCGCGGCCTCAGGTCCCCGGGTGCAGCCTCAGGTCCCTCAGCCCGGCACCAGGACGGGGAGCATGGCCTCAAGTCCCCTGGCTCGGCCTCGGGTCCCCAGGCCCCGGTGCTGGGGCGGGGGGTGCGGCCTCAGATCCCCCGGCCCCAGCGTGAGGGTGCGAGGGTGTGACAACCATTTGTATATTAGCTCTTTATTATATAGGATGGCTCACTTTTTAACGAATGTCAAGGTTTAAAATTTCTAGATAATAGTTTCTGAGATTGCATTTACTAAGGCTAATGTGCAGTCAGTTTAGAAACACGATTTGAAGAGGACCTATTTCAACTAATTCAAGAAGTTCTGGTAGTATTTGGAATAAAACTCTGATATGAAGTAACGTAATTGTTTTGTTAAATCGAGTGGGGTTGTTTTATTGAAAAAATTCTCCAGTGGAACAGATTAGAGCTTTAAAAGAATTTAAGGATAGTGAATGGTCAAGAAGTCTCTAATTATTCAATAAGTAAAATGGGTGATTTTTTTCTCTTTGCAGCTTCAGCATTTAAATACATTTTGGGAATTTTCTCTTAAATTGTAAAGTTTGTAAATGACTCTAATACTCTTGTTTGTCCTGCCAGTGTCAAAACTAGACTTTAAAGGGATTAGCCTGAAGTTTAATTTAATCACCCTAGTGGTCTGTTCAGGGGGAAAATGAAATGGGCAGATAATGTGAAGGTCTTTCTCTGGGATTGCTTGGCCTTTCTGAAAGTGAAATGTAAAAACAAATTTAATTAGCTCTAAGTACTGAATGGCTCCAAAGGTTAATGCCTTATTAGCAAATTACTTTGTCCTTGAATCTTAAACTGCCAACTCTTTGAGTACTTTTTGCCTTTGTGCAGATAAAGGCTGCCATCCGTTCTGCTAATACAGACTATCCTTTTATTTATTTTTTAGAATTGAATTTATTGGGGTGACATTCGTTCACAAAACCACAGGTTTCAACTGTGCAACTCAATAAAACATCATCTGGACACTGTATCATGCGCTCATCGCCCTAAGCAAAGTCTCTTTCCATTCCCATTCTCCCTCTCCCCCCACCTTTGCCTACCACCATCTAGTCCCCACATCCTTTCCCTCTGGCTATCACCACACTATGTTGTCTGCGTAATATCGACTATCCTTTTTTTTTTAAAAATGACAACCTAGATGCTAGCAGTAATTAAATTCATCCTGTGGATGAATACATTTCTTGTTTCCCTTAAAAGTAACTTTTAAAAATATGTTTTCATTGACTTTAGAGAGAGAAAGAGAGAGGGAGAGATAGAAACATCATCAATCGGCTGCCTCCTGCACGCCTCCTACTGGGAATTGAGCCTGCAACCCAGGCATGTGCCCTGACTGGGAATCAAACTGGTGACCTCTTGGTACATGGGATGACACATAACCAATTGAGCCACACTGGCTGGGCGAAAATAACTATTTTTTAATTCTTGAAAAAGTAACATATGTACAGAGTAAAAACACTCTCCCAAAGGAAACCAGTCATCATTTTGCTATGTCTGTATCCTTCCAGAAATAGACTATGAATATAAAATGGTTATATGTATTATATATATCCATATGTGTGTGTATGTATGTTTGTGTGTATATACACACACACACACACACACATATATATATATTCCCTTTTCATATAAATGGAATCATGCTATACATATTGTTCTGTATCTTGCTTTTTTCACTTAGCAAATATATCTTAGATACTGCTCCAAATGAGCATATAGAGATCAATCTTTTGCTTATATGGAACTTTTTTTGTTTCCTTACTTTTGCTAAGGCAAATGACAGTGCATTGAACATTCCTTTTTTAAAAACACTGTGCTAGGGTAATATAAGAATTTTGCTTAATATAAATTCCTAGGTAATAATCATCCATCCATGGAGATACAGAATCAGTTATTAGGTTTAAGTTTCTGGTTTCTGGTTTAGTTGAACTTTATTGCAAGTATCAAAGGAAGGTCCAATCCAATATAAAATTCTAGTACTGGAGGAATGGTGTAAAGAGGGACTTTCACTATTTCCCTTTTTATAACTTTAATTTTTTTATAATGAATAATCATACATTAGTTGTATATTTTTTGAAGTAAAATGGAAATGTATTAGCAATAAAATTCTGACAAAGCAATCAGTTTACAGATAATTTAATTTATGAAAATCAGTGCTACAACTTAAAAAGACTAACAAAATCTCTGTATTTTTTTCATTTTAAAATAGTTGGCTTTTGAATTTTTATATTGGTTTTGGACTAACCCTTTATTGAGATTGGTCAAAAAGTATGTGTTAATAGAACTTGATGTTTCACTTTATGATATTTTAATTTTCAATATTCCATACTGAAGCATCAAAGTAAGGCATTACTTGATATACACACATTTTTTTCAACAAACAACAATAGAATTTGTATTGAGATATGTATAATATAAATGGGATTCCTACTATGTATTAAAATAGTTTTTAGTTGAGTCAAAAATATATTATAGATGGTGAATCAAACAATAGAAATTCAAGATAATTGATGAATCGTTTCACTTTTCTAAGTTCAGTTTCTGTAAAATGACAGAATCCTTTCAAGCTCTCAGAAGCCTCTGATTACCTTTATGTTAAGTTGTTACGAAAATCTAAGAAAGTGGGCTTTAAATCATCTGAAGACTTTTATACTAACTATGCTGCAGCATGCTAATCTGAATTTATTGCAATGACATATAAATTAATTCCTAGGGGGATATAAAGGAATTTCAGTGTGCTAAAACTTTAGTCATGGACCTTTCCCAAAGTGATTTTTAAAATGGGAAATTTTAGAATATACCGATTGTTAATCCTGATAAAAAGCCAAAGAAATATATTCTTTAAATAATTTTCTTAAAAAAATATTTTTATTGATTTCAGAGAGAGGAAGCGAGAGAGAGAGAGAGAAAGAGAGAAAGTAACATCAACAATGAGAGAGAAACATTGATCGGCTGCTTCCTACACGGCCCCTACTGGAGATTGAGCCCGCAACCTGGGCATATGCCCTGACCAGGAATGGAACTGTGACCTCCTGGTTCATGGGTCGACACACAACCACTGAGCCACAACAGCTGGCTCTCTGACATCCCTTGAGGGGTCCTGGATTGCTAGAGGGTGCAGGTCAGGCCAAGGGACCCTACCAGTGCACAAATCTGTGCACTGGGCTGGTTTCGGCCCGATCTCCACAGCCCAGGCCGAGGGACCCTACCAGTGCACGAATCCATGCACTGGGCCTCTAGTATGCATATAAGATCTTTGGTTAATCTCTTCCCGCCCTCTCCCTTCCCCCCTTCCCTCTGAGATTCATCAATCAGTTCCATGTTTCCATGCCTGTGTGTTGAGCATCTGCCCCCTGGTGGTCAGTGTGCATCATAGCTACTGGTCGAATAGTCAAACAGTGGCTTAGGCTTTTATATATATACTAGAGGCCCAGTGCACAAAAATTTGTGCACTCGGGGGGGAGGGGGGTACCTCAGCCCGGCCTGTGCCCTCTTGCAGTCTGGGACCCCTCAGGAGATAACGACCTGCTGGCTTAGGCCTGCTCCTGGGTGGCAGAGGGCAGGCCCAATCCCTAGGTGCAGCCCCTGGTCGGGCTCAGAGCAGGGCCGATTGGGGAGTTGGGGCGCCACCCCCTGTCATGCACAGAGCAGGGCGGATCCGGAGGTTGTGATGCCACCCTCAGTCACGCTCAGGGTAGGGCTGATTGGGGAGTTGGGGCACTGCCCCCTGTCACACTCAAGGCAGGGTCGATGGGGAGGTTGTGGCGCCACCCCCTGTCACGCACAGAGCAGGGCTAATCGGGGTTGGGGCGCTGCCCCCTGTCACGCACAGAGCAGGGCCAATCAGGGGGTTGGGGAGCTCCCCCCTGTCACGCACAGAACAGGGTCAATCAGGGGGTTGGGGAGCTCCCCCCTGTCACGCACAGAGCAGGGCCCATCAGGGGGTCGGGGAGCTCCCCCCTGTCACGCACAGAGCAGGGCCCATCAGGGGGTTGGGGAGCTCCCCCCTGTCATGCACAGAGCAGGGCCCATCAGGGGGTTGGGGAGCTCCCCCCTGTCACGCACAGAGCAGGGCCCATCGGGGTTGAGGAGCTCCCCCCTGTCACTCACAGAGTAGGGCCGATAGGGGAGTTGGCGCACCGCCCCCTGTCACACACAGAGCAGGGCGGATCAGGAGGTTGGGGTGCCACCCTCTATCACCCACAGAGCAAGGCCGATCAGGGGCTTGGTGCGCCGCCACTGTCACACTCAGGGCAGGGCCGATGGGGAGGTTATGGCTCTACCCCATCACAGACAGAGCAGGGCCCGTGGGGGGGTGGGGGTTGGGGTGCCGCCCTCTATCACCCACAGAGCAGGGCGGATCAGGGGGTTGGGGCCCCGCCCTCTATCACCCACAGAGCAGGGCCGATCAGGGGGTTGGGGCGCCGCCACTGTCACACTCAGGGCAGGGCCGATGGGGAGGCTATGGCTCTACCCCGTCACACACAGAGCAGGGCCCGTGGGGTGGGGGGGTTGGGGCGCCGCACCCTGTCACACACAGAGCCGCAGGGTGATCAGGGGGTTGGGGAGCTCCCCCCTATCAGGCACAGAGCAGGGCCGATCAGGGGGTTGGGGCGCCTTCCCCTGTCACGAACAGAGCAGGGCTGATAGGGAGGTTGTGGCCCCGCCCCCTGTCACACACAGAGCCGCAGGGCGATCAGGGGGTTTGGGCGCTGCCCCCTGTCACGCTGATCCCGGTGCTGGGAGGCCTCTCGGCTCCACTGATCCCGGTGCTGGGAGGCATATTACCCTTTTACTATATAGAATAGAGGCCTGGTGCATGGGTGGGGGCCAGCTGGTTTGCCCTGAAGGGTGTCCTGGATCGGGGTGGGGGTCCCCACTGGGGTGCCTGGCCAGTCTGGGTGAGGGGCTGAGGGCTGTTTTCAGGCTGGGACTGAAGCTCCCAACTGCTCCTTTTTTTCTTTTCTTTTTTTTTTAATTCTGGGCCAGCTTTAGCTCTGAGGCTTGGCTCCAGCTCTGAGGCCTCAGCTGCTGAAAGTAGGTATCTGGTTTGTTTAGGTTCTATAATCGAAATTCTGTATCAACTCCAGCTCTGAGATCCCAGCTCTCTGAAAGCTCGTTTCTGGGGTTTTGTTTAGCTTCTATATTTGTTACAATGTTTTTTAAACTGCAAGCTCAGAGGCCGGCAAGGCAGGTGCGGAACGTTGCAGTCCTCCGTCACTGAAGCAAGCAAGCCTCATGTTCAGTTTAAGCTCCCTGTCTGCCGGCCGCCATCTTGGCTGGCAGTTAATTTGCATATCGCCCTGATTAGCCAATGGGAAGGGTAGCGGTCGTACGCCAATTACCATGTTTCTCTTTTATTAGATAGGACTAGAGGCCCAGTGCACAAAAATTTGTGCACTCGGGTGGGGGTCCTTCATCCCGGCCTGTGCCCTCTCACAGTCTGGGACCCCTCGAGGGATGACCATCTGCTGGCTGAGGCCTATTCCCCAGGGGATTGGGCCTAAGATGGCAATCAGATATTCCTCTGGCAGCCTGGCAGCCCTCGGGGGATGTCCACTTGCCAGTGGGGTGCAGACCTAAGCTGCAGTCGGACATCCTTAGCGCTGCTGAGGAGGCAGGAGAGGCTCCCACCACCACCGCTGTACTGGCAGCCATCAGCCTGGCTTGCGGCTGAGCAGAGCTCCTCCATGTGTGAGCGCACTGACCACCGGGGGCAACTCCTGCATTGAGCATCTGCCCCCTGGTGGTCAGTGTGTGTCATAGTGACCAGTCATTCCCAGTCTTTCTGCTGTTAGGGTCAGTTTGCATATTACCCTTTCACTATATAGGATAAGGCCTGGTGCACGGGGGGGGGGCCGGCTGGTTTGCCTTGAATGGTGCTCCGGATCAGGGTGGGGGTCCTGCTTGGGTGCCTGGCCAGCCTGGGTGAGGGGCTGATGGCTATTTTCAGGCTGCCCACACCCCCTTCAGGGTGGGGGTCCCCACTGGGGTGCCTGGCCAGCCTGGGTGAGGGGCAAATGGCTGTTTTCAGGCTGCCCGCACCCCCTTCAGGGTGGGGGTCCCCACGGGGGTGCCTGGCCAGCTTGGATGAGGGGCTGAGGGCTGTTTTCAGGCTGCCCTCACCCCCTTCAGGGTGGGGGTCCCACTGGGGTGCCTGGCCAGCCTGGATGAGGGGCTGAGGGCTGTTTTCAGGTGGGCCAAGCCTGCAACTGAAGCTCCCAGTCTCTCCTTTTTTTTGTTTTTGTTTTTTTTTATCCTGGGATTTATTTACCTTCTGTAATTGAAACTTTGTTGCAGCTCCAGCTCCAATTCCGGCTGTCTGAAAGCAGGTCTCTGGGGTTCGTTTTGCTTCTATAATTGAAACATAGTTGCATTTCGGAGCTGTTGCTTTCAGGCTCAGAGCCCGGTGCAGCAGGCGGGGAACCTTTGCTTCCTCCATTGCCGGGGCAACCAAGCCTCATGTTCGCTTCAGCTGCGTGGCTGCCGGCTGCCATCTTGGTTGGCAGTTAATTTGCATATCACCCTGATTAGCCAATGGGCAGTGTAGCGGAGGTATGGTTAATTACCATGTTTGTCTATTATATATATATATATATATATATATATATGAATGAATACAAAAGAGCAATGTACTAATGACAACCCAAGAAGTGGTAGTGACTTAGTTTTTAGCTTTTATAGAAAACTAGAAGGCCTGGTGCACGAATTCATGCACCAGTGGAGTCCCTTGGCCTGGCCTGTGGGATCATGCCGAAACTGTCTCTCCAACATCCCCCAAGGGGTCCTGGATTGCAAGCGGGCACAGGGCAGGCTGAAGGACCTCACCAGTGCACGATCCGGGCCAGGGAGGGATGTGGGAGGTTGGCCAGCTGGGGAGAAACCGCGGGAGAGCTCCAGGGCATGTCACGCCCATCTCACTCAGTCCCAATCAGCTGGCCCCCCAGCAGCAAGCTGACCTACTGGTCAGAGCATGTCGAGTATTTCCTTCCCACGTCCCGTGTGGGTCAGGGTTCAGGAACTGGAAGCAGAGCCGCACACAAATGAATATGAAAAGACAAGAGATAATTTGGGAATATTTGGGGGCCAGGCGAGCAAGTCCAACTCAAGGGGAAGGACTTCCTCTCGTGCTCAGGCCTCACCAAGCTTTTATTGATTCTGGGATGCACCCATAGCATAGCCCTTAGGCAGGTGACCCCCTGCAATAGGCAGACTAGCCCATCAGCAAGGATTTACATAATAATAAATGGGGGAGTAGTTTCAGCTACCACTGTCTGGACAAACAGAGGTGGCGCCTAGCTCCAGTCCTTGCTAGGGCTTCAAAGGCACCCAGCCTTCGGGGGGGGGGGGTGGTTCTTTATCTATGCTTATCAGATAGTGAAGGCAATAAACTGTTTCCCACATCTCCCCCTTATTTTTTCCTTAAAAAACCAGAAATAAACATATAAGAACAAAAAATGTTTAAGTCCCAAAATCAATGTCCAACAGTTCTGAGTCCAAGTTTCAATGTCCGACAGTTCATGTGTACGTGCCAGCAATGAAATGCTGGTTCTGGATGGTGGGCAAATGGTGGTAATGCAGGTCAGGTCCTCTGGTTTGGTCCTGGGCACCCTGCAGCGACGCACAGCTGCTGATTGCTAGCATGGCAAGGCGTCTTCACCATCTCCATCTCTGAACTGTCTCTTTTGTCTTTGTGTCTGGAGCAATTCTTTCTGGGATCTGTTGTCGCAGGAATCCATATGGTTTTGAAGCTGTTTTCTGAAAGTATACAAACATATTCTCGACCAAAGGTTAAAGGAAAAAAACCTTACTTGGGTTTTTTTTCTTTAAAATGATCTTCCCCTGGCTTACCCTGGCATCATGTGTGTTTTTCCTGGGTGTCTCGCTATTAGCATTATAAATGAAAAAAAATTTTTTCTCTAAATGTAATTTAGTTACAGGATCTATTTCCTTACATGGCATTTTTCCACTATATTTTTCCACTATCCCCCTTTTTTTGATTTAATTAGGAGGCTCCTTGGAAATTTTATAATGCAGTCTAGATAGCTTTAAATATTAATTTTTTGCACACAAAAAAATGAACCTGAACATGTTTTAGGTTAATAGCATGTTTACCACGAAATGAAAATTTTGGTTAATACTTTTTGAATAATTACTTATCTCTAATTAGCCAAATTTAATTAATTTGAAAACTTGAATTTAATTTGAATACTATTTTGCTGTAAAATTTAATATTTTAACAATAATCTTAATTTACACTGTAAATATTAATGAAAAGGATCACTTTACATCCTTGTGAAGGCTCTGAGCATTCCTGTTGTTAGGCTAGATTTAGACATAGGGTCTGTTAGCCAAGCCTCCATTTATCTGGATTCTGATTTCAGCTGGAACAAATCTCTTTTGTTATTTGGTTCCTGATCTGGGCTGGGCATGGGAAGCAAGAAGCAGCCATGGGTACAGGAGACCTTCCTCAGAAGGGGCGAGTGTTCAAGCACCTGCACCATTGGGGGGGTGAGGATCTGTGTCCCACCTCTGTTGAACCCCAAGTTTTGTCCTACTGGCCTCCGACTGTGCCTGTCTTAGGTCGCCCCACCCTGTGGGGTCTTACCCGTCTTTGACTACCAGCCATCTCTGGGCCAAGTAGGGTGATGTGAGGTTCAGTTTTGTCTCCTTGGTAGCCTATGTCCCTCTGGCCTCCATGCCCAGCAACTGCCTTTGGATCCCCTCGCCTGCTGGCGGGGTCCTGGCATTGATCATGGGGAACCCAGGTTTCTTCTCCAGAGAGGGCCCAGCTTACGCCATTGGGCAAGAGACAGATTCATGGTACCAGCTTTTCATGATCCCAGCTTGAACGGAGAGCTCAGATAACAGCTGTAGGCAATTGGATTCCTCTTGGCAAAAAAAAGTCGAGAGGTCAATACAGAATGCTTAAGTGCCTTCCCAGGAGGAAATAAATCCCTATGTCCTTAAAACATTTAAAGAGATAGTTTGTAAATTTGTTTGGGATAAATGCACAATATGCTGTTTTAAAATATCAAAAATTATTAATAAAACTTGTAGAATAATACCATGTAAGAATATTCTTTGTTCTAGGTCATGACAACTTAATTTTAAACTGGCTGTCTCAAGGTTTGGAATAAGGAACCTAGTTAGCAAAAAAAAGCAATTTACAGAAGCAGAGACAGCATGCTATCCAAATTACAGTTTTGGGTAAACACATTATCTAGAGTGCTTAGGTAACCTAGGTTGAACTTAGGCATGTTATCTAAATTACAGTTTTGGGTCTCCAGAACACTGAGTTGACATGCTAACTGGAGCCCCCTGACCTTGGGATAGCTGTGCTGTCCTTCCCAGGTAAAGGAAAAATGTGCCTTCTAAGACATATGAAACTTATAGTTTTTACCTGAATTTAATTATTACCATACTTCACTTCACCGTGCCCCAGGTGGTCTCTGGGCTGTTGGTTGTCTGGCTTGTCTTCCTCCTGCTGGATTACACTTGGAGAACTTTAACTTAAAAAAGAAAAATCTTTCTTTTTTACACCAAGTAACTTATAGGGTTACTTGTTGGATGTTGATTGATAGTGCCGCAAGGCCATGTATTCCAAGTCAAAGTCATTAAACATTTATGGTGACTGTACTTATTTTCAGATTTGGTATTTTAACAGCAAATCATTAGATTATCCTGTAAATATTAGTGGAAGATATTTCAAAATATTAAAATTTCTCCTTTTTATTAAATTTAAAATAATGTTTTTAAATAGCATTCTCTTTCGGCTTATTTGCATATACAGAGGGATCATGGGAAGCCTTCAGTAACTTTTTAGAAGAATTTTACTTTATTAGGATTCAATTACTTACAAAGATTAGTAAATTTAGTAAAGTTTTATTTTGATACACGAGATGCAAACGCTGCCCCACCTCCAGCCTAATTTAAAATACAGCGGTGTGGTGCTTTTGTTAGTTTAAATAAAGACATTGCTACTAATAAATCAATTTTTTCTTTTATTTGGCAGAAATTCCTTATGCAACCAAGCATATTATATTTTGAAATATTGCACTCGGGAAAAACTGTCAAATACATATCTAATTAAAAAATATTTAACACTTAAAAACAGTTCTTAACATAATAGGATCTAGTCTTGACCATGGAATCAATTACTGTTAATTTGTTTATGATATATGTATAACTGTGGTTCTACTGAGAATTTTAGATATCTTTTAAAAATGTCTCTATCTACAAGCCTTTTAAGAAATGCGAGCTCTATTGTTGGCCCTTATAAAGCCAACTGCTCAAAACATTGGTCTATCATACCACTGAAATTATATTAAGACCGTGATTGCTAATTTATTAAGCATTAAAATATTTTAAAAATAGTATTAAATAAATCTGTGAGGCAAGCACACTTCCTGCCCCATCAGCATTTCCGTCTTAAAACTCCACCCCTGAAATTCCATCCTGCCTCAGTGAGCAGACACTCCTTTTGTGATTGGCTAAGTCAGAGGGAAGGGCCTTAGCTGTTCCAAGATGGCAGCCCCTAGGGGAGCGGCAGGCCATGTGGCTGACATGGCAGCTGCCAAGTCACGCAGCCCAAAATGGTGGCTGTCTACACTGTTCTTTGACAGAGCAAACCAAAACCCCTAAAAGATAGACGGCCAACATTATATTCAGACAAGCAGAAATCCCATTAGCTGTTTATACCTTTTATAATTACTTTAAAGAATATCAATTAAGTTTAAACTGGTTTTTGTATTAAAAATTTCAGTTGAGATCACAAAATTAATCCTCTTTTTATCAGATCAATAAGCAACATATTTTGAATTCCTAATCATTTAAGAGAAAACACATTTTATTTTTTCAAAAACAAGTTATACATTAGATATTTAATTAACTTCTCCCAATTCAATTTGCACTTTAAACTTTCAGAGCTTACAAGTCAAATATTAGCAGTTCTTTGATTAACTACACTTTTATATTTTTAAGAATAAATTTTAAAATCTAATAATTAACTTTAAACCATGTTTTTTCTGCCTGGGGAAACTGAGAAGCAAACTTGTAGGTATTAAAAAATGACTACTGGCCGAAAGCTGATTTCAAAGGAGCCACCTTTTGGCCACTTGACCTTTTCTGGGAAGGTCGGCTAGCAAAAGGTGTAGCCACTGAAATGCAAATTAACATTCCTAAAGATGGCTGCTGGTGGGAATTGGACTACCTGCTTGCTAGGGGAAGGGCGTGTCTACCCCTCCCTCCATTAAAAAAGGGTGTAGCTTTAAACTTTTTAATGGCAAGAAAAGAGACCTTAAACCAGGGGTGGGCAAACTTTTTGACTCGAAGGCCACAATGGGTTCTTAAACTGGACCGGAAGGCCGGAACAAAAGCATGGATGGAGTGCTTGTGTGAACTAATATAAATTCAAAGTAAACATCATTACATAAAAGGGTACGGTCTTTTTTTTTTTTTTAGTTTTATTCATTTCAAACAGGCCGGATCCAGCTGCCTTAAACTTTCAGAGCTTTAAATCTTAGGTAGCAAATTAAATACTTAGCATTTTTCAAATCAATACTTTTACATTTAAGGATACATTTCAAATAAAATATAAAGCATTTTCAATTAATAGATTAACTTCTATCATCTAGACTTCATACTAGGCATACTCAGATCAACATTTCAGTATTATAAATCTCAATACTTTTAGATGATTTGAACTTAAAAGTTTTAAGTTTCCAGCCAATAAGCTTGGCATAGCTGCTAAATTTCAAAATGGTCACAATTTCCTGCTGGGGAAGTCAAGAAACAAACCCATAGCTATTCACATGTAAACTTGACTATCAACTTCCTGGTGGTACTTGCCTTAGGGCGGGAAATTTCAAAAGAGCTACTTTAAATCGCCTTGGGAAACCAGCCTGTATTTCTTTGTCAGGTTCATCTCGGCCATTTTTTTTTTTAATTTATTGCTTAAAGTATTACAAAGGGTATTACATATGTGTCCATTTTACCCCCCCGCCCTAGACAGTCCCCTAGCCTCCCCTATCCCCCAGTGTCTTATGTCCATTGGTTATGCTTATATGCATGCATACAAGTCCTTTAGTTGATCTCTTACCCCCCTACCTCCTGCCCCCCAACCCTCCCCGGCCTTCCCACTGCAGTTTGACAATCTGTTTGAGGCAGCTCTGCCTCTGTATCTATTATTGTTCAAAAGTTTATAATGGTCTCTATTATCCATGAATGAGTGAGATCGTGTGGTATTTTTCCTTCATTGACTGGCTTATTTCACTTAGCATAATGCTCTCCAGTTCCATCCATGATGTTGCAAATGGTAAGAGTTCCTTCCTTTTTAGAGCAGCATAGTATTCCATCATGTAGATGTACCACAGTTTTCTAATCCATTCATCTACTGATGGGCACTTAGGCTGTTTCCAGATCTTAGCTATGGTGAATTGTGCTGCTATGAACATATGGGTGAATATATTATTTCTGATTGGTGTTTCTGCTTTCTTGGGATATATTCCTAGAAATGAGATCACAGGGTCAAATGGGAGTTCCATTTTTAGTTTTTTGAGGAAACTCCATACTGTCTTCCATAGTGGCTGCACAAAACAGTCTCGGGTTTTTATTCTGTACACAGCAAAAGGTCAAGTTCAGCTCAAAACTATGCACACTCGTTTTTAAACTGGCCTTTTCCCTTTACATGTGCACAGAAATCCCGTATGCATTTATGAATTTGTAAAAGCTTTAAGTCATTAGCTGGAATAAAAGGATAAAGATGGCGAAGATGAGGCGAAAAAGTGGCTTTCTTTTTTTAAAAAAAATATATTTTATTGATTTTTTACAGAGAGGAAGGGAGAGAGATAGAGAGTCAGAAACATCGATGAGAGAGAAACATCGACCAGCTGCCTCCTGCACATCCCCCACCGGGGATGTGCCTACAACCCAGCCACATGCCCTTGACCGGAATCGAACCTGGGACCTTTCAGTCCACAGGCCAACGCTCTATCCACTGAGCCTAACCGGTTTCGGCAAAAGTGGCTTTCTTGGGGAGTGACGTCCATATTGGATGACCACGTGAGCTTCTTTCCTTCCTTTCCCCCACATCCTGCTTTGGGGGAAGTTTCAGCAAATGACTCAGATGGTGTATTTGTTCCCAAAGTCATGCTTAATAGAAAAACAGATTTAAAAATTTTTTTTTTCCCTTTTCGCTTTCCAAAGTAATAGCTAGCACCCAAGGTGACCTTGGCTAGACTTTGCACTTCCCGACATGTTCTCAGGTAATTCTTAAACAGAACATTAAGTAATCTCATTGCGGGAGAGCTTATTGCTCTGCGCTCTCCTGCCACCTTTGAATCTCTCTGAACCAGAGAGAGATTCGGCAACGGGGTTTCATTTCTTATTACAGATAGATTCCAAATACAAATTAAGATAAGAAAACACATTAAGATGACCATGGCACTATTTTTTTCAGCCTGATCTAAAAGAGTACCTTTCTCAAGAAAAACAAAGGTTATGTTCTATAATAACACGCAAAGAACTGTAAAAGATTACCTTCTAAAATTTTTACATTTTAAACATGCAAATCAAAATCCTATAATAAATCTTCTTATTTTTTTTTTTTTTTTAAATATACTTTATTGATTTTTTACAGAGAGGAAGGGAGAGAGATAGAGAGTTAGAAACATCGATGAGAGAGAAACATCGATCAGCTGCCTCCTGCACATCTCCTACTGGGGATATGCCCGCAACCCAGGTACATGCCCTTGACCGGAATCGAACCTGGGACCTTTCAGTCCGCAGGCCGACGCTCTATCCACTGAGCCAAACCGGTTTTGGCAGCTTCTTAGTTTTTAAAAGCTAAATATACCTTTTTAAAGCCGAATCTACTTTTTTAAAGCCAAATCCTGCCCCCGTTTGTTAGCCTGGTTAAGAAAACATTCCCAGTGTACTTACAGACCCGGGCTTCTGTAGTTGATCCTGGGCATTGCGTGTGGTAGAATTCCCCTCACCTTTTTTCGGTGAGTTTTCCACACCTTTTCGGTAAAAACTTCCTTTTCTTGCTCCAGCGAGGCCCGCACTTCCAGATTACCCGTTGGCCGCCAGATGTCGAGTAAGACTCCCTCCACGTCCTGTGTGGAGTAGGGTTCAGTATCTGAAAGAGGAGCCGCACAACAAATGAGAGAAAAAGACACGAGATAATTTTGCAATATTGGGGGACCAGGCGGGCAAGTCCCGAAGGACTTCCTCTCGTGCTCAGGCCTCACCAAGCTTTTATTGATTCTGGGATGCACGCATAGCATAGCCCTTAGGCAGGTGACCCCCTGCAATAGGCAGACTAGCCCATCAGCAAGGATTTACATAATAATAAATGGGGGAGTAGTTTCAGCTACCACTGTCTGGACAGAGGTGGCACCTAGCTCCAATCTTTGCTAGGGCTTCAAAGGCACCCAGCCTTCGGGTCAGGGGGGGGGGTGTCTCTATCTATGCTTATTAGATAGTGAAGGCAATAAACTGTTTCCCACAAGAGCATCTACCCCCTGGTGGTCAGTGCACGTCGTAGTGACTGGTCAACCAGTTAACTGTCTGTCCCCTGGTAGTCAGTGCACGTCATAGCAAGTGGTTGAGTGGCCTTAGCATATCATTAGCATATTATGCTTTGATTGGTTGAATGCATCACTGGACTACTGGACACATAGCATATTAGGCTTTTATTATATAGGAGTAGAGCTAAAAGGGATTATCTGGTCCAGTACCTCAAGATACTGCAGCTCTTGGAATTAGGGTGATTTTTCCTACGTGCTTGAGAATAGCTGATACAGACTTTCAATATTTATGCAAATTGTACAGAAATCAAATATAGACAAAGTATACTATGCCTGAATTTCATATTTTAGACATTTCAATATATAAAGAACACCTTATGCATTAAAATAATGGATCTTTGCCATCTGTGTGGACAGTTAGTATTCTCTACATCCCTATTAATGTTATTGAGGGCACAGAGAACATTTAATTTCTTTTCTACTCTCCCACTCCTGCCTTCATCTAAATACAGTGACTAGTCCTCCCCCTTGAGTTCTTTCTATGAACCACATTCATTATTTGTAGACTGTTGTATGTTTCTTTTCTTTTTTTTTTCTTTTTTCTCAAATTTTTATTTTCTTGTTTAAAGTATTACAAATAGTAGTACATATGTCTCCTTTTTTTGTTGTATGTTTATTTTCAAAGGAACTATTGATATAATGGGAAAATTGTTCCTCTGAAAATAAAAATAAAAGCTTTGGTCCCTAATGAAAAGTTCTGAGAAAAAGACAAGCTGAACTTTGGAACAATGTGGGGAATAGGCAGAGGTGGTTTTCGTGGGTGGTGATCATGTGAAAGGACAGCTGGACAGAACCAGAATCAGACTGCTACAAGCAGTTTCTGACTCTATGGAGTCTGTACCTGTTTTTGTTCACTACTGTATAGTTAGCAGCTAGCACAGTGCCAGGCATATAATAAGCATGCAGTCAATATTTGTTGAATAAATAAATGCTATTTTAGCTTCCTGCTCAAGGATTTGGCATCCGGAACAGTTTTGTGATAATCATTATATGAATTTTCTCTTAATAGAAAAAAGGAGTTGCTTGTTTTTGTTTCCTTTGAGATCTTAGGCTTGAAAAGTCTCTTTGATATCTAACATTCAGAGGAAAAGTTGAGTGCTATTACTGCAAAAGGGAACAAGGGGAACATTTTTGTGTGTAAGTGTGGTTGCTTGTTTTAAAACACACACATAGAAATTACTAAATAAGGAAATGTTTTCCAATCTGCAGCATGAAAAAAACATAGGGTAATAAAAGTTTTTATATAGTATTTTATATATACAGTTTCCTTATTTTCTTACATCTTTTTATCAATAGAAGATAGGCTGAAGCAGTAGAGAGTGCAGAAAAACATCTAGTGACAAAGTAAATTTTGCTTTTAAAAAATCAGCTTTGAGAATAATTTCTCATTGGGTACGTTGATAAATTGACATTTTTAGGGGGAAAATTAGCTCAAGGGGTGGGAGGATGATGAAGAGGGTAAAGGGGTTTAAGGTGACAATAAAAATGTACAGTGATAGAAGGAGACTAAACTTTGGGTGGTGAGCACATGATAAAATATACAGATGATGTAGTATTATAAAGTTGCACACCTGAAACCTATATAATGATATTAACTGTTACTCCAATAAATTTAATTAAAAAAATAAAAAATTTAAAAGTCTCAAAACCAGGTCTTCTTTAATAGATACATGGTACAATGTATTTAATCATCAAAGGAAAAGAATCCCCCTTCCTTTTTTAAAATTTTAGTACTTTATCAGAAAGATTAGTACCTAGAGTGATACTGTCCAATGGAACTTTCTGCAATGATGGAAATGTGCTATATCTAACCTGTCCTGTATGGCAGCTACTAGCTACATTGGCCATTGAACACTTGAAATATGGCTATTGAAACTGAGGAACTGAATTTTTAATCTTATTTAATATATGTTTAAAATTATCATTCAATAAAATTGACTTCTTTTTGGTGTATAGTTCTATAATTTTTTTTTAGTTTCTTGAATTTTAACACAAATATAGATTCATTTAATTACCACCACAACCAGGATAGCACAGTCCCATCACCACCCAAAACTCCCTTGTGCTGCCCCTTTATGGTGACTCTTTCTCCATCCCTCATCTGATCTCTGTCATCCCCTTTAGCTTAAATGTTTAAGTTTTTAAAGTAATTTTCTTAGAAAATTATTTGGCCTCAGGCTGGTGATATTAGAGTTTAAAAGAAAATCTCTTTAAAGACACAAAAGCCTTCATTTTATAGTGGCTATGTTTATATTGAATCTCTTTCAAAATATATGTCCAAACTATATGTGGTGTGGCTATTCTGCAGTATGTGTGTGTATGTATATGTATGTGTGTGTGTGTATGTATATATATATTTATTTATTTCAGAGAGGAAGAGAGAGAGAGATAGAAACATCAATGATGAGAGAGAATCATTGATCCGCTGCCTCCTCCATACCCCCTACTGGGGATCGAGCCCACAACCTGGGCATGTGTCCTTGACTGGAATTGAACCCAGAACCCTTCAGGCTGCAGGCTGAGGCTCTATCCACTGAGTCAAACTGGCTAGGGCTATTCTGCAGCTTTTTTCCCCCATATATTTTTTATTGATTTCAGAGAGGAAGGGAGAGGGAGAGGGAGATAGAAACATCAATGATGAGGGAGAAGCTAAAGGAGAGATAAAATATGATATATTCAAATAAGTGGAAAATTTAACTATATAACTATTGTAGCTGATTTAAAATGAGATTTCCTACTCTGAATTACTTTTAATTATATTTTTGGGGTTGTTTTTATTTTATGGAACAAAGCTTTTTAGTAGGAACCAATAATAATGATAATAGTGCCCATATTTTAACAGCCATTAGAACATTAATACCTTATTACCACTCAAAATCAACAGGTCTAAAACTAAATTCATCTTTTTTCTCTCCACTACAACCTCTCAACCTCCTCCAGTTTTCCTCCTCTCTCTGATATCCACTGGCCCAAGCCAGAAACCTTTAAGTCATCTTACTCATCTCCTTTACTCTCTATACTCTCTTTACTAGGTATTGCCCTCCTAAACTTTATCTTGGCACTGCCCCTTTTTTCTTTACCCCCAGCATTCATGCCTTAATTCAGATTTCTGTTGTACCATTATTGCAATTACAATAGCCTCCTAACTGATCTCCCATTCTCCCATGTCACTCCATTCCACCCCAACATAATCTTCCACAGTACCTCCAAAATGATTCTTCTCTAAAATGCAAATATGATCATGTCACCCCCCTGCTTAACTTTTCCATCGCTCTTTATCACCTACTAGAGGCCCTATGCACAAAATTCATGCAAGAGTAGGCCTTCCTTCCCCCAGCTGCCGGCACTAGCTTCCCTCCGTCACCTGGGACCTGGGCTTCCCTCTGGCCGCCAGCAGGAACCGGGATCCAGGCTTCCCTCGCAGCCCCAGCTTCATCCAGAAGGTCATCCGGAAGGATGTCTGGTCTAATTAGCATATTATGCTTTTATTATTATAGATAGGATAAATTTTAAACTATTATTGGCATACAAGAGGCCCTATAATAAAGCAGTTGCTTAATTCTTCAGCCTGTCATATTTCTCTACTTTTGTGCATCCATATGTCTGGAATTTCCTGCCTCATATATCCTTGTTGATTTCTGTTTGTCTTATAACATTCTGGTATTATCACTGCTAAGAAGCCATATTTTCAGGAATGAATGGCTGTCCATTTTCTCTATTCTCTCTTCTAGTATTGTTTCCTGTGACTATGTCATACTCAGCTTTGTATCCTGAGAATCCCAGTTCTTGGCACATATAATAAGTTCTTGATAAATATTAGTCGTTCAATGTTTACTTTTATATTATTCGCTGCGGCAAAGAACTGCTTTCCTATCTGTTTACTCATCTGATCCTTATAACAACCCGGAAGACAATAGGGCATAGTTCCCATTTTTCAGATGGTAGAACTAATGGGTATGGTTGGCTACTAGGTGGAGAAGTGATACTGGAACTCAGATCTTCTGATTTCCAACCCAGTGTACGTGTGTCTGAGAGAGTGAGTGACTACATTATAAATTTTTGTAATATATCAACCAAAGAGATGCACACAGTCATGGTAGTAGGTCTAGGGTGTGTTTGTCTATGAGTATGTTTCAAAGGGATGATCAGTACCTGAGTCATGTACACCTACATATAACTTTACCATTCCTGTAGGTACACAAGACATTTGTGTTTCTTTCCAAAGATAATAGTAGTGTTGAGAAGTAGTAGAGAAACTTCATTACTAGTAGATTATACTATTTTTTTTCATTTTAAAATGTGGTGTGCAATGATTGTTTTTAGGTTCTATGTCATGTAATTTAATTAAACTGACTTCTAAAATTTCCCTCCAAAGGTTTCACTGGAAGAAAAAACTGCAACTATTATTTATGACCCTAAACTACAGACTCCAAAGACCCTACAGGAAGCTATTGATGACATGGGCTTTGATGCTATTCTTCACAATCCTAACCCTTTCCCTGTTTTAACCAACACTGTGTTTCTAAGTGCCATTGCTTCACCGACTCCACCATGGGACCATATCCAAAGTACATTGCTCAAGACCAAGGGTGTCACAGATATTAAAATTTCCCCTCAGCAAAGAACTGCAGTGGTGACAATAATTCCTTCTTTAGTGAATGCCAATCAGATAATAGAGCTAGTTCCGGATCTCAGTTTAGATACTGGAACTCTGGAGAAAAAGTCAGGAACTTGTGAAGATTATAGTATGGCTCAAGCCGGTGAAGTCATGCTGAAGATGAAAGTGGAAGGGATGACCTGCCATTCATGCACTAGCACCATTGAAGGAAAGATAGGGAAATTACAAGGTGTTCAGCGAATTAAAGGTAATACATCAGGTGTTATTTGTTTATTTTGTAAGGCTCAGTTTTCTGCTTGGCGTTTTAACTTTCTGCTTTATTCTTAAGCATGGGATTTGAATCTGTGGGACTGGAATGCTTATTGCTTCATTGAAATCTGAGGTATAGTGTATTCCCAGGATTATTATCAGTAAAACTAATGATTAAAAATTACATGAGTCTTGAACTAGCAGAAAAGGCAGTTGGGGTGGTGATTCATGGAGTTCAGAGTTCTTAATGCAACATGCCTGGGGTTTTCTTTATAACTAATATTTCTACTCAGGCATGCAGAAACTTGGAGACCATAGATACAGTGGTCATATCTTTTACTTTTTCCAGTATATGTCAATAACATTTTCTGAAAAGAAAATAATTGTTTTAACAAAGGATAATAACAACAATGAGAGAGAAACAATTTTGTGTGGTATTGATTTGGTCTACAGAATGTTTTCTGAAGTAGCCCAAGGATAATTGAATTAAATAATTGTTTTTCTTTTTATTAATTAGTCTCCCTGGACAACCAAGAAGCTACTGTTGTTTATCAACCTCATCTTATCACAGTAGAGGAAATAAAAAAGCAGATTGAAGCTGCGGGCTTTCCAGCATTCGTCAAAAAGCAGCCCAAATACCTCAGATTGGGAAGTATTGATATAGAACGTCTAAAAAACACACCAGTCAAATTCTCAGAAGGATCACAGCAAAGGAATCCATCATATACCAATGATTCCACAGTCACTTTCATCATAGATGGCATGCATTGTAAATCATGTGTGTCAAATATTGAAAGTGCTTTATCTACACTCCAATATGTAAGCAGCATAGTGGTTTCTTTAGAGAATAGATCTGCTGTAGTAAAATACAATGCAAGCTTAGTCACTCCAGAAACTCTGAGAAAAGCAATAGAGGCCGTATCACCAGGACAATACAGAGTTAGTATTATAAGTGGAGCTGAGAGTACCTTAAACTCTCCCTCCAGCTCATCTCTTCAAAAGATTCCTTTGAACATAGTTAGCCAGCCTCTGACTCAAGAAACTGTGATAAACATTGATGGCATGACTTGTAATTCATGTGTGCAGTCTATTGAAGGTGTCATATCAAAGAAGGCAGGTGTAAAATCCATACTAGTATCCCTTGCAAATGCCAATGGAACTGTTGAATATGATCCTCTACTGACCTCTCCAGAAACTTTGAGAAAAGCTATAGAAGACATGGGATTTGATGCTACCTTGTCAGGTAATTTATCACTTTTTTCTTTTATTTTTCATTTATTTTATTTATTTATTTTGTTTTTTATTGAATTATTGGGGTGACATTGGTTCACAAAATCAAACAGGTTTCAAGTGTACAACTCAACAAAACACCATCTGCACACAGGATTGGGTGCCCACTGCCCCAAGCAAAGTCTCTTTATGTTCCTGTTCCCTTCCCCCCATTGACCACCAAACCTAGTCCCTACGCCCTTTTCCCTCTATCACCATATTGTTTTCTGTTTCTGTATGTTTTATATATACCACACACACACACACACACACACACACATACACACACTTTTTGTGCTTAATCCCTTCACCTTCTTTCATATAGCTGCCCAGTCCTGCTCCTCTCTGACAGCTCTCTGGTCTGTTCCATGTATCCAGGCTCCTGTTTCTATTTTTTCATCAGTTTGTTTTGTTTATTAGATTCCACATATAAGTGAGATCATATGGTATTTGTCTTTCTCTGACTGACTTATTTCACTTAACATACTACTGTCTGAGTCCATCCATGCTGTAGCAAAAGGTAAGATTTCCTTTTAGTATTTCACTGTGTAAATGTACCAGAGTTTTTTACCCTCTCATCTACTGCTGACTACCTGAGCTGTTTTAGATCTTGGCTATTGTAAATAATGCTGCAATGAACATAGGGATGTATATATTCTTTTGAGTTAGTGTTCTAGGTTTTTTCAGACATTTCCAGAAGTGGAATCACTGAATCAAAAGGCAGTTCCATTTTTTATTTTTTGAGGAAACTCCATACTGTTTTTCTAAGTGGCTGCACCAATCTGAATTCTCACCAGCAGTACACAAGAGTTCCCTTTTCTCCATATACTCTCCAGCACTTGTTCATTGATTTATTGACGATAGCCATTCTGACAGGTATGAGGTGATATCTCATTGTAATTTTAATTTGCATTTCTCTGATGTTAAGCATTTTTTCATGCGTATTGGCCATCACTATGTTCTCTTTCAAGAAGTGTCTATTCATGTTCTTTGCCCATTTTTTAAATTGTTTTTTCTTCTTCTTGGTGTTGAATAGTATAAGTTCTTTATATATTTTAGAAATTAACCCCTTATCAGATGTATCAGTGGCAAATATGTTCTCCCATTCAGTGGGTTTCCTTTTCATTTTGTTGATGGGTTTTTTTTGTTGTACAAAAGCTTTTAAGTTTTATGTAGTCCCATTTTTAATATTTTCCTTTGTTTCCTTCTCCTGACTAGATATATTTGCAAAAATATTGCTAAAAGAAATGCCTGAAAATTTACTGCCTATGTTTTCTTCTAGGATTTTTATGGGTTTGTGACTTACATTTAAATTTTTAATCCATTTTGAATTTATTCTTGTGTATGGTGTAAGTTGGTGGTGTAGTTTATCTTTTTTGGCAAGTATCTGTCAAATTTTGCCAACACTATTTATTGAAGAAACTTTCTTTACCCCATTGTATGCTCTTGCATCTCGTTAAATATTAATTGACCATAAAGGTCAATTTATTCTGGGTCCCTTATTCTGGTCAATGGAACAGAATCTGAGGTTCTTATGTAGTACCATGCTGTTTTGATTAATATAGCCTTGTACTATAGTTTGATATCAGGTAGTATGATACCTCTAACTTTATTCTTGTTTCTCAAGATTGTTGAGGCTATTTGGAGTCTTTCTTGGTTTCATATAAATGTTTGGAATATTTGTTCAAAATCTGTGAGGTATGCCATTGGTATTTTAATAGGAATTGCATTGAATCTGTAGATTGCTTTGGGTGTGATGGATATTTTAATGATGTTATTTTTTCTCATCCATGGACAAGTTATATGCCCCTACTTATTTATATATTCCTCAGTTTCTTTCTTCAGTATCTTATAATTTTCTGTGTACAGGTCTTTTACCCCCTTGGCTAAATTTATTCCAAGGTACCTTATTTTTGTTGTTGCAGTAGTAAATGGGATTTTTTTTTTTTTGAGAGAGAGAGAGAGAGAGAGAGAGAGAGAGAGAGAGAGAGAGAGAGAGAAAGGGAGATGGAGAGAGAGAAACATTGATAGTTTACTTCCTATATGTGCCCAATAGGGGATGAAACTTGCATGTGTGTCCTGATCAGGAATTGAACCTGCAACCCTTCGGTACATGGGACGATACTCCAACTGAGCTACACCAGCTAGTGCGGATTCTTTTCTTAATTAATCTTTGTGATAGTTCATTGTTGGTGTATAAAAATGCCACCAACTACTGAGTATTAATTTTGTATCCTGCTACTTTGCCGAATTCTTTTATTAGATCTAGTAGTTTTTGGTGGACTCTTCAGGGGTTTTTACATACAAAATTACGTCACCTGCGAGTAATAACAGTTTTACTTTCCCTTTTCCAATTTGGATGCCTTTTATTTCTTCTTCTTCTGATTGCTGTGGCTAGGACTTCTAGTACTATGTTGAATAAAACTGGTGAAAGTGGACATCCCTATCTTCTTCTTGATCTTAAGGGAATGCTTTTAGTTTTTGCCCATTGAGTATGATATTGGTTGTGGGTTTGTCATATATGGCCTTTATTATATTGAGGTATGATCCTTCTAGTCCCATTTTGCTGAGAGTTTCTATCAAAAATGGGTGCTGGATTTTATCTAATGCCTTTTCTGCATCTATTGATATGATCTTGTGATTTTTATCCTTCATTTTGATTATATGAAGTATAACGCTTATTGTTTTTTGGATATTGTACCAACCTTGCATCCCCAGAATAAATTTCACTTGATTATGGTGTATGATCTTTTTTTAAAAAATATATTTTTATTGATTTTAGAGAGGAAGGGAGAAGAAGAGAGAGATAGGAACATCAGTGATGAGGGAGAATCATCCATCGGCTGCCTCCTGCATGCCCCCCCACTGGGGATCGAGCCTGCAACCTGGGCATGTGTCCTTAATTGGAATCGAACCCAGGACCCTTAGGTCCGCAGGCTGACACTCTATCCACTGAGCAAAACCATCTAGGGCTGATCTTTTTAATGTATTGCTGGATCTGGCTTGCTAATATTTTGTTGAGGACTTTAGCATCTATGTTCATCAGGGATAACAATTTTTTTTCATTGTAGTGCCTTTATCTGGTATTGGAATTAGGATAATACTGGCCTCGAAAAAAGAGCTTGATAGTCTTCCCTCCTCTTGAATTTTTTGGAATAGTTTGAGAAGGATGGGTGTTAGTTCTTTCTTGAATATTTGATAAAATTTGGCTGTGAAGCCATCCCATCCAAGAGTTTTGTTTGCTGTGAGTTTTTTTTTTAAAATTAATGTTTTGATTTTATTAGTTGTAATTGGTCTGTTCAGTTTTTCTGATTCTTCCTGGCTTAGTTTGGGAAGATTGTGTGTTTCTAGGAATGTATCCATTTCACCCAGGTTGTCTAGTGTTTTAGCATATAGTTGTTCATAGTATTTTCTTGCAATCCTTTGTATTTCAATGGTATTTGTTGTTACTTCTCCTGTCATTTCTGATTTTATTTATTTGGGACCTCTCTCTTTTTTTCGTGATGAGTCTGGTTAAAGGTTTGTCAATCTTCTTTATCTTTCAAAGTACCACCTCTTACTTTTATTGATCATTTGTATTATTTATTATTTTGTTTCTGTCATTTATTTTTGCTCTAATCTTTATTATTTTATTCCTTCTACTTACTCTGAGCTTTGTTTGTTGTTCTTTTTCTACTCCTTTTAAGTGTAGGATTAGATTATTTAGTTGAGATATTTCTGGCTTCTTGAGGCAGATTTATAATGCTATGAACTTCCTTCTCAGGACTGCTTTCAGGTTGTCCCATAGGTTTTGGGTTGTTGTGTGTTCATTTTCATTTGTTTCCATGAAGATTTTGATATCTTCCTTGATCTCATTGTTAACCCATTCGTTATTTAATATTTTATTTAGCCTCCAAGTATTAGAATTTTTTTCAGTTTTTTTATTTTAATTGATTTTTAGTTTTATACCATTGTGGTCAGACAGGCAGAGAAAATGCTTGATATGATTTCAATCTTCTTGAATTTATTAAGGTTTAGTTTGTGTCCTAACACATGGTCTATCTTTCAGAATGTTCCATGTACTTGAGATGAATGTATATTCTGCTGTTGCTTTGGGATGAAATGTTCTGTAATCATCCCTATATAAAAACCCAGGGTCTGTAACGTCCAAAATGACCGAAGGCTTGACCGACCAGAAGTCAGTACTACAGTCAGTGCTGGGTTGCCGTGGCGACCCAGCACTGACTGCAGAGGGGGCTGTGGATCAGGCCTGGAGAGAGAAGCAGGGTCTGATCTGTAGCCTCTGTGGCAGCTGTTGATCAGCCCTTGCCTCTCTCTTTCTCTCCGGGCCTGGCCAGCAGCCGTGCCTCTCTTTCTCTCTGGGCCTCTGTGGGGGCTGCTGATCAGCCCCACATCTCTGATCAGGCGCAGAGATAGGCCCGGAGACGCTGACTGGCATAGAAACTGACCAATCAGAACCAAATCTGGGTGAAGTGCGAGGAGCCAATAGCTGCCTAGGAGGTGGAGCTTTTGATGCTGACTGGCATAGAAACTGACCAATCAGAACTTAATCTGGGTGAACTGTGAAGGCAGAACCTAAGGTGAGGGCTGAGGAGGGGTTTTAAGGGCAACAGCTGTTTGGTGTAATGTGTAAGAAAGCGGTTCAATTTTTTTTTTTTATATATATATTTTATTGATTTTTTACAGAGAGGAAAGGAGAGAGATAGTCAGAAACATCGATGAGAGAGAAACATCGACCAGCCGCCTCCTGCACATCCCCCACCGGGGATGTGCCCGCAACCCAGGTACATGCCCTCGACCGGAATCGAACCTGGGACCTTTCAGTCCGCAGGCCGACGCTCTATCCACTGAGCCAAACCGGTTTCGGCAGGTTCAATTTTTTAATGACCAGCTTGGCAGTATAGTGCATATGGCTGGCCATCAGTCCAGATATACGGATTATGTATTTTTGTCTGCCAAGAGCATCTCCTCCTGCTGAAAAAGGCTCCCCTCTCCCACTTAAGCAATCCTATTCTATATAATCTATACTAATAAAAGGGTAATATGCTAATTAGACCAGGTCGACCGGCCATCTTTTGGACATCCGACTTCCT
This sequence comes from Myotis myotis, assembly GCF_014108235.1. Taxonomy (NCBI): domain Eukaryota; kingdom Metazoa; phylum Chordata; class Mammalia; order Chiroptera; family Vespertilionidae; genus Myotis; species Myotis myotis. The sequence continues at coordinate 96,144,759 of NW_023416346.1, forward strand.
TCTGGACAAAGCCATGGTGGTGGGGGCCGAGGCAGAGGCCATTAGGGGAGATCAGGCCAGCAGGGGAGGGAAGTTGGGGGTGAGATCAGGCTGGCAGGTGAGGGAAGTTGGGGGTGACCAGGCTGGCAGAGGAGGGCATTTGGGGGCGAGATCAGGCCGCAGGGGAGGACCTTTGGGGGCAAGATCAGGCCAGCAGGGGAGGGTAGTTGGGGGCAACCAGGCCGGCAGGGGAGGGCAGTTGGGGGGTGAGATCAGACCAGCAGGGGAGGGCATTTGGGGGTGAGATCAGGCCAGCAGGGGAGGGCTGTTGGGGGCGCGATCAGGCCGTCAGGGAGGACAGTTGGGGGCGACCAGGTCGGCAGGGGAGGGCAGTTGGGGTGATCAGGCAGGCAGAGACAGCTAGGGGCGAGATCAGGCCGGCAGGGGAGGACCTTTGGGGTCAAGATCAGGCCAGCAGGGGAGGGCCATTGGGGGCGAGATCAGGCCAGCAGGGGAGGGCAGTTGGGGGCGAGATAAGGCCTGTAGGGGAGGGCCATTGAGGGTGAGATCAGGCTAGCAGGTGAGGGAAGTTGGGGGTGACCAGGCTGGCAGAGGAGGGCATTTGGGAGCGAGATCAGGCCGTCAGGGGAGGACCTTTGGGGGCAAGATCAGGCCAGCAGGGGAGGGCAGTTGGGGGCAACCAGGCCGGCAGGGGAGGGCAGTTGGGGGGTGAGATCAAACCGGCAGGGGAGGGCATTTGGGGCAACCAGGCTGGCAGGGCAGGGCAGTTGGGGGCGAGATCAGGCCAGCAGGGGAGGGCAGTTGGGGGCAAGATCAGGCTGGCAGAGGAGGGCAGTTAGGGGCAATCAGGCAGGCAGGCAGGTGAGCGGTTAGGAGCCAGCAGTCCCAGATTGCAAGAGGGATGTCTGACTGCCAGTTTATTCCCGATCAGGCCTAAACCGGCAGTCAGACATCCCCCAAGGGGTCCCCGATTGGAGAGGGTGCAGGCTGGGCTGAGGGAAATCCCCCCCCCCCCATGCAAGAATTTCGTGCACCGGGTCACTAGTCCTATCTAATAATAGAGAAACATGGTAATTAGCCATATCTCCGCTACCCTTCCCATTGGCTAATCAGGGTGATATGCAAATTAACTGCCAACCAAGATGGCGGCCGGCAGCCAGGCAGCTTGAAGCGAACAGGAGGCTTGCTTGCTTCAGTGACGGAAGGAAGCCAACATTCCCCGCCTGCCTTGCCGGCCTCTGAGCTTGCAGTTTAAGAAACATTGTTACAAATATAGAAGCTAAACAAAACCCCAGAAACCTGCTTTCAGCGAGCTGGGCTTTAGCCAGCAGGACTGCAACACTGTTTCAATTATAGAACAAATGCAGATCCCTGCTTTCAGCCAGCCGGGATCTCAGAGCTGGAGTGAGCAGGACCGCAACAGTGTTACAATTATAGAACCCAAACAAACCAGATACCTGCTTTCAGCAGCCGAGGCCTCAGAGCTGGAGCCAAGCCTCAGAGCTAAAGCTGGCCCAGAATAAAAAAAGAAGAAAAAAAGGACAGGTTGGGCGCTTCAGTCACCTGCCAGCCTGAAAACGGCCCTCAGCCCCTTACCCAGACTGGCCAGGCACCCCAGTGGGGACCCCTATCCTGAAGGGGGTGTGACCAGCTGCAAACAGCCATCATCCTCTCATCCAGGCTGGCCAGGCACCACAGTGGGGACCCCCACCCTGATCCAGGACACCCTTCAGGGCAAACCAGCCAGCCCCCACCTGTGCACCAGGCCTCTATCCTATATAGTAAAAGGGTAATATGCCTCCCAGCACTGGAATCAGCGGAGCAGCGAGGCCTCCCAGAACCGGGATCAGCGGAGCCGCGAGGCCTCCTGGCACCGGATCAGCGTGACGGGGCAGCGCCCAAACCCCCTGATCGCCCTGCGGCACTGTGTGTGACAGGGGGCGGGGCCACAACCTCCCTATCTGCCCTGCTCTGTTCGTGACAGGGGAAGGTGCCCCAACCCCCTGATCAGCCCTGCTCTGTGCCTGATAGGGGGGAGCTCCCCAACCCCCTGATCACCCTGCAGCTCTGTGTGTGACAGGGTGCGGCGCTCCAACGCCCTGATTGGCCCTGCTCTGTGTGTGACAGGGTGCGGCACCCCAACCGCCCCCCACGGGCCCTGCTCTGTGTGTGACATGGTAGAGCCATAACCTCCCCATTGGCCCTGCCCTGAGTGTGAGAGTGGCGGCGCCCCAACCCGCTGATCGGCCCTGCTCTGTGGGTGATAGAGGGTGGCGCCCCAACCCCCTGATCGGCCCTGCTCTGTGCGTGACAGGGTACGGAGCCCCAACCCCCCTGATAGGCCCTATTCTGTAAGTGACAGGGGGGAGTTCCCCAACCTCCTTTTCGGCCCTGCTCTGTGCGTGTCAGGGGGGAGCTCCTCAACCCCCTGATCGGCCCTGCTCTGTGCGTGGCAGGGTACGGAGCCCCAACGCCCCCTGATGGGCCCTGCTCTGTGCGTGACAGGGCAGCACCCCAACCCCCTCATCGGCCCTGCTCTGTGCGTGACAGGGGGTGGCGCCGCAACTTCCCCATCGACCCTGCCTTGAGTGTGACAGGGGGCAGTGCCCCAACCCCCCAATTGGCCCTACCCTGAGCGTGACTAGGGGTGGCATCACAACCTCCCGATCCGCCCTGCTCTGTGCATGACGGGGCAGCGCCCCAACTCCCCAATCGGCCCTGCTCTGAGCCCAACCAGGGGCTGCACCTAGGGATTGGGCCTGCCCTCTGCCACCCGGGAGCAGGCCTAAGCCAGCAGGTCATTATCTCCTGAGGGGTCCCAGACTACGAGAGGGCACAGGCCGGGCTGAGGGACCGCCTCTCCGCCCCGAGTGCACAAATTTTTGTGCACCGGGCCTCTAGTATATAATAAAAGGCTAATATGCAAATTGACTGAATGGCGGAACAACTGGTCGCTATGACATGCTTGACCACAAGGGGGCAGACGTTCCATGCAGGAGCTGCTCTCTGGTGGTCAGTGCACTCCCACAGGGGGAGTGCTGCTCAGCCAGAAGCCGGGCTCACGGCTGGTGAGCTCAACAGTGGTGGTGGGAGCCTCTCCCACCTCTGCAGCAGCACTTAGGATGTCTGACTGCCACCTTAGGCCCACTCAGTCAGACATACCCCGAGGGCTCCCCGACTATGAGAGGGTGCAGGCCGGGCTGAGGGACCCCCTGAGTGCACGAATTTTGTGCACCGGGCCTCTAGTATCAATTAAAGCCATTCTATCTCGTGCAGTGATGGCGAACCTATGACATGCGTGTCAGAGGTGACATGTGAACTCATTTTTTTGGTTGATTTTTCTTTGTTAAATGGCATTTAAATATATAAAATAAATATCAAAAATATAAGTCTTTGTTTTACTATGGTTGCAAATATCAAAAAATTTCTATATGTGACACGGCACCAGAGTTAAGTTAGGGTTTTTCAAAATGCTGACACGCCGAGCTCAAAAGGTTCGCCATCACTGATCTAGTGTGTTGTTTAAAGTCAATATTGCCTTGCTGATTTTTTTGTCTGTAAGATCTATCCACTGATGTCAGTGGGGTGTTAAAACCCCCTATTATTACTATATTGCTGTTATCTCTCCCTTAAAGTCCACCAAGATTTCATTTATTTATTTTTTCTTTATCGTTGAAAGTATTACAGATATCCTCTTTGTTTCTTTTCCCCCATTGACTCCCTGTACCCCACCCCTGCCCCTCCCAGTCCTTTACCACTCTATTGTCTGTGTCCATATCCTATATAATAAAAGCCTAATATGAAAATCAACCGAACGGCGGAACAACCGGTTGGTGGGGGATGGGTCCAGTGAACGGATAGCGCCAGGCCAGCAAAGGTGGGTGCCAGCGGGCAGAGGGAGGGGACAGCGATTGGGGGGGAGGCAGTGGTGACCAGTGGAGGGGTGATGTGGAGGAAGGGAGATGGGGCCACTGGCTGCCTCCCACAGAGAGAGGCCACTAGTGGCAGAGGCCAGGAGATGGGGGATGGGGCTGGTTGCTCACCGGCCAGCGCTGTCCCCTGATTGGCCCGCTGGTCACCTCCCGCAGAGGGAGGCCAGACTGTGGCGTAGGCCCGCTTCTCCCCCTGGGAGCGGGCCTAAGTTGTCAGTCAGACATCCCCTGAGGCCTATCAGACTGTGAGAGGGCGCAGGCCAGGCTGAGGGACCTCCCCCCACCCTGTGAGTGCACAAATTTTCATGCACCAGGCCTCTAGTGTGCATATAAGTTCCCCATATAATCATTTCCCACCCCCTCACCCCCACCTTCCCTCTGAAATTTGTCAGTCTGTTCCATGCGTCTATGTCTCTGTATCTATTTTGTTCATCAGTTTATTTTGTTCATTAGATTCCACATATGAATGACATCATGTGATACCTATATTTCTCTGCCTGGCTTGTTTTGCTTAGTGTAATACTCTCTAGGGCCCTCTGTGCTGTCTCAAAGGGTGAGGGCAATCTGGCTGCAACATCTGTCACACTATTGATCACCAGGGTTGATTCAGCCGATCTGGCTGGTTAGGTGGGTGTCCCTCTCCTCCTTCACTGATCCATGTGCATCCCTCCCAAAGCTGCATGCTTGGTTGAAGAAGACAACCTTCTCCCCAAAGGAGAGGACTGGTCTTTTGTCAAGGTTATATGAGTAGCTGCACTCTCCTGCTAGAACCTCCAAACAAGCTCTCAAACAGGTTCTTGATCCTTTACTCTCTTCTCCTCCTGGTATCCCTAAGAAGCAGATGTTATTAACACTTGCTATTTTCCCAGATATCTCTTAGACTTGCCTCATTTAAAAAAATTCTCATTTCTTTTTGATGCTCTGCTTGTGTGCTTATTATTATCTTGTCCTCAGAACTGCTGATTTGATCTTCTGCTTCACCTAACCTGCTATTGATTCTTTCTAGTGTATTCTTCATTTCAGGTTTTGTAGTCTTCATTTCTGACTGGTTCTTTTTTATGGTTTCTATGTCCTTTTTAATGCTTACTGTATCTTTGCTTAAGTTCTCACTGAGATCATCAATTCTTCCCCTAAGCTGGTTGAGCATTTTTATAACCATTGTTTTAAACTTTGAATCTCATATCTTGGTTGCTTCTATTTCATTTAATTTGTTTTCTGGGGATTTCTCTTGTTCTTTTTATTTGGGGTATATTTATTTGTCTCCCCATTTTGTCTGTTTGTATTGGTTAGATCTGCTATGACCCCCAAATGTGTTATAATTGCTTTATGATTAAAGTGTCTTGCTGAACTTAGTGGCACAGTCTTCCAGATCACCTGAGCTCAATGCTCCAGGGATGTTTCTTGTGGGTTAGGTGAACCCTCCTATTGTAGTTGTATCTTGAATGCTGTTGATGCTTTTGTGGGTGGAGTTAACACTTCAGGCTGGCTGACTATAAGGATAAACCTCAATCACCGTATATGAGTCACTGTGCAGGGGCTGCCCCTGTGGTAGAGTTCTTCCCAGCAGGGTCTAGTGCTTGCAAGACTCCCCTTTTGAGTGTGCCACATATGTGACTAATTAGGTTGGGCTCAGGTATAGTCTGAAGCCCACCACTGGTTGTGTTGGTTCTGCATCCACTTGGGCAGGGTTCAGGTGCAGGTCGATGTCTGATGTATGTAACTAGCCTTTGACTACCTATCTGTGCTACCATGCCATTCTCTGTTTGTGGCTGTCTGTTTGTTCTTGGTTGTATGGGAGGGACCAATCTGTGTACAAGGGTCAGCTTCCTCCAGCTTAGACTGGGCACATATCTATAAAAAGACCCTTCTACAGGCTATCAGCTTAGTAGGGCGGGGTGAGATGGGTCAGGAGGAAGGGGCGAATGGGTCTCCTACTTGGGGCCCCACAGTCATACAATCATTGAGGGAAAAGTGGCCCCTATTCCAGAGCCAAACTACTCTGTCTCCGTCAGAGCTTCCAACTGTAGTTCACCCTGGAGGAGCATGCCACAGGTTCAGATTGGGTGCAGCCAGCCATCCCTTCTGTAGGAACAAGCTCAATAGGGTGGAGCCAATGGGACTCAGGAAGATAAATCAAAAGAGTCTCCCTTTGGGGTAGTATTGACCAATCCCGCAGGAAGGGGCCAAGTATTTTGTCCTGGTTCCACACAGTAGCTGAGGGAGACACACTCTGAATGTTCCATCTCCTAGCAGCACACCCTTCCCCCTGCAGAACTGAGCTCAGCCAGGTGGGGTCACTGGGACTTGGGAAGGCCATACAATCTTCTTTTGGGGATGTTGCCAGCAAGCATGTTGGAGGGCGGGCACTTCTTTCCCTTCCTGGGATAGTGTGGGCCGAGCTTGCAGTGGAGATAGGAGTGATTCCCTCACAATGTTCTCACACAACTCAGCCCCCTCCCATCTAATTGCCAGACAAAAGCCTGCCTGAGAGATACTCCAAAAGTCCCAGTGCTCCGCAATCCCCCCAGCATGACTGAACTCAGCAGTGACTGAACAGGTTGGGCGGGGGCACAGGCTATGCACTTGAGGTGGGGAAGAATGGTCCTCTTTCCAAAGTGACACAGTTCAATCACTGTCTGAGTTTCCACCAAAAGCTTCTCCAGAAAGTGAAAAAGAGCACTTCAAAGGCCTAAGCTCGGTGCAGTCATTAGACCACTCTGTAGGACCTGAGCCTGGCAGAGTGATGTGGCCAGTAGCTCGAGGACCAGGCAGTGTACTCCTCAGTTTGGTGCTGTAACAATAGGAGTGCTTGACCTTGGGAAGTTGGTTTCTGGGTCTCTAGCAGACTGTCTTCTCTCTCAGGCAGACAGAATCTCCACTGATTTGCACCAGCAGGTGCTATGTGGGTTCCTCTTCCCTTCTTTGTCGCTCTGGGAATGGGGATCTCTGGACTGGGTTGAGACCCCTCACTCCTAGGTGTAGGGAGTTTTGCAGCTGAGATATCCCTCTGGCTTTTCATCCCCCATGTGGGTGTGCGGGCCAGCCCTTTCTGCATTTCTGCCCTTCTTACTAGTTTCTGTGTGGCTGCTTCTATAAATCCTTGATTATAGTATTTCAGTTCAGCTAGCTTTCAGTTGGTTATTCCGATTGATTGCTCTGTAATTTAGTTGTAAATCTGGTTTGGGGCCAGGAGCAAGTGAGTTTAGCTTCCACCTAGTCTGCAGCTATCTTGGTATCTTCATCACTTTTTCCTTTGATTTTCCTAATGTTCTTTTATCTCCATTTTGCTGATTCTTTTGTCTTTTATCAATGAGAAATCAATAATAGGCATTGTAATTCCACTTTCTTAGAAATAAGTCCTATGGAGGTAGTCAGCGATATATATACAAAGATGTATAAGGATGTTTACATAATTATTTAAAAACTAGACACCTTAAATAAATAATGATACATTTGTATGATGAAATGTTATGAAGCCATAAAAATTATGGTATTAAATGTACTTAATGCTAGAGGAGAGTGTCACATATTTTGTTAAATGAAAAAAAAAAAAGCTAAAAAGATGTATATTCAGTATTAAACATATGTGTAAAGATTTTTTATACCATATATTGCTATTTATGTATATGAATTAATCAAATTCCTGGCAGGAAATGAATTAAAATTTTGACAATGTTTATTAGTGAATGGTAGGATAATGGTGATGTTTGTTTCCCTTATGCTTTCCTATGTATTTTAAGATTTTTTAATGACAAGGATGTATGTATGTATATACTAGTATGTAGTTATGTATATATAATAGGAGAAGCAAATATTGTTTTAAAAAGAAAAAAATGTAGAAATAAATCATAACATTTAAATCATGATTTTAAGCTCTAGCTGGTTTGGCCCAGTAAATAGAGCGTCAGTCTGCAGACTGAAGGGTCCCGGGTTCAGTTCCAGTCAAGGGCATATGCCCGGGTTTCAGGCTTGATCCCCAATAGGGGACGTGCAGGAGGCAGCCAATCAATGACTCTCTCTCATCATTGATGTTTTTATCTTTCTCTCCCTCTCCCTTCCTCTCTGAAATCAATAAAAATATATTTTAAAAAAATCATGATTTTAAATTTAGGCATTCAACTTACTCCAGACCTGGCCCAAAGTCTTCCTATTTTCTAACAGTTCTTACCTTGAACTGAAACAAAAAATGTATATACAATGGAACTTGCCAATGTAAAGCTGTTGTTTTGAACTGGAATTGTACATAGCCTTGAATTAAACTGGAAATGCCCTAATGAAATGTCTTGCTTTAAATAACAATGGAAAAGTTGTATAACTAATTCCTAGACAATGTCATCAGTAACCTTTGCTCTCCTGATCAAAATGAAGGATATCAAATAAAATAATTTCTTCAAGCTCACTAAAACTGAGAAGCATAAAAAATTATATTAAATCCAGCTTAAATTATTATGGTAGATAAGTTTTAGTGGAAGAGGACCCAGAGATATACTAAATATTCTTATATTCATGGCAAAAGGTAGAAATTAGAGAATTCTCATTTTTAAAGGCAGGATAGAGTTCATATACCTTAAAATTCACCCTTTTAAAGTACACAATCTGCCCTGTCTGGTGTGGTTCAGTGGTTAGAGCATTGGCTGGCACACTGAAGGGTCATGGATTCAATTCCCGGTCTAAGGCATGTACCTGGGTTGCAGGATCGATCCCTGGCCCCAGTCAGGCTACATATGGGAGGCAACCAATCGATTTGTCTCTCTCACATCGATGTTTCTCTCTCTCCATCTCTTCCCTTCCCTTTCACTCCAAGGTTCAATGGAAAAAATGTCCTCAGGTGATGATTAAAAAATTTTTTAAGTACACAATCCAATGTTTTTTAGTATATTCACATGGTTTTGCAGCCATTACCACTATCTAATTTTAGAACATTTTATCACCTGCAAAAGAAACCTCATACTCATTAGCAGTGACTTACCATTTTCCCTACCCCAGCCCCTGTTATCTACTGTTTATATTTGTTGTTATGAATTTGACAACTCTAGGTACCATGTAAGTGTAATCATAGAACATTTGTGCTTTTGTTTATGTTTTCACTTAGCATAATGTTTTCAAGGTATGCAAATGTCCATTCATGTTCATAACATGTATCAGTACATTATTTATTTTTATTGCTGTATAGTATTCCTTTGTATGTATATACCTCATTTTGTTTCTCCATTTGTCAACTGATAAAAAGTTAGGTTATTTCCACACCTTGGATATTATAAATAATGCTGCTATGACCAATTTGTATACAGTTTTTTGCATGAATATATGTTTTTATTTATCCTGGGTACATACCTAGGATGTGGAATTTCTGGGTCATATGGTGAATATATTTAACATTTTTAGGCACTGCCAAAATCTTTTTAAAAATAGCTGTATGATTTTATATTTCTACCTAGAATTCTCACTTTTATAAAGAAAATTTCAGAACAAGATATTTGTGCTCTAAAAAGAGATAATTCCCTATTAGAAAATTTATACAGAATACTAAAATGTTAAAGAGCCTCCAATACTAAAAGTCTGAATAAATTATAAGAATCTATAATTTCAAAAGGAAATTATTAAATAAACAAGAAGAAAAATTTAAACTGGAAATATTGGAAGTGAAACTCTATCAGGTAGCCATAAAAAATGACTAAAATTAGCCCTAACCTGTTTGGCTCAGTGGATAGAGCATCAACCTGCAGACTGAAGAGTTCCAGGTTCGATTCCGGTCAAGGGCATGTACCTTGGTTGCGGGCACATCCTCAGTAGGGGGTGTGCAGGAGGCAGTTGATCGATGTTTCTCATTGATGTTTCTAACTCTCTATCCCTCTCCCTTCCTCTCTGTAAAAAATCAATAAAATATATTTTAAAAAATGACTAAAATTAGTTCAGCAAAATTTAATTGTATCTATCATCACAACTTTTAAATGTTCACAATGACAGTATTTGAAATTATATTGATTCACATTTCACTAATTCATAATGTTGAATTATTCCTCAGAGTTTCTGGTAAATTAAAATATTTTGGCATACATGATGTATTATGTTGTCAATGATGAACACTACATAAATAAGTTTAATTTACATCAATATCACTCAAACAAGTTACATACACTGTGATATTCCTATGGCTCTTATATATATAGAAACCCAAATTATATTACATATGGTATGAAACTGAAATATTTTTCATGATCAAATCTGGTATCTGTCATATCATAACATATCACAGAGTTTCAGACTGGACCACAAAATGGAATTTGTTCTTTTCACTTGGGTCTATATTTTTGTAACAAAGTCTACATTTGAATTTTAATAAGCTCCCCAGGTAATTAATATACACATTAAAGTTTGAGAAGCACTGGTCTAAATAATTCGTTGCATTGACCTATTTGAATAAAATCTCTGAATTTAATCTATATTAACATTGTTCATTTAATGCAATAATAATGTAACATTAAATAATATAATTTAAAATAGCTAGTATGTATGAGATTTTATATAAGAAATATGGGAGCAGCAAAAGTTGAACTTTTAAATTACCTTAGATGAATTCAAAGATGCACTGAGTAATAGGAGACATTTGATTAGACCAGTAAGTGGAATTCTAGAGTATTAGTACTTGATAGTGCTGGCACCATGTCTGTCATTTACCTAGTCCTCAGAACCATGAATGCAACATGTTCAGTAACTTTTTTTTAAACCCTCACCCGAGGATATTTTCATTGATTTTTAGAGAGAGTGGAAGGGGGAGGGGATAGAGAAAAAGGAGAGAGAGAAATATTGATGTGAGAGAGACACACATTGATTGGTTGCCTCCCATGCATGCCCCAACTGCTGGGGATTGAACGTGCAACCCAGGTACATGCCCTTGACTGGGAATCGAACCCACGGCCATTCCATGTGCAGGCTGACACTCTAACCACTGACCAACACCAGCCAGGGCTGTTAAGTAACTTTTAATAATGGCTTTTACTTCAATCTACTATTGTTAAGGGTGCTAGGATTTGATTATTCAGCAAATAATTGCCAGGAGCCTGTTCTGTGCCACGCATCTGTTAGGGCTCATAAACACATTGATGGCCATGGTGAATAGGTGAAAAAAACCTTGGCACAGTGAATGTCATCATAAAAGAATAGATAGAATAGTGGCTCCAGTGACCCATATTATTGGGATAAAAGTTTGACATCAAATGACTGTATTCTGTGTTTCTGCTAGAGATCAATCAGTGTTTAAGATGCCACCAGAATTGTTGCTACCAATTTTCTGAATGTCAGTGTCAGTACTGATCCATTGTATACCACTATGACCCAACCCAAACAGAGAGATAAGCACATTTCACTTTCATACTAGTCCTGGATAAGCTATAAATATTAAAGAAGATAATGAGAAAAAATGGGGGGTGCTTTTAATGACCATCAATCTCTTAAGCAGACATATAATATATGAAGTTAAGTCGTCACTAACCAGTTAAAGCAAATAAAATACTTGATTAAATTCCTTTCCTTTTTGTAACTTTTTTATCTTTAAGTTCAAACGTACAGAAAAGCTGCAAGAATAGTACAAAGGATTTCTGTTTACCAATTGTACTCACATTCCCCAGTTGTTGTTATTTTACCACATTTGTTTTAGCATTCTCTTTCTCTATCAACAGATAGACATCTATACATACACATAAATAAAAACACACATATATAGCTCTTTCTGAATCATTTGAGAGTAAGTTGCAGACATGATATCTATAATTGTTTTTAAACCATTTTCTGATTATGTATTTACTAGTAGCCCTGTGCACGAATCTGTGCACCAGTAGCTTGCCAGTAGCTCACTGCCGCCCTCCAGTAGCTCCCCCCACCCCCCACCCGCCTTCATAGCTTGCTGCCCTGCCCCCTCCTGTAGCTCTCTGCTGTGGTCTTGTAGCTCGCTGTCCCACCCTCCTGCTGATCCGTGATCCAGTCGTTACTTGGTCATATTACATCTTTATTACATCTTCATTGCATATTACATCTTTATTATATAGGACTCTTCATGTTAGTTTAGACACTGAACCTACCAATTTTGAGATCGGATTGGAAACCCTTTCTTGAAATTTTTAGAATCTTTTCTGATCGGTGCCTCAAGTACAGGAAAGTTAACCTTTTTTTTTTTAAAAAAAAAAAAAATTCATTTAGGAATAAGTAGTGTTGCTACAGCCGATAGAAAAGCTAATTTAAAGAAACTATACCCACTTAATTCATTGTGGCTTTTTAACCTATACATTGTGTTGAGAGGTCATGCCAGTGTAACTAAAAGGGACTGCCTGTATGACTTATTTTATTTTTATGACATTTTAATTTAATACTGTACTTATAGTGTGGAAATTGCAGATTACCTCTCATGCCTGAAATAACTAACTTATTCTGGAACAAGACATAAATGAATTCGCAGTATAAACTTTTTTTCATTGTCCAAGTTCAAAAAATTAAGTCTTGGTAATAATTATGAGAGAATTAAGTAAGATCTTGGTGAGATTAAAATTTTTTTTCAAAGCCAAAGCTATTTCTTTGGGCAAATGAGCCTCCTTTATGAGTTCTTCAACATTACGGTACTCTTTGGTAAATTCTCCCTCTATGTTCTGAATGATGCTCTCGTAGTCTGAGTGATTCACTCAAGACTGAGTAATTTCAGAATTGGGAGAATCTAGGCTTTTGCTATTCAAAGTGTCCATTGCTTTACCCAGACTGGTAGAAAAACAGAATCTCAGGCCCCTACCCTACATGTACTGAATCAAATCTACATTTTAATAAGATCCCTCAGGTGACTGTATGTGCATTAAAATTTTAGAGCCGTTATTATACTGATTTGAGGAGCCTATGTCATTATATTCATTAAAGAAATGGTCAGGCTTTTGTTAAAGTTTCTTCAAAGATGTCCTTCAGCATCCTAAAAACCAATTCTGCTATGTAGAGCTTCCCTGTCAGCTCTCCATATAGAACTGAACCAGATTTTTGCTCAAGGAGAAGAGAGAACAAGTTAGATAGGTTAGTGGAAATTTCCACTTCACTTCTTTCCTTCCTTATTTCTGTAGGAGAGTAGAAAATCTTTAGATTTTTTTTTACAGGTGCATGGATATGCTAGAGAGAATAATTTATTCCTTCTGGGAGGTGATCAATACTGCACTGAATAAACTAAAACAGAATATCAGCTTTTTTGAGACTTCAGGGGAGCTTCTGGGATGATAGGCACTTCCCACTGTTCCACAAACCATAAGCATTCTACAAAGAGATTCTCTAAGTACTCCTTTGTGCAAAATTAAGATTATTGCTAACTTATTCCTTGTCTCTTCTTCCATTGTCCACAAAGACATTTTAGTTTTAAAAATACCATATATTAGTGTTAAAAACTCAAACAATACAGAAGTGTCTATAGAGTACATTTATTTGTCTGTCATTCTGTTCCTGTTCTAACAGAAGTAGCCATTGTTCATAGTTTGGTATGTAGCCTCCCAGGCTTTCTGATGTATGTTCTCATATATACATACACTCAAAAATTTAAATAATATTATACTGCAATGCTGTTTTGTAAATTGCTTTTGGTTCCATTTACTATACCACGAATTGCTTTAATATGAGTATGCAAATTGTTAGCATGGTGATAAAAATCTGCTATAAAAATAAGAACTATCCATTAACAAACTACTCTCTACCTAGGGTTTGGGGTGGAAATAATGGCTGAAATAACTTGATATAACCAAAGTTTTATTTACTCAGTTTAGACTTTCCTTAAAACTGGATGAACAGCATTGAAATTAGAAGTCACTTCCTAGAAAGTGTAAAGATAACATAGGTCCATGCTGGTTTTAAAGGAATGGATTGACAGTGTCTGGGGGTGGATTGTGATGAATGACTAGGATGCAGCTATAGAATACCTCAAATGAAAAGAATCTTTCCCTGTCCACTAGGTACAAATGAGCCATTGGTAGTAATAGCTCAGCCCTCATCAGAAACGCCACATTTGACTGCAACTAATGAATTTTTTGCTAAAATGATGACACCAATTCACAACAAGGAGGAGGCAAAGACTTCATCTAAGTGTTACATACAAGTCACCGGTATGACTTGTGCTTCCTGTGTAGCAAACATTGAACGGAATTTAAGACGAGAAGAAGGTGAGATACTCTTAAAGCTTGTTATTTTCTGTTCTAGTTTGAGGACTCTGACTTTTTTGTCTTCATATGCATTTTTTTTTACCATGTTTATAATTCTTGGCAAGACCTATCAGTAATGTTCAGGACAGCCTTGACTTTCTGACAGCCAGTTGTTGTTAGTGTCTGTTCCCTTATATATGGTTCCTATCTCGTTTGCTTTATGGTAACATTTTAATATCAATGAAACTTGTAGGAAAAATATCAGAAGGAAATACATAAGATTACTATTCTTTTAAAAAATATTTTTATTTATTTCAGAGAGGAAGGGAGAGGGGGAGAGAGATAGGAACAATGATGAGAGAGAATCATTGATTGGCTGTCTCCTGTACTGGGGATCGAGCTGGCATCTCGGGCATGTGTCCCTGACCAGAATCAAACTTGGAACCCTTCAGTCCACAGGCCAAAGCTCTATCCACTGAGCAAAACTGGCTAGGGCAAGATTACTATTCTTTATGGACCTTGGGTGCAATGTATTTTTAAAAACATACAAATTTTCTGATAAAGTTATGTGTAAAACTGACAACTAGAATCCATAAATTGTTACTATACCTAGACCAAGCATAAGACTAAAATCAAGTTTGTTTAGAATTACAGGGGTGGGAAAAAATAGGTTAAATTACTAGCCATCATTACTAAGAGATAAATCATAAGTAAGGACATGAAATAATAACAATAAGAAGACAATATAAATAATACTATAAAACTTAATTAATAATGCAAGAATAAACTCTATGTTTCACATACTCACAACTGTAAACCTCTTTTGTCCACTCCTGTATAGTGTTCTCTTCCAACAGTTTGTTGAACTTTGCTTGCAGTAAAAATGTTCAAAAGTTAATATTGTGTAATTTTAGGTTATAAAATCTTAGAAATTCTATAACATTATTTATTTAGTCACACTCAGATTTTTAGCTTATAAATTTACATTCACATTATTGGACTGCATAGTATGGCATAGTAGAGTTTTAACCATAGAGTTATGTGATTATGTTTAATGAGACTGAAGTCATGGGCTTAGTCCTTAGGCACCCCTAACCCCAGATGTCTTAAAGATACATTCTGTTAGTCACAAGGGCTGAAGAAGTAAGATTAGTATAAGCTTATTCCCACTAATGGTGAAATAACTCAAAGTATATATAGTAATAATGCAGGCCTGGGGCAAGTAGAATCATCTTATATATAAGACCCAAACATTATAACAAAATGTATACAGAGCCATCTTCATTTCAATATTATCTTGTCTGCATTCTGTCACTTCTGAATCTTTCATTTCAGCCTCCATTATCCTATATAATAAAAGGGTAATATGAAAATTGACCAAACTGTGGAACCGCTGGACCGTGGCCCCTCGCCCCAGCTGGCCTGCCCCCAATGGCCCCATCCCATTGGGCAGCCGGCTGGACCCCACCAGTGTACGAGTCCATGCACTGGGCCTCTAGTATCTAATAAAAATGCAGTCAAGGCTGAAGCTTACACTTTGATTGATTAAAAAAGAAAAGGAAAGAGGTTGCAAGCAAATGAAAGCAAAAGGAAGTTTCTGGGACTCCTGTTTAATTTTATAATCAACTATTTTGGGCAAGTCAAAAATAGCCATTTTCATGAGACAAGCAATGCCTGTGCCAATTACAAATCTTTTTTTTTAAATTTATTAAGCTGATTCTACCAGTTATTCTCTATTATCCACTTTACCACATTTTAACCCAATTAGGAATACCATTGGCCTAGCTGGGGTGACTACATTGACTTTTTCCTTTTTAAACTAAGTAACACTTGTCTTTCTATAGTTTAGGCTCATTATATTTCTAAAAATGAATAGAGCTTCTAATTATAGTTTGAAGTAAGAATTTTTAAAAGTATCCATAATTTATATAAGTATTAAACCTATTTTTTGAAACTTAATAAACCAGAATGTCCCTTCTGTTTCTGTTTGGCTATAGATTACATTCAACTGAGCAAAAAAGATTTTTTCCTGTTTCCTCTATTCTTTTATTAGTGACACTTTCCTATGAACCACATAGGAAAAATTAGTTGGTACCCACAAAGTCCAGAGAAGCACTTTATATAGAAAACTTAGGTTTTATTAGATGCTTTGTTTTCTTAATAAAAATTATTAAATTAATATTTGTGGGCTTTTTTTCATTTTTATCAAACTCCAGAGCTGACCTACTGACTAGTGGTCCCCATTCCTTATCAGATAACCACTAAGTGCCACAGATTCCTAGAAAGAGCTGCCATTTTCTACTATGTGAAATAAATTTTCTTCCTGGCAATGACAGCAATAGCTGGCCTAGAGAAGTGGGATGTTTGTTAACAAAAGGCTTTCACCAAAGAACAGTGTGACTGCCATAAAATGAACTCCTTTGTTCTGTTAACAAGAGTAAGGCACTTTTTCATTCTAGAAATAAGAGCACTTTAGATTAGTGTGTGCCAGACAGTAAAACTTGGCCAATTTAAATAAATGACTATTATTTGATATTATGTGTATGTTGGTACAGTCTTGGACTCTTTGCTACAACTGCAGTGATCTAAAATAATGAGTTCCTTTCTCTAGGACTATCTCATTAGTTTCTAAAAATGCTTTATATTTATATGATTAGATCTCAACTCATTGCAATTCATGGGCCTTATTTGGATCCTAATTCAAACAAAAAAAACCACACTTGTGTTAAATTAACTAATAAACGGTTATATGACACTTGTGGACATGTGAATATTGCCTAGATATTTGATGATATTGAAGAATTATTTTAGCTATGATATGGTATGTTTATTTTTAAAGTGAACAGTCTCTGTCTTTAAGAAATGCATATTTAAATATTGATACATGAGATGATATGATGTCTGAGATTTGCTTGAAAATAATCAGGGTAGAGGGCAGAGATTACTTGGATAGGAACATAGAAGAAAAGATCAGCCTGGTATTATTGATAATTGTTGAAACTGGGTGATCCATACATCAAATTTGTTATGTTGTTTTCTCTTTTGTATATATATAATTTAAAATTTCCATAATAAAAATTTTAAGAAAATAAGGCCCTCTTTTCAAATAGTTTTATTTGGTTTGGGTTTAAGTAACAAAATTCTCCAGATTCCCATTAATCCTTTCACAGTTAAATGAAAAACAAACATTACTCTTTTTAAAAATTTTCAAAAAAATTATAGAGAGAGAGAGAGAGAGAGAAAGAGAGAGAGAGAGAGACATCAATTTGTTGTTCCACTTGTTTATGCATTCATTGGTTGATTCTTGTATGTGCCCTGACTAGGGATCAAACCCGCAACCTTGGAATATTACTCTTTTTTAAAGGTGCGTTATCTGAATTGTTTTTATTATCAATGCTTCTAGGAATATATTCTGTACTTGTGGCTCTGATGGCTGGCAAAGCAGAAGTAAGATATAATCCTGCTGTTACACAACCCCCGATGATAGCTGAGTTCATACGAGAGCTTGGATTTGGAGCCACTGTGATAGAAAATACTGATGAAGGGGATGGTGTTTTGGAACTTATTGTAAGTAAGAATATTTGTGTAATTAATAAAATTTCCAGGAAAATTTAACAAGGATTCGAAAAAGAGTTCCAAGCATAATTAAAACTGGGAAAATAAGACATAAAAGGAAAAGGAAACTGGAAAATGGAAGAATAAGATATAACTTAATGGTGGCCTTTAAGTATGGAATGTAAAAGATAATCATCATATCTCTATTAAGAACCAAAAGGGAAGAATTTGGTTTAAATGAATAACTGAAAATCAACTTTTAAAAATGTAGTATGATTCTTACCTATAGCATGTAAAATAATAAGTTTCAGATGCATTAAAGTTTTATAAATGAAATAAGACATGTTGATTTACACTTGATCTTAGCTCAAAGGCCGAGAAGCAATGGGGCATATTGGTTTAAAATGATCATTTTCTCCAACCCAGCAAATCAAGTTTTATTTGTATAACTTCAACAATTAAAATAAACATTTTAACCCTGTGCCAAAATAGGTTCCAGCTCAAACAAAAGTTTAAATGTAAAAAATGAAACCATGAAATTACTAGAAGAAATATTTAGAGCTTTTTCAATATGTTAGCATTAAAATTTCAAACATCAGAAAAATCAAAAGTGTTATACAGTGGACACGCTTATATACACCACCAAGATTCTACAATTAACATTTTACTATATTTGTTTTTATAATACATAAGTCTATCAATACACTATGGAAATAATTTTAGACTCACAAATAAGTTACAAAAATGGCACAGAGAATTTCCATGTGGCCTCTACCCAGATTTCCCTAATGATAACATCTAATCCGTCATTTAAAAAATAATATTAGAGTAGGAAGGGCCTTTTTTAATATATAAAACCCACAAATGAAAAGATTGGTAAATCAGGTACATAACATTTTCTTCTTGGGGAAAAAGGCAACATGAAGCCAAAGGGAAGTAAAATAATTGTAATTCATCTCATAGATGGTTAATTTTCTTAATATACGAGAAACTGTTATAAATCAATAAGAAAAGAGCCAGCAACCCAAAAGAAAGATGGTAAAGGATATGAGTAGACAGCTCACAGAAAAACCAAAACATTACCTCTTTAAACATATGAAAAGCTATTCAACTTCATTTTATTTTATTTATTTTTTTAAATTAAATCTTTATTGTTTAGATTATTACATTTGTTCCTCTTTTTTCCCCCCATAACTCCCCTCCACCCAGTTCCCACCCAACCCTCCACCCTCACTCCCCACCTACTGTCCTCATCCATAGGTGCACAATTTTTGTCCAGTCTCTTCCCGCATCCCCCTCACCCCTTTCCCCCACAAGAATAGTCAGTCCACTCCCTTTCTATGCCCCTGATTCTATTATAATCACCAGTTCATTCTGTTCATCAGATTATTCACCTGATTTTAGATTCACTTGTTGATAGATGTGTATTTGTTGTTCATAATTTGTATTTTTACCTTTTTCTTCTTCTTCCTCTTCTTAAAGGATACCTTTCAGCATTTCATATAATACTGGTTTGGTGGTGATGAACTCTTTTAGCTTTTTCTTATCTGTGAAGCTCTTTATCTGACCTTCAATTCTGAATGATAACTTTGCTGGATAAAGTATTCTTGGTTGTAGGTTCTTGGTATTCATCACTTTGAATATTACTTGCCACTCCCTTCTGGCCTGCAAATTTCTGTTGAGAAATCAGCTGACAGTCGTATGGGTACTCCCTTGTAGGTGATTGACTTTCTTTCTCTTGCTGCTTTTAGGATTCTCTCTTTGTCTTTTGCTCTTGGCATTTTAATTATGATGTGTCTTGGTGTGGTCCTCTTTGGATTCCTTTTGTTTGGGGTTCTCTGCACTTCCTGGGCTTGTGAGTCTATTTCTTTCACCAGGTTGGGGAAGTTTTCTGTCATTATTTCTTCTAATAGTTTTTCAATACCTTGCTCTCTCTCATCTTCTGGCACCCCTATAATTCAGATGTTGGTATGCTTGAAGCTGTCCCAGAGGCTCCTTACACTATCTTCGCATTTTTGGATTCTTTTTTCATTTTGCTTTTCCGGTTGGGTGTTTTTTGCTTCTTCCTATTTCAAATTGTTGACTTGATTCTTGCGATCCTCTAGTCTGCTGTTGGGAGTCTGTATAATATTCTTTATTTCAGTCAGTGTGTGCTTAATTTCCAGTTGGTCATTTATCATAACATCGAGGGTCTGACTAGATTTCTTGAGGATCTCACTACATTTATCGGCGGTCTCACCCTTCTTTTCGAGGGTCTTACTAAATTTATCGGCGGCTTCTAGACAGTTCTTGAAAAACCTTAAAAGTGTGGTTTTGAACTCTATATCCAGTCGTTTGCTGTCCTCCATTTCCGTCATTTGTGTCCTATTTCTTTGTCTCTGCATTTTTTGTGCTTCCCTGTGTTGATGGAGTGGTTTTCTGTGCTAGGTGTCCTATAGGGCCCAGTGTCTCAGCCTCCCCAATTACCTGAGGTGGACTCTCTTGGTGCACCCCCTTGTGGGCTGTGTGCATAGTCCTGTTGTAGTTAAGCCTTGATTGTTGTAGGTATCACTGGGAGGAATTGACCAATTGGCTGTGAGAATCAGCTGTGTCTGCAGTGGGAGAACTTCTGTGCTGGAGACACCCCTTAGGGGCAAGACTTGCTTCAGTGGGGCTTTGGTGCTCACTGAGTCACTCTGACCACCGGGTATACTGGCTCCTGGATCTTTCAGGAGGTGCTAATCTAGCCTTTGCCTGAGGCTATTCAGCCGGAGCTCAGCTGTGAAGGAATGCAAGTTGCCCTGGGGCCTTGGGCCAGCTGCAAGTTTGTTAGGTAATTTTCAGCTTGCAAAAGCCTCCGTGCACAGCTTGGGCGGGGCGGGGTCCCAGGGGATCAATAGGGTGGAGCAAACAGCTATGGCTGACCATCAGTCCTTTCCTAATAGGCCCCAAGTCTCAGTGTCCGGGTAATCAGGTAATCGCTGCAACCACCTCTGAGAGAAAGCTGCCCTCAAGATGCAAACGATGCCAGACAGTCAAGGCTCTCCCCGTATCAGTCAGGGTCCCCAGAGATTCGCCCGGAACTGGAGTTCAGAGCAGTAGGGAGTTTGAGACTCCCTCTCGATTGAAAAAGCCAACCGTGTCCTCAGCCGCCAGCCCTTTCTGCGTCCGCCTCCATACCTGTGCACTTATCTTCCACACCGCAGCTCCTCTGAGTCTTGATATGTTTTTCTCTTTCCTTCTATTTGTAGTATTTCCACTCAGCCAGCCTTCCTGTGGTTCTGGATGATGCCCGTTCTGTCTTTTAGTTGTATTCTTGAAGTGGTTGTGCGAGGCAGCAATCTCTGGTGTTTACCTATGCCGCCATCTTGGTTTCCCCCTATTCAACTTCATTTTAATAAGAGTAAAGCAAATTTAAACTGCAATGAAATGCCATTTCTTACCTATTGCATCAGTAAAAATTAAGAACAATTTTTGTTAACACTGTGTTTGTGATCTCTCTATTGCTCTTGAAGTGTCAGTTGATTTAAGCTCTCAGCAGGAATTTGACAATATCTATCAAAAGTAAAGTTGTGTATAGCTTTTGCCTCAGAAGCTTCGCTTGTAGCAAGTTATCAAACAGACGTTTGCATATGTATGAAATGACATGTAAAGATGTTCATTATATTGTTACTTATAATAGCAAAATATAGGAAAAAACTAAATGTCAGTTATTGGGGAATAGGTAAATAAATTACAACACATCCATACTAAACAGCTATTAAAAAGAATGGGCACATTTTTACTTTTTAAAGACTTTAAAAATTAATAGCTTTATTGAAACATAATTCACAAATTATAAACCCCTTTTAAAGTGTACAATTCAGTGGTTTTTAGTATATTCTCAGAGTGGTGTTACTATCACCTCAAACAAAATTGAAACAAACTCATAGACTCAAATAGCAGACTGGTGATTGCCAGAGGGGAAGGTGGTTATGGAACTGGGTGAAAAGTGAAGGGATTAAGAAGTACAAACTGGTAGTTACAAAATAGTCTTGGGGATGTAAATTACAGCACAGGAAATATAGTCAATAATCTTTAATAATAAAATCATAATATGCTAATTAGACCAGACGTCCTTCCAGACAACCTTCTGGATGAAGCTGCAGTGGGCGGAGGCCAAACCCCTTGCACAAATTTCATGTATCGGGCCTCTAGTATTCTAATAACTATGTATGGTGCCAGCTGTATACTAGAATTATTGGGGGGATCACTTTGTAAATTATATAATTGGCTACCCACTGTGCTGTACACCTGAAACTAATATAAAGTAATATTGAATGTCAACTATAATTGAAAAAATCGCTGGTATAACATCTTTGTCTAGTAAGTCCAGTATTTGGGCTTCATCAGGAACATTTTCTATTGATTGCTTTTTTTTCCTGCTTATAGACCACACTCATTTCATTGCATGGTCTCTTGATATTTTTGTTAAAAATATAATATAGCAACTCTGGAAATAAGATTCTTCCCACCTCTTCAAGGTTTGCTCTTGTTATTTATCATAGTTACTAGAAGCCTGGTGCATGAAAATTCATGCAGTGGAGGGGTGTTCCTCAGCCTGGCCTGCCCCTTCTCACAGTCTGGGAGCCCTCAGGGTGGGCAATGCCCCATCACACCTCTGCTGTTGCCACTGCCAGCTGCGCAAGCCTCAGCCGGCCCTGGTTACCTGAGCCTCGGGTACCTGAGCCCTGGGCGGCTAGGGGGTTGAGGGGACTGGGGAACTCCGGCCTTGCCATGTGCCTGCTTCCCCATTGAGGCTGAGGGGGTTGGGCGCCACCATCTTGTGGCTGTGGGCACCACCATCTTTGAAGTCGTGGCAGTCAATTAGCATATTCCCTCCTTATTGGCTGTGGGCGCTGCCATCTTTGAGGGTGGAGCAGTCAATTAACATATTCCCTCCTTATTGGCTGTGGGCGCCACTATCTTTGAGGGCAGAGCAGTCAATTAACATATTCCCTCCTTATTGGCTGTGGGTGCCACCATCTTTGAGGGCGGGGCAGTCAGCATATTCCCTCTTTATTAGATAGGAGGATTGTTTGTTTAGTGACTTTTCTGAACTAATTCCATGAGGTCTATATTCTTTGTTGTGTGTGGCCACTGAAGTCTCTGCTTCATTAGTTCAGTGGTCAGCTAAAGATTGGATAGAGATTTTCTTAAGGACCTGAAACCAATAAATCTCTCAGTCTTTGCTGAGGAGCTCTGTGTAAATGTTGGGGCATGCCTTCAGCACTCAGCTATGTGGTTGTCAGTTTTGCCTTAGCTTTCACTTCCTGCCTCTACAGAGCCTAAAGGTAAGCCTGAGGTGGGAGAGGTTAGGGTCCTTTTAGTTTTTTTCTGTGCACAGGTCTGGACATGTGCACAACTCTATGCACGTGCATTGCCTTCTAGATTCCTAGGAGAATGTTGGAACTGTTATGGATGTCTTGCGTCCCTGTTTTTCCTTTTAGGCTTTTTGGTTGGCCTGTTGTTTACCCCAGCTGTTATCCATTGGCTCAGGCAGCCATAAGATTAAATAATTATCTCTGACTGTTTTTGTCAGATTCTTTCAGAGGAAAAAGCTTTTTGTACCCTCTGAGCTCCAGTCAGAGCAAATACAGACTTCTTTGCAAGTGGAATATTTCATAGAACCATCAGATGGCTCAAATAATGAAAGCTTTCTGATAAAGAGACTTTGAATGAGCTCCAACCCTTTTTGCCCTCTCTGGTGGCTTCTGATGCAGGTTTTTTGTTTTTTACCATGATTGTGAGCTGGTGGTCTTCATGACTACCACAAAGCTGGAGGGGAGGGGCAATTATAATGTACATAGGTTGCTGTTTTATTGGGATTCATCTGATTTTCTTGAATAAATGCTTCCTGAGTTGCTGCAAGTTTTTATTTAAGTTCCAGATTTCTGAAAAAGTTGGCTCTGACAATTTTTGCCAGTTTTTTTTATTGCTTTTATGAAGGAGAAAATTTTCAGAGATTCTTACTCTACCATTACTGATATCCCTATAGTAGATATTCTTGAACAAATGCTTTCCAATTCATTGCATACTTTTTGGCTATTTCCCAGAGTCTTTCAACAAATTTTTATTTTTATTTTTCAATTACAATTTACTTTCAATATTATTTTGTATTGTTTTCATGTGTACAGCATAGTGGTTAAACAATCATATACTTTACAAAGTGTTCCCTTTGATATATCTAGTACCCACCTGGCACCATACATAGTTACCATAATATTATTGACTATATTCCCTATGCTGTATTTTATAGCCCGGTGACTATTTTGTCACAATCAATTTGTATTTCTTAATCTCTTCACCTTTTTCATTCAGTCCCTCAACCATTTATTTCGTTCTTTAGATTCCACATATAAGTGAAATCATATGATATTTGTTTTTCTCTGACTTATTTCACTGAGTGTGATCCTCTCTAGGTCCACCCATGCTGTTGCAAAAGGGAACATTACATACTTTTTTATGGCTGAGTAATATTTCATTGTGCAAATGTACCACAGCTATTTTATCCACTCATTTATTGATGGGCACTTGGCTTGCTTCCATATCTTAGTTATCCTATATAATAAAAGGCCAGCCACCATTAGCGTAACGACCAGAATGACCAGAGACCAGAACCACCATGGCCCCTCACCGGGCTGGCCCCGCCCCCAAGCAAGCAGTTAGGGGTGATCAGGCAGGCAGGCAGAGTGGTTAGGGGTGATCAGGTAGGCAGACCAGCGGTTACAGGTGATCAGGTAGGCAGACCAGTGGTTAGGGGTGATTAGGTAGTCAGGCAAATGGTTAGGGGCAATCAGGTAGGCAGGCAAGTGGTTAGGGGCAATTAGGTAGGCATACAGCCCCTTACCAGGCTGGCTCCACTCCCAAGCAAGTGGTTAGGGGCGATCAGGTAGGCAGGCAGAGTGGTTAGGGGTGATCAGGTAGGCAGAAGAGTGGTTACGGGTGATCAGGTAGGCAGACCAGCAGTTAAGGATGATCAGGTAGGCAGGCAAATGGTTAGGGGCAATCAGGTAGGCAGGCCAGTGCTTAGAGTGATCAGGTAGACAGACGGCCCTTTGCTGGGCTGGCCCCACCCCCAAGCAAACAGTTAGGGGTGATCAGGCAGGCAGGCAGAGTGGTTAGGGGTAATCAGGTAGGCAGACCAGTGGTTAGGGGTTATCAGGTAGGCAGGCAAGTGGTTAGGGGCAATCAGGTAGGCAGGCCAGCAGTTAGGGGAAATCAGGTAGGCAGACAGCTCCTCGCAGGGCTGACCCCACCCCCCAGCAAAGAAAGAGGGAGGCCCAGGCCACCAGCAGTGACTCTGTGGCAGTTGTGCAGCCTGCCAGTGATTGCCCCACAGAGGGAGGCCCAGGCCAGCCAAGCCATTGCACCCCATGCCTGTCGCTTGCAGAGGGAAGCCACTGGTGGCAGGGGCAAGAGGGGGGCAGCGCTGCACAGATGGCAAGCAGTGGCAGCGGCAGGGGTGGGGCTAGCTGCCTGCAGCCGGGGGAAGGAAAACCCAGATAGGCCCTGATTTCAGGCCAAGCCTAGGGACCCTACCCGAGGGGTCCCGGATTGTGAGAGGGTGCAGGCCGAGGTGAGGGAACCCCCGAGTGCATGAATTTTCGTGCATCGGGCCTCTAGTTTTATATAACTCTGCAGTGAACATAGTGATGCATATAGTCCAGTGATGGTGAACCTTTTGAGCTTGGCGTGTCAGCATTTTGAAAAACCCTAACTTAACTCTGGTGCCGTGTCACATATAGAAATTTTTTGATATTTGCAACCATAGTAAAACAAAGACATATTTTTGATATTTATTTTATATATTTAAATGCCATTTAACAAAGAAAAATCAACCAAAAAATGAGTTCGCATGTCACCTCTGACACGCGTGTCATAGGTTCGCCATCACTGATATAGTCTTTCAAATTAGTGTTTTGGGTTTCTTCAGATAAATATCCAGAAGTGGAATTGCTGGGTCATAAGGAAGCTCCATTTAAAAAAATGTTTTTATTGATTTTTCAGAGAGAGGAAGGGAGAGGGAGAGAGAGAGAGAGATAGAAACATCAGTGATGAGAGAGAATCAGTGATTGGCTGCCTCCTGCACGCCCCACACTGGATATCTAACCTGCATGTTGCCTGACTGGGAATCAAACCAGTGACATCTTGGTTCGTGGGTTGACGTTCAACCACTGAGCAACACCAGCCAGGCAGGAAGTTCTATTTTTAATTTTTTGAGGAAGCTCTATACTTTTTTCCATAGTGACTACACCAATCTGCATCCCCACCAACAGTGCACCAGGGTTCCTTTTTTTCCACATCCTCGCCAACACTTGTCATTTGTGGATTTATTGATTATTGCCATTCTGACAAGGGTGAGGTGATATCTCATTGTGGTTTTAATTTGCATTTCTCTGACAGTTGGTGACATTGAGCATTTTTTCATATCCCTATTGGTCATCTATATGTCCTCTTTGGAAAAGTGTCTATTCAGGTCCTCTGCTCATTTTTTTATTGGATTGTTTTTGGTATTTTTTTGGTATAGAGCTGTATGAGTTCTTTATAAATTTTAGATATTAACCCCTTATCAGATGTAATATTCTGTGGGTTGTCCTTTCATTTCATTGATGGTTTTCTTTGCTGTGCAGAATCTATTTAGTTTGACATAGTCCCATTCGTTTACTTTTTCTTTTGTTTCCCTTGCCCAAGGAAATATATCAGAAAAAATATTGCTAAGAGAAAATCAGAAATTTTACTGTCTATGTTTTCTTCTAGGAATTTTATGGTTTTGACTCTTACATTTAAGTTTTTAAACCATTTTGAGTTTATTCTTCTATATTTTGTGAGAAGGTGGTCTAGTTTCTTTTTCTTTTTTTTTTTTCATGTATCTGTCCAATCTTTCCAGCATCACTTTTAATAGTTTTTTTGAATGTTTCCCCAGTTTTACCATCGCTTTTTAGGGGAAAGGAATTGATGAGCTCCTTACACAGTCATCCCAAAATTCCTGCCTCATGACTTTAGAATTTAATATCCAACTGAACTATATATAAACTCACTAAACACATAGGGCAAAAATATTTTAGACAGATGTAGAACATGTTGTCATTCATTAACCGTCACTAAAAGTAATACTAAAGGTTATATAATTTATCAGGATGAAGAAATATCTAGAGGGAAGCAAGACATTGAATACAAGAAACAATGATTTGTCAAATTTTGTACAATGAGCAGTGACAGGAAGAAAGAGACTTTTAATGAGATCCTCTTCTGTGTAACCTGTTGCAGCTCAACCTTATCCTTGTTCAATGTGATATAAAAAGTGTTCTAAAAATGTTCTAATGGTCATATCTAAAGGATATTAATAGTGCAGAAAGATCTTGTGTGTTAATCCCATGTTACAAAAGTTATTTTGAAGTAACTCATGTTTAATGGAGGAAAATTATATTTCTGAATAACAACGTTTTTGTGTTTAATAGGTGAGAGGAATGACGTGTGCCTCCTGTGTACATAAAATAGAGTCTACCCTCACAAAGCACAGAGGTATTTTCTACTGCTCTGTGGCCTTGGCAACCAACAAAGCACATGTTAAATATGATCCAGAAATTATTGGTCCCAGAGATATTATCCATACAATTGAAGTAAGTGTCAATTTCTGTGTTCTTGACTGTTTATTCAACATATCTTTGAGTTGCTTCTGTTTGTATCAGACAGAGATAATGAAAAAAATCTGACACATTTGGTTATGCTAGATAACATCTGGCTCAAAATTTAATGTAAATTTGTCTGCCTTTTTAATGGTATTTTTCAGGAAGTGGTAGGCAAAGGCATACTGACACTATAAATCCAGAGCCGACTTAAAGTGGAAACACAAGGAATTTTAAAAATGTTTAGAAAATGGAAGTGAAATACAATTTGCTATGAGTAAAATTTATGTTAATCATGAAGGAAATGAAGCATCCTGCTAGACACTTTATTGTTTGTTAGGTCAAAGCAAAAGATGTATTTTTAAGTTAAAGTAAGAAATTTAAACGACCAAACCCTTTTTTAAAAAGGTATTTTTATTGATTTCAGAGAGGAAGGAGAGGGATAGAAACATCAGTGATGAGAGAGAATCACTGATTGGCTGCTCCCTGCATGCCCCACACTCATTATTTATTTATGTGGGTCCTCTCTCTTTGTTTCTTGATAAGTATGGGTAAAGTTTCATTAGTCTTTTGTTTATTTTTTAAAGAACCAGCTCTTGGTTTCATTGATCTTTTGTATTTTTATTTTTTTAGTCTCTATTTCTACTCTGACCTTGAGTATTTCCTTTCTTCTAATTACTCTGGGCTTTTCTTTTCTCTTTTCTTTCCTTTCCTTTCTCCCTTTCCCTTTGCCTTTGCCTTTGCCTTTCCCTTCCCCTTTTATTTTCCCTTTCCCTTTCCCTTTTCAGCTGACACTGGACAGTTTATTGTGAAAAGCCATGGTGTGGGAGGGGGAGGCTGGGATGGACAGGACCAGGGCCCATGTGGGGGGGATTTAGCTGGACATCAGGCATTCCTCTACATAGGTTTAGAGGCAACTCCTTCATGGATAAACCCCCCCAGAGGGCCGGGTGGGTGAGTAGGGGTGCCCTAGGCACTGCTGGGAGCCTTGGCCAGCAGGGCTTCTATGTCAGGTTCAATGGCAATGGTCGGAAAGCGGTGGCTGTACCTGCCCACAGGCATGCCATCTGGGCCCACCAGGAACGTCTCAAAGTTCCAGGACACATTGTTGTGGCACACGGGAGACCAGGTGATGAACTTGGGGTCTGTCATGAGCGCAGTGGCGTCGTCACTGGGTGCGGGCAGAGCCTGGCACAGGAAGACGAAGAGGGGGTGCTCCTGCACCGTTCACGTCGCACTTCTTGAAGAGTGTGAAGTTGGGCTCGAACCCGCCACCATGAATTTCTAGTTCCATGACATACTTGAGGGAATTCAGGATCTCTTTGTTCTTGGCATTCTCCTGATGCCCGAACTGGTTGCAGGAGAAGCCGAGCACCACCAGGCCCCGCGGCACAAGGCTCCGCTGCAGCTCGTTCACTTGGGTGTAGTCACGGATCCTCGTGCCTCAGAGCGAGGCCAGGTTTCAATGAGCAGCACCTTGCCCCGCAGGGAGCCCAGGCTAACGGGCTCCCCGCAGGCCGCGGGTGCGTAGAGAACGTGTGCACGGACCATGCACGGAGCAGGGCCCTGCTCGTGGGTCCACTGCCAGCTGAGCAGTGCACATGGTATGGGGATTGCAGAAGAATAGGGAGCGCTGGGGACAGGAACACCTGGGCTTTACTTTTTAAAAAATTAATTCATTTACATTTTTAATTTAATGAATATAATCTTTTTTTACAACATGTTTTTAATTGACTTCAGAGAGAGGAAGGGCGAGGAAGAGAGAGAAACATCGATGAGAGAGACAAATCAATCAACTGCCTCCCACATGCTCCCTACTGGGGTTTGAGCTCTCAACCCAGGCACATGTCCTGAATGAGAATCAAACCAGTGACCTACTGGTACATGGGACAATGCTCAAACGACTGAGCCACACCAGCTGAGTACTCTGGGCCAGTGGTTGGCAAACTCATTAGTCAACAGAGCCAAATATCAATAGTATAACGATTGACATTTCTTTTGAGAGCCAAATTTTTTAAACTTAAACTATATAGGTAGGTACATTGTTATTAACTTAATTAGGGTACTCCTAAGGCTTAGGAAGAGCCACACTCAAGGGGCCAAAGAGCCGCATGTGGCTCATGAGCCGCAGTTTGCCAACCACGGCTCTGGGCTTTTCTTGTTCTCTTTCTAATTCTTTTAGTAGTAGGGTTGGATTTTTTTATTTTAGCTCTTTCTTGTGTCTTTTATTTAAAATGTATTTTTATTGATTTTTAGAGAAGAGGGGAGAGAGGGAGAGGGAGAGGAAGAGAGAAATATCAGTGATGAGAGAGAATCATTGATCGGCCTCCTGCACGACCCCTACTGGAGATGGAGCCCACAACCTGAGCATGTGCCCTGACCAGTAATTGAACCACACCTCCTGGTTCATAGGTCCACCCTCAACCACTAAGCCACACAGACAGGCTAGGCAAGTATCTACACTAATAATAGACAAATATGTAAATTCACCATACATGCGCCATGTCCCACAGCCAATCAGGAGTGAGTATGCAAATTAACCCGACAAAGATGGCGGGCCTGTGGGCAGCTCGCATGCGTGCAGGTACCAAGCAGCCAGGGAGTGGGGTGGGACGCTTGCATCATCGCCATGGTGACCATGCAGGTGGTCCACACTGCCCCCGGCCACTCTGGGCCTCAGGGCAGCGTGGGAAGGTGGAAAGGCTGCTCCAGACTGGAGCGAAAGCAGAAAGGTGGCTCTGGGCCGGAGCGAAGGTGGTGCTGGCAGCCAGGGGAAGGAAGGCCCATTCTTGCACGTATCTTTGTGCATCGGGCCTCTAGTCCTATATAATAAAGAGGTAATATGCTCAACCACTGAGTCACATCGGCCAGGCTTTTCTTGTTTCTTAAGGCATGCCTGTAATGCTATGAACTTCCTCCTCAGGACTGCTTTTGCTGTGTTCCATAGATTTGGGGTTGTTATTGTTCATTTTCATTTGTTTCCAGGAAATTATTTATTTCTTCGTTGACCTCATTGTTAACCCATTCATTGCTTAATTACATGCTCTTCAGCCTCCATATGTCTGAATTCTTTAAGGTTTTTTTATTGTAGTTGATTTATAGTGTCATGCCATTATGATCCAAGAAGATGCTTTATAAGATTTCAATCTTCTTGAATTTGTTAAGGCTTTTTTGGTGTCATGGGGATGTAAAGTACAGCATAGGTAACAGAGTCAATAATATTCTAATAACTGTGTGTGCTGTCAAAAGGGTGCCAGATTTATCTGGATGATTGCTTAGTAAGTTATGTATCTCAACTGTACTTGAAAAATAAAAATGATGTTTAAATGGGAAAATTTAAAAAATGATGGACACTAACAAAACAACCTCTACTAAGGACAGCTGCACTTGAGTGAAATCATTAGTTTGAGAACAGTAGGATAGACACTAATAAGAATTGAGGAGGTACTCATTTCTTTGACGAAAGTTTATAAACAAAGGTAATTAAGAAAGGAATCACAGCTCCATTTTTATATTCCCCTACAGTAACTTGGCACTCAGTAATTGAATTGAATTGTTCTTAATGATAATACTATGGTTTAGGATTTCTTTATTTAATATTTATACATTCAGTGAAATAATTGTTTTCTCATGAATTTCCTTCAGAGCTTAGGTTTTGAAGCTTCTTTGGTCAAGAAGGATCGGTCAGCAAGCCATCTAGACCATAAACGAGAAATAAGACAGTAAGTACTTTTGGAGTGTCAGTGAAAAACAGATTGTGATTCTTTGTTACAAATTTAATATCCTCTGAGCATGTCAGTTTTTACAATATCATCCTTATTCCCAGTGGATTGGTCTCAACTTGTATTTACCTATACTACATAGAATCTTTAAACTCTAGCTACTTACTAAAAGGATTTTTCTTTTCTACGTAAGATGGAGACGGTCCTTCCTTGTGAGCCTCTTTTTCTGTATACCTGTAATGGGACTAATGATATATATGATGGTTATGGACCACCACCTTGCAACTCTTCATCATAATCAGAACATGAGTCAAGAAGAAATGGTCAACGTTCATACTTCCATGTTCCTGGAGCGCCAGATTCTGCCAGGATTGTCCATTATGAATTTGCTATCTTTTTTATTGTGTGTACCTGTACAGGCAAGTGAAATGTTAGCAAGTATATTTGTTAATAATGAAAATTAGCTAAAATGTGGCAGGCAGCCCTGGCTGGTTTGCTCAGTAGTTAGAGCGTCAGCCTGTGGACCAAAGGGTTGTGGGTTCGATTCCCAGTCAAGGGCACATACCTCGGTTGCAGGTTCAATCCCCAGCCCCAGTCAGGGTGCTAGTGGGAGGCAACCAATCGATGTGTGTCTCTCATGTAATTTATTTCTCTCTCTCTCCCCCTCCTCCCTTCCTTTTGTCTCTCTTTTCCCTCCCTTTCACTCTTTCTAGAAATCAATGGAAAAAATATCCTCTGGAAATGAGGATTAAAATAATAATTATAATAATAAAATGTGGCAAGCAAGGCTATTTTCAGTTGGAAAGCAGATGTTAGCCAGAGCCTATCATTTTATGCTGGATGCTTTATAAAAATAATCTTAAACTGAGTGGTTAAAGTAAATAATAAATTCCCCATAACCCCTAAGGATACTGTTTAGTGACAAAGCAGATAATAAGAGTTTAATTTGTATTCATATCTGCTATTGTATATAAATTTATATTTTAAATTATTATAACAATAAGATATCCTGAGCCTGTGTAGCCCAGCTGGCTCACTTCTTCTACCTCTGTAACTTTCTAAATAAAATTTCTCTTATAATTAAAAAAATACATTTTGTTTATATATTTAATATTTTAAAATTAATTATATTTATATTAATGATATTAAATATTTTTATTTATTAGTTTGTTATCTAAAATAAAATACTTATAATAATTATTATATTATTAGTTATATTGCTTTTCCCCAGCACTTAAATTCATTACTTTTTGTATGTTTTCACTTCTTCTTTTGAGATAAACTTTTATTGTGGAACACTTCCATCTAATAAATACATTCCTTTTTCTGATCCTTGTAAAAGGCAATAATGATTTTTGAAAAATTTTAGTGTGTTTCTCTATACTAATGAAAAATAAGCTTTTTGGTTATGTTTACCAAAAAACCAGCCAACAGATCTAATAGCTTAGGTATACCACTTAGGTTTAATTTTGGAAAGGGAGAGATGAGTTTTCTATGGAAAAATCCTTGTCAAAAGAGTGTAATTCTTTTCCTAGTTCTTGTTTTTGCTGGGATCAAAAAGAAAATTCTAAGAACCATCTGAGTTTATATTATGGAATATCCATTGGACCATGGAGGACAGCTGCCAAGGGCTTGTACACCAATTTGAATTTTTATGCACACATATCTGCTAAAATGCAAACTATTGTTTCAACTTAAAAATCTCTCTTTAGTGTTTATGGATTAGATAAAAGCCAAAGGAAGTTAACATTGATACTGTATCTTAGCTATTGAGGTTTATATGTGAATTTCAGTATTTTTTTTAAAAAGCAATGATTATTGTTTCTATATTACAGTTTTTCGGAGGCTGGTATTTCTACATTCATGCCTACAAAGCACTGAAGCATAAAACTGCAAATATGGACGTATTGATTGTGCTGGCCACCACCATTGCATTCGCCTACTCTTTGGTTATTCTTCTGGTCGCAATGTATGAAAGAGCCAAAGTGAACCCTATTACTTTCTTTGACACACCTCCTATGCTGTTTGTGTTTATTGCATTAGGCCGGTGGCTGGAACATATAGCAAAGGTAAAGTCAGAAAAGGTGACAGTTAAAATCTTGGGTAGCTAAATGACCATAATATTTTCTACACAAGTTATTAGAAATAGAAATTGATTTATGTAATCATTTACTGAAATAAGTGTGTGTGTTTGGCAATATTTTAAGTTAAGTATTCCTTTAGAAGATTTACCAAATTTATGGAATTAATACTGTAGAGTACATCCATGTTTATTTTAAGAGAGAGGCATTTAAGAAGTACTTATTTTTTTATTTATATCACGAAAAATTGATGTGACCACAGGATTTAAAATAATGATGGAAAAAAATTTACCTGTAATATCACTTTATAATGGAAATCACTTTATAATTCTGTTCCACATATGTTTATATTTTCCAGAGTGGCAAAGTTAACATTACATACCATTTTGTACCCTTAACACTATATATTTTTTTCCCCATTTTTGTAGTCCAGACACGTATTTGGCATTTCTGAATAATATTATATCCAACCAACATGCTATGATTTACTAAACCATTCTGGTTTTGTTCTCAATTAGATGGTTTCCAATTTTTAAAAAATATTTTTTTATTGATTTCATAGAGGAAGGGAGAGGGAGAGAAATATAGAAATATCAATGATGAGAGTCATTGATTGGCTGCCTCCTACACACCCCACACTAGGGATTGAGCCTGCAACCTGAGCCTGTGCCCTGACCAGGAATCAAACCATAACCTCCTGGTTCATAGGTTGATGCTCAACCACTGAGCCACGCCGGCCGGGCTCCACTTTTTATTTTTAGATAACCCTGCATTAAACATATTCATGTCTAATGTAATTTCTATTGAATTTTAGTGCTTTAGGATAAATTACAAAGCATATGGTTAAAAGACATAATGCTTCTGTAGTTTATGCTACAAGTTGAAACAATTCTTGCCAACAAGGGTATGTTAGTGAAGTAGTTTTACTACAACTTCATCAGCACTGGCTCTTATCTAAATTCTTTAAATGGTATAATAGAGTTGCTTTAGTTTGCATTTATTGCATTAATAGCAGGGATAAACATTTTCCCACACATCAGATATTATATTTCTTCTTTAAAAAATTTAATTGATTTATTAGAGAGAGAGAAGCATTGATTTGTTGTTGTTCCACCCAGTTATGTACCCACTGGTTGTTTCTCACATGTGCCTTTTCCGGAGATTGAACCCAAAACCTTGGTGTAGTGGGACAGTGCTCTAACCAACTGAGTTACCTGGCCAGGGCTTATATTTCTTCTTTCTTTCTTTTTTTTAATATTTTATTGATTTTTTACAGAGAGGAAGGGAGAGAGATAGAGAGTTAGAAACATCGATGAGAGAGAAACATCGATCAGCTGCCTCCTGCACATCTCCTACCGGGGATGTGCCCGCAACCCAGGTACATGCCCTCGACCGGAATCGAACCTGGGACCCTTCAGTCCGCAGGCCGACGCTCTATCCACTGAGCCAAACCGGTCTCGGCTATATTTCTTCTTAAATGAATTGCCTATTCATGTCCTTTGCTTGTGTACCTATTGGGTTCCTGATGTTTTTCTTATTAATTTACATTATTTACTTATAAATTATAGCTAATTATTCATTTTATATTTTGTGCACTCCATATTTTTGAAGTAAAATATTTTCTGACTTGAACTAATTAATATTCCTAAAGCTGTCTTGTGGGTAAATATTAAAGATTATATCTTTATTTTAGGTAAGACCTGGGCTTTTTCTTCCATAGCATTGTTGATTGTTTTCTTAATTTATAGGGCAAAACATCAGAGGCTCTTGCCAAGCTAATTTCACTACAAGCTACAGAAGCAACTATTGTAACTATTGACTCTGATAATATCCTCTTGAGGTATTTATCGTTATTCTTCCCACTTTTCATTTTTACCTCCTTATGAAAATATCAAATATGTACAGAAGTAGAGAGTATAATGAATGTACATAATCCATCTCCCAGACTTAACAATTATTCACATTTATAACTATAACATTGTTTTGCATCTAACAAAATGAACAAAAACTCCTTAATATCATATAATATGCAGTCTATATTCACATTTCTCCTGTTGTTCTGAAATGTTTTAAGTTTCATTGTTTGAAATGGAATTCAAGCAAGGTCCATGGGTCATTACATTTGACTGCATGATTCTTTTAATCTAGAACAGCGGTTCTCAACCTGTGGGTCGCGACCCCTTTGGGGGGTTGAATGACCCTTTCACAGAGGTCGCCTAAGACCATCGGAAAACACATATATAATTACATATTGTTTTTGTGATTAATCACTATGTTTTAATTATGTTCAATTTGTAACAATGAAAATATATCCTGCATATCAGATATTTACATTATGATTCATAACAGTAGCAAAATTACAGTTATGAAGTAGCAACGAAAATAATTTTATGGTTGGGGGTCACCACAACACGAGGGAGTGTATTAAAGGGTCGCGGCATTAGGAAAGTTGAGAACCACTGATCTAGAACAACTCATCCTTCTTTTTACACTCCTTTCTTCCTCCCCCCTTCTCCCTCTCCATACAATTAACCTGTTAAAGAAACATCCATCAGTTGCCCTGTATAATATCCCAGTTTGGATTTGTCTTTGCTTCTGTGTGGTGTCGTTTAACTTGTTTTATAACTCCTGTGTTTCCTGTAAACGAGAAGTTAGAGCTAAAGGCTTGACTAGATTTCACTCTTTTGTATTTCTCATTTGTATACTCATAAAATTCTTTAGACAAATTTATACAATAAATAAATTCTTTAGTTAAATAAAATCCATTACATTATTTTCTAAGGTTTTCATTTATTCAATAAATGACTATTCAATAAATATTTAGAGTGCCTACTTTGTACCAGAAATTGAGCTGTTCCTTACCAGTTAACAGGACTGACATTGTAGTTCCTAGCTTAAATGTTGATTCTAGCCTCCATTGGTAACATTTATGGAGCCATAGCTTGATGTGAACTGAAAAGCTTGCATAGGAAAATCAGCATGAGAGGCATATTATCATAATGCTTTTTATTTTAACTCATATCCAGTGAAGAACAAGTGGATGTGGAACTTGTGCAACGTGGAGATATCATTAAAGTGGTTCCAGGAGGCAAATTTCCAGTGGATGGTCGTGTTATTGAAGGACATTCTATGGTAGATGAGTCCCTCATCACAGGTATGTTCTTCAGAGGGTCATGAAAATGAAGTGAATCCAAAATGTTAATGAAAAATAGGTATGAAAGGTGAAGAGCTTTTTATAGAAATTGGAGTGAGTAAATAATGAGCAAAGAGAATGAGTTATTTTAAGACGGTATTAAATTGTCCTGCCTGGTGTGGCTCAGTTGGTTGGGCGTCGTCTCATGCACCAAAAGGTTGCTGGTTCGATGCTGGATCAGGGCACATGCCCCAGTTGTGGGCTTGATCCCCAGTAGGATCAATGTTTCTCTTTCCTCTCCTTTTCTCTCTCTCTCTAAAAAAAAAAAAAATCAAACATTTTTTAAAGACTATTAAGTCAATTTCTGCAAATTTACTTTGTGGTTTTAGTTATGTTAAGTGAAGGCTCTTTTCACTAAAAATTTTTAATTATTAGAACATATAACCACAGGAAATTATCTAATTCTCCTGTGGAGCCCAGTAAGACTTTGGCAAATTTACCTGACCAAATACGTATTTTGTCTTCCTGCCCTAAAGATTGTTCTAGTCTAGTCTGAGCAGGGATAGGACTCCAGGTTTCCCACATCAGCGTCTGCTCTAAGAGAGTAGTTTTAGAAGTCTTAGATAACTAAGGCCAATTTGAAGCAGTACCAACATAACCCTTAGGAGAGTGACAGGAGAAGCTCCGCTTATGGACCAGGTGGAAATAATTTAGGACTCTGTTTCTTAGTAGGTGTGAATGGGACAATTCTTAGTTCTGGGGGACTCGCTTGCACATTGTAGTACACTTAGTATTCTTGACCCTGGCCCATTAAATTAGAGTAGCAGCACCCCATCACCTACCAGCAGTTATTACAAGAACTCCCTCCCACATGTCTAAATGTTCCTTGGGAATAGACTGAGAATAAAATGATATAAGACTAGCATAGAGTTCCAAAAGGATCTTCCAACAAGAGCTAGCATATTAGGTTTTTCCAGTTTAAGACAGTATGTCTAGGTTTGACCCAGAACTGACATAAGGAGATAGAGCAACTTTCACCTGGGCATTTGCCCAGATTCTATTTCATGAAGTAAGAATTTTCTTTCTAGATATTTTTTGACAATTAACAAATAATGGTATATTTCAAGATAGTGCTTACTTATACTCCCTAAATCTATCTTTACTCCTTATACAGGGGAGGCAATGCCTGTGGCTAAGAAATCTGGCAGTACAGTGATTGCTGGTTCCATTAACCAGAATGGGTCACTACTTATCCGTGCAACCCATGTTGGAGCAGACACAACCCTTTCTCAAATTGTAAAACTTGTGGAGGAGGCACAAACGTCAAAGGTAACTTCACTCCCTACGAGAAACAGAAAGTATTTTATTTAAAGCTCACTCAGTATAAATCTTTATTTAGTTTTCATATTTTCCTTTAATTAATTCTAATTGTATTAATAAGGAACTTATTTAAAAAGCTCTGTTTGTGCTCTATTTATTATAAAAAGGAGACTTTGATTTATATATATGCCATTATTATTACTATTATTATTAAATCCTAGGCTCCTATCCAGCAATTTGCAGACAAACTCAGTGGCTACTTTGTTCCTTTTATTGTTATTATTTCCATTGTTACCCTCTTGGTTTGGATTATAATTGGATTTCTGAATTTTCAAGTTGTGGAAACCTACTTTGCTGTAAGTGTGACATATAACAGTTCTTTACCATTTGTAAAACAGTTTGTGAATTTTTTGCATAAGTAATTAATTGGAAAATAACCTTAATAATTACTAGTATCTTTAAGGGACTGGAGTGGGAGGGTGATAAGAATAACATTTGCATTTCTGTAAATATAAAAGATTTCCTTTTAGAAAGATTTTTTTCATTATTACATGTGATTTTCCCAAAGCTGGCAGTGAACTTTTACATTTTATACCTAGTCTCATTTCCAGCATTATTTTGCTATCACAAAGGACTATAGATATATTGAGGAAAACATTGGGATCTCAGCTCTGCCACATACCATCTGTTTGATCTTAGGTCAATGTAATTTCTTGATGAGCTTCATTTTCCTCATCTATAAAGTGAGATTTTAATCCATCCTGCATAACTTGTAAAAGTTAAATAAGATTATATATTAGAAACAGTGCTTTATTAAATGCTTTATAAATATAAGATAATATTGGGCCCTGGCCAGTGTGGCTGAGTTGGTTGGACATTGTCCCGTATCAAAAGGTCACAGGTTCAATTCCTGGTCAGGGCACACACCCAGGTTGCATATTAGATCCCCATTGGATGTTTCTCTCTCACATCAATGTTTCTCTCTCTCTTACTTCCTCTCTCTAAAATCAATTAAAAATATTTTAAAAGATAATATTAGTGCCTGCTTCTCCCTAGTTCTGTGATAGTCTCTAATGTATTATGTCATAAAGTGATAAAGTAGACCTGGATTATGCTTCATTTTAGAGATATAACCTTTAAGTCACTTCTCTTAGCCTTGGTTTGTCATCTGTAATATAGTGATGATAATACCTAAGTCGCAGGATTGGAATTAATGTAGGTTAAAACATGCACATATGACATATATGAAAACATAAGATTAGATGTTATGAAAGTCCCTTCCAACTCTGCTACTGTATAGCTGAACACTTAGTTTAAGTATTTGAGAACTTAATAAGAAACTAGCACTGTAAAACCATTATTGCTAAGAAAGTCTTATTTTGTTGTGTTTCTTTATTTTAAAAAATGCTGTTCTGTATACAGTAATTCCTTGGGTTATGTGGGAGATCCGTTCCTACAGCGCGACATAATGTGATTTTCGCCGTAAGTCGGAACCCACCTACATAAGCACCTATGTCACTCACATGGAGCACATACACAGCAGCAATGAAGTGAAACAGTAAAAAAAAAAAAAAAAAAAAAAAAAAAAAAAAAAAAAAATTAAAAGAAAGATAACAATTCCTGACCTTTACTTGTGGAAAATACATAATAAAAAACATAAAGCACATATGTACATACGTCGAAATGACGGAACTTTTTTTTTTTTTATAAATAAATGGGAGATGGTGACATAACCACGAAATGATGTACGTCGAGTCCAACATAACCCGAGGACTATCTGTAGTGTTTATACTGTTTGGCCCTTCAATTAAAGAATAAGTAGAATCATAACAACTGTGTACCTATTCCATAGCATGGTCATTAGTATAATAAAAAAAGTTTTTTAACTGATTCATATTGGTTAAGTAAACATTGAAGAGAATTGCTGGGAGGTTATTTTGGAATGTGTATCATGAGTTCAGGGGATCTTAGGAGATTTTTCCTAGTATAGTCAATCATATTTACCCACACAAGCAAATATTCAGTGTCATTAAGAGTTATACTGCCCTGGCTGGTGGTTAGAGTGTCAGCCCATGCACCAAAGGGTCACAGGTTCAATTCCCGGTCAGGGGCATGTACCTGGGTTTCAGGTTCAATCTCCAACCCCAGTGGGGGCATGTGCAAGAGGCAACCAATCGATGTGTCTCTTTCACATCGATGTCTCTCTCCCCCTCTCTCTCCCACCCTTCCACTCTCTCTAAAAGAAATTCTTGGGTGAGAATTAACAAATAAATTAATTAAACAAATTAAATAAATAACCCTGGCCGGTGTGGCTCAGTTGGTTAAAGTCATTGGGCAGGAGGCAGCTGATTGATGTTTCTCCCACTCCCCTCTCCTCTCTCTCCTCTCTCCTCTCCCCTCTCCCCTCTCCCTTCGCCCCTCTCCCCTCTCCGTTTTCCCCTCTCCCCTTTCCCTCTCTCTTTCAAATCAACAAAAACATATATTTTTTAAAAAGAGCTATACTACCAGATATACTCAGTTCACAGTTATATCCAAAAGAATTTTATTGAAATGTAATTAAGCTCCCTTTGCATGCGGAGTGATTTTTTTTTCATTGTCTTCAGAGAGGAGTGTGGAAGGTAGGTCTCAGTATACAGAGATTCAGAATTCCTTTTTATTATGATCAAATTTGTTGAGAATTAGGTCCTATGTTTGTAGCTATTTTTGAAAGTCCCTAATAAAAATACTTACTGTTAATATGAGGCAAAAAAGCTGACTTTTATGTTCCTTATATTCACTCCATAGTTTGTAACTATAAGTTAGTAAAATTGAAATCTTGATTTGGGACTGTGACTTCTTTATCAGTTATGTCAAAATTTCTTTTATTCATAAAATTTTTTTTTAAGTTTTTCTTAATAGTAACTAAAACATACAAGTTGGTAGCTAAGTAGGATTATGTATGACTTCAAAATTGAGATTTTATTTCAGTAGAGTTAAACTTTGTTTTGTATAGCTCTAAATCAGTAACCAAAATTCATGCCTTTCTTCTAAAGGGCTACAACAGAA
This sequence comes from Myotis myotis, assembly GCF_014108235.1. NCBI lineage: Eukaryota > Metazoa > Chordata > Mammalia > Chiroptera > Vespertilionidae > Myotis > Myotis myotis. Next base: position 96,185,345 of record NW_023416346.1, read on the forward strand.
GTATCTCCCGAACAGAAACAATAATACGCTTTGCTTTCCAAGCCTCTATCACAGTTCTCTGCATTGCATGTCCATGTTCACTGGGTCTGGCGACTCCAACTGCTGTGATGGTGGGTACAGGAGTAGGCGCTCAAAATGGCATACTAATCAAAGGTGGCGAGCCGTTGGAGATGGCTCATAAGGTAAGATAGTCCCCAGAACTAAGAATTGTCCCATCCAAACTGGCAATAGCACACCTACTGAGAAACACAGCGTTCTAAATTATTTCCACTTGGTCCATAAGCCAAGCTTCTGGCACTATCCTGAGGATCGAGGTAGGACAGGTGTTATTTTGGTTCTGCTCCAGATTGGCCTTAGTTATCTAAGGCCTCTAAAACTAGTAGAGTCCTACACTCGTAGAGCAGATGCTGATGTGGAAAATCTGGAGTCCTATCCCTGCTCAGACTAGAAAAGTCTTTGGGGCAGGAAGACAGAGGAGGTGTTTGCCCAGGTCTTTCAGGCTTCTAACCTATTTGTGTGTGACTCCATGTTTGTGTTCTGCACCGTGAGGTAGCACTTGTGGTTACATTACAGTTTCTTTGCCTTTCTGCCACCAGATGTCAGTTTACAACTATGACTTCAGAAATATAATCCTATCCCTGGTCTCTCTCATATTAGGATTTTCATAACAATCTCAATGAAGGCTGCTTGACTTCAACTAAAACCATGTTCCTTCTAATATGTTCTTATTATGAGGATATGAACTATATAGAGATTCATGCATGTACTAAACACAGAACACAGTTTAGAACAGATTTGGAACCTCATCTAGTGAATACAGGCTATTAATTTTTATAGGAATTTTTTATTTTGATATAATTTCAAACTTAAAGAAAAATTGCAAGAATAGTATAAAGAATTTTTGTATAGCCATGACTGGTTTGGCTCAGTGGATAGAGCGTCGGCCTGCAGACTGAGGTGTCCCAGGTTCGATTCCAGTCAAGGGCATATAACTTGGTTGTGGGCACATCCCCAGTAGGGGATGTGCAGGAGGCAGCTGATCGATGTTTCTCTCTCATTGATGTTTCTAACTCTCTGTCCCTCTCCTTTCCTCTCTGTAAAAATCAATAAAATATATTTTAAAAAAAAGAATTTCTGTATATCCTTTACTGCAGGTATCAGCCTCCTTTCCTAAGAAGAATGATATTTTTTTACATAACCACAGTACAAAGTTCAAAATCAATAAATTAATATTGATATAATACTATTATCTAATCAGTAGTCCATATTCCAGTTTCCTCAGTTGTCACCATAATATCCTTTATAGCAGTGGTTCTCAACCTTCCTAATGCCGCGACCCTTTAATACAGTTCCTCATGTTGTGGTGGACCCCCAATTTCATTGTTACAAATTGAACATAATTAAAGCATAGTGATTAATCACAAAAACAATATGTAATTATATATGTGTTTTCCGATGGTCTTAGGTGACACCTGTGAAAGGGTTGTTCCACCCCCAAAGGGGTAGCGACCCACAGGTTGAGAACCACTGCTTTATAACTACTTAAAAAAATGTTTTTATTGATTTCAAAGAGGAAGGGAGAGGGAGAGAGAGATAGAAACATCAATGATGAGAGAGAATCATTGATTGATTGCCTCCTGCATGCCCCACATTGGGGATCAAGCTCACAGCCTGGGCATGTGCCCTGACCGGAATCGAACCGTGACCTCCTGATTGATAGGTCAACGCTCAACCATTGAGCCACACCGGCTGGGCCTTTATAGCTATTTTTTCTCTTGTCAGGAATCATGCTTTCTATTTAGTTGTCATATTTTTTCATCTCGGTTCCTCAAGCTATTCATTTATCAGGGTTTGTATTTTTGAGTTTACCGTGAGATGACTGTGTTTTCTTTTTTTCAAAATTAAATCTTTATTCAGATTATTACAGTTGTTCCTGTTTTTTTCCCCCATAGATCCCCTCCACCCGGTTCCCACCCCACCCTCTGCCCTTACCCCCCCACTGTCCTCATCCATAGGTGTACGATTTTTGTCCAGTCTCTTCCTGTACCCCTTACACTCCTTTCCCCCTGAGAATTGTCAGTCCACTCCCTTTCTATGCCCCTGATTCTATTATATTCACCAGTTTATTCTGTTCATCAGATTATTTATTCACTTGATTTTTAGATTCACTTGTTGATAGATGTATATTTGTTGTTCATAATTTTTATCTTTACCTTTTTCTTCTTCTTCCTCTTCTTAAAGAATACCTTTCAGCATTTCACATAATACTGGTTTGGTGGTGATGAACTCCTTTAGCTTTTTCTTATCTGTGAAGCTCTTTATCTGACCTTCAATTCTGAATGATAGCTTTGCTGGGTAAGGTAATCTAGGTTGTAGGTTCTTGCTATTCATCACTTTGAATATTTCTTGCCACTCCCTTCTGGCCTGCATAGTTTCTGTTGAGAAATCAGCTGACAATTGTATGGGTACTCCTTTGTAGGTAACTAACTGTTTTTCTCTTGCTGCTATTAAGATTCTCTCTTTGTCTTTTGCTCTTGGTATTTTAATTATGATGTGTCTTGGTGTGGTCCTCTTTGGATTCCTTTTGTTTGGGGTTCTCTGCGCTTCCTGGACTTGTAAGTCTATTTCTTTGACCAGGTAGGGGAAGTTTCCTGTCATTATTTCTTCAAATAGGTTTTCAATATCTTGCTCTCTCTCTTCTTCTGGCACCCCTATACTTCGGATGTTGGTACGCTTAAAGTTGTCCCAGAGGCTCCTTACACTATCTTCATATTTTTGGATTCTTTTTGCTTTTTGCTCTTCCGGTTGGGTGTTTTTTACTTCTTCGTATTTCAAATCTTTGACTTGATTCTTGCAATCCTCTAGTCTGCTGTTGGAACTCTGTATAATATTCTTTATTTCAGTCAGTGTATGCTTAATTTCTAGTTGGTCCTTTTTCATATCCTTGAGGGTCTCACTAGATTTATCGAGGGTCTCACTAGACTTATCAGCAGTTTCTAGAACACTCTTGAAAAACCTTATAACCGTGGTTTTGAACTCTATATCCAGTAGTTTGCTTTCCTCCATTTCTGTCATTTCTCACCTGTTTCTTTGTCTCCGCATTTTGACTGCTTCCTTGTGTTGATAGGGTGGCTTTGTGTGCTAGTTTTCCTATAGAGCCCAATAGCTCAACCTCCCCAATTACCTGAGGTGGAAACTCTTGTTGCACCCCTTTGTGGGCTGTGTGCAGTCTTGTTGTAGTTAAGCCTTGATTGTAGTTTGTATCACTGGGAGGAATTGACCTCCAGGCCAATTGGCTGTTAGAATCAGCTGTGTCTACAGTGGGATAACTTCTGTGCTGGAGACACCCTTCTGGGGCAAGACTTGCTTCAGTGGGGCTTTGGTGCTCACTGGGTCTGCCCCCTGAGTGTGTCCCTTATGGATCTGAGGAGTTGTAATCTGGGTGGTCCCATTCTGACTACTGGGTACACTGGCACTTGGATCTCTAAGGAGGTGCTAATTTAGCCTCTGCCTGAGGCTACCCAGCAGGAGCTACAGAGAGATCTGCAGATTCCTCTTCTTTGTTTGGGATTTGGAGGTGCCCAAATGAGGCCCAGCTGTGAAGCAATGCAAGTTGCTGTGGGGCCTTGGGCCTTCTTTTGGATGTTCAGGGTCTCTCTGACCCAGCTGCAGTTTGTTAGGCAATTTTAGATTGCAAAGGGCCAGGTCATTCATATGCAAAAGCCTCTGCGCACAGGTTGGGTGGGGCAGGGTCTCAGGGAATCAACAGGGCGGAGCAAACGGCTATGGCTGATCCTCAGTCCTGCCCTAAGAGGTCCCGCAGCTCAGTGTCCTGAGGTAATCGCTGCAAGCACCTCTTACAGACAGCTGCCCTCGAGTTCCGCCCGCTGCCAGACAGTCCAGTTTCTCCCCGTATGAGTCTGGGTCCCCAGAGACTCGCCCGGAACTGGAGTTGAGAGCAGGAGCGTGTGTCTCCCTCCTGATTGAAAAAGATAACCCCATCCTCAGTTGCCAGCCCTTTCCGCGTGCGCCTCCGTACCTCTGCATTTTACTTCCGCACCTCCTCTGAGTCTCAGTATGCTTTTCTCTTTCCTTCTAGTTGTAGAATTTCCACTCAGCCAGCCTTCCTGTGGTTCTGGATGATGTCCGTTTTGTCTTTTAGTTGTATTTTTGAAGTGGTTGTGTGGGGCAGCAATTTCAGGTGTTTACCTATGCCGCCATCTTGGTTTCTCCTGACTGTGTTTTCTAATTGCAGACTCTTCTTATTCCTGTCCTGGCTGCAGTTCCCTCATTGATTCCCTAAGCTCTGTCTTCAATAAAGTCAAAGCAGCCCAGCAGGTTTTGTCTGGTGCTCACTTCAACTTAATTATTTACCTTTCTTTTATAATTATCTTCCTAATGCCCAGATTTCCCCTATAGATCTGTAATTCATTGCTATTTAAAGTCTTTATCTTTCCCTGGAGGCACTAGAGGCATCTCTTAATTAACTATTAACAGTCAACTTTTAACAATTAGTTCTAGGTGTTTAACATGTATCCACAGTAGGTTAAACATTTGCAGTGTGTGTGTGTGTGTGGGGGGGGGGTGGTAGGTCTAACTAAAGTTATTTCTTCCCTTATTCTCCCAAAGACAGTTTATTAAGTCCAACCTTATTAAGAAGTAAACTTTTTTCCCATTTCTGGAAAGGTGATATTAAGGATTATCAAGTCATATAGGTGTACTGTATTTTAATTTTCTTACAGGTAAAGGTAGTAGTATTTGATAAGACTGGAACCATTACCCATGGAACCCCAGTAGTGAGTCAAATAAAGGTCCTAGTGGAAAGTAACAGAATATCACGCAATAAGATCCTGGCCATTGTGGGAACTGCTGAAAGTCACAGTGAACACCCTCTAGGAGCAGCCATAACCAAATATTGCAAGCAGGTACAGTTTTTCCTCTTGTTATTAGTAATGTAGTCATCTACTATTGGAATTACTCAGACTAAATCCAAATGCATTTGACTATGATTTATGTAGATAGTTGATATAAGGCTTAGAGAGACTTGTATTTTCTTATTTTATTTTATAATATGTCTGATTCTTCATATAGAGAAATATAAAGGTGAAAACAGGTATCCTATCTAATAATAGACAAACATGGTAATTGACCATACCTTCACTATGCCTCTCACTGGCTAATCAGCGTGATATGCAAATTAGCCGCCAACAAAGATGGCGGCTAATTTGCACACTGCAGGCAGATCCCACTGCGCCGCCACCTCCAGAGCAAGATCCTGGCCTGCCATGTGTGGGGCAGGGTGGGTGGGGTGGGCGGGGCAGGCAACAGCACAATCGGAGCAGCCGCGGGACCCAGCGAGAATCAGGCCTGCCATCTGAGACCAGGGAGCGGGCCTAAGCCAGCAGGTGGTTATCTCCCGAGGGGGTCCCAGACTGTGAGAGGGCACAGGTTGGGCTGAGGGACCCCCCCCTGCCTCCCGCTGCCAGTGCACAAATTTTTGTGCACTGGGCTTCTAGTTAATTATAATGCTACATGGATAACTCCTGTTGACTAAAGAAAAGAAGTAATACAAATTATGGTAAAAAAAACTTCAGATCAGAGAGTTGCATAAGGAAAAGGGAAAGTCTTATTCCCTGCCTACTTCCATAATTTCTCTCTCCAAACTTTAAGAAGTGTTAACCTGTTAACAATCTTTTAAAATAACAGTTTTTTGAAATACAATTCACCTACTATAAAGTTTACCCTTGTATAAGTGTACAATGCAGTACTTTTTAGTATATTCACTATTGCATCTATTAACTACTTTTAATGCATATAACAAAATACATGCATTTATTGTTTTTTAAACTTTACATAGAAAGGTCACACAATGACCAATATTTGGTACCTTGTTTTTCAATTTTGTTAAATGATTTTTCCATATCAGGACATATATATCTGCCTCATTGTTTTTAATGGCTATATTATATTTTACTGTACAATTGGGTTTTGGCTCTTACAATATACAGTTAACATCCTTATTAGCTTTTGCAAGTTTATCTCTATGTTAAATGCCTATTAATGCAATTGCTAGATCAAGGGATACATGCAGTTAACTTTTTTTGGGGGGGTACTTATTAAATTATATTTAGAAATAATAGGAAATTCAAAAAGACCTCTGAAAAAGAGAGTTTGAGTAGTTACAAACTAAGGGTTACAAATCTTATTTCCGTTTAAGATTCTCCAAACGTGCCTTTCTCCAAATACATTTAAGACCTCTGACCTCAAAACTGCCTTCAGCAAAAGAAAAAACCAAAAACCACATGCAGTAACCCACAAAAGGAAATCATGCAGTTAAATTTTGATGAATACTACCAATGTCCATGTGAAAAATATTACCAACACCCACATGGAAGGTTGTAACAGTGTATACTTTCAACAGAAGTTATGACTGCCCATTTCTGCATTCTCACCAACACTATTTTTTTCCAATATAATGAGTAAAAAATGTTAACTCATTGGTGGTTTGCTTTTCATTTCCTTAATTATGAATGAGGTTGAGCATATTTTCATATGTGTATTAATCATTTGAATTTCTTTTTCTGTAACCTGTCTGCTTGAATCCTTTGCCAATTTTTCCATAGGGCTGCTTACCTTTTTCTCATTGCTTTGTATACCTTCTTTGTAAGTTATTTCACATACTTTTATAGTTAAAATGTGGCAATTTCTACCATTGATGTTTCCATTTCTTTATTTGTGTTTTTTTCCTTTTTACCTATTAACTATTACTGACCTGACTTCTTTACATGCACATGGAACAACTTAGAGGATAAAGATATAAAGAGCCAGAATTCCTTGGTTTACTAAGAACACAGAATTATTCTAGAGAGGCACTCTAGTAACTAAAGGCCTTGTTGTTGGTTTTGTCCTTTGCCCTGTACTGAACAGAAAATCTGACCTGACAGTAGAATTAAATATTTAACATGTGATTCTCTACTGGAAAGGGCAGAGAATATTGACAAATCATCCATGTTTTCTTTCCCTAAGGTTGGTATACATTTTAGAGAGTGGGGTTAAAACAAAGGATTCTAATGATCTCCTGTAACTTTGGACATTATACTCAACATTTGGTTCTTTTGATCTTATTAAAATCCACGATCATTTAAAGATGGGTGATAAAAGCTACACAAGTCCTCCTCTGTGAATCTGTGTAATAAAGGGTTAAAATTGCCCAAAGGTTTGGCCTTTGGCCTCAGCTCCTAGGTGGTAATATCCAAGTCCTTGGAGTATGCTACCTGATAAGAATGTCTTGGTTTACCTGGGGCCTTGGGCCATACCAGATAGTCTATGCTAATGGTATGATTTATGTTGAGAGACCTAGGGCCATGCTATATCAGCTCAGCCCCTGGAAGGGTTAGAGGCTAAGGTCAGCAATGGAGAAGGTCAGTCATGTCTACACGACTGAGGCCCGATAAAAACTCTGGACACCAAGTTTCAGGTGAGCATCCCTGGTTGGCAGCACTCCTTAGACATCATCATACATACTTGCTGAGTTAATTAACCATTATTCACATGACTCTACTGGCAGGGGACCACTGGAAGCTCCATGCTGGGTATCTCTTGAACCTGCCCTATGAACCTTTTTCTTTTGCTAACTTTAATCTATGTCCTTTCACTGCACTAAAACATAATAGTTAATATAAAGACCAAAAAAATTCCACTGTCAAATAGACAATGATAAGTGATAATTTTGTTCTAAACATTTTAAATTAACCAAAAGTAATCTTTGATCTTGCTAATGATGATTTTGGATTATTAGAACAATAGAGAAAATCCTCCTGTTTCTATTTGTTAGGAGCTGGACACTGAAGTCTTGGGTACCTGCATAGATTTCCAGGTTGTGCCAGGGTGTGGTATTTGCTGTAAAGTCACCAATATTGAAGGCTTGCTACGTAAGAATAACTGGAGGATAGAGGAAAATAATATTAAAAATGCATCCCTGGTTCAAATTGATGCAAGCAATGAACAGTCATCAACTTTGTCTTCCATGATTATTGATGCCCAGCTCTCAAGTAAGCTAATTTTCTTTGTAGTACCAATTATGGGACAGTAATTAACAGGTGTCTAACTTTATAATCCTGAACTGTTATATAATAAATAAAAATTGGCATTATGTTTTCATTCTTGCAGATCAATTTTACCATAGACCTCTGATTGCTTCACTCAAGTTACTTGAGAACATTTTCCAACTATGCACCTATTTTTAAAAAATCTTTATTGTTGAGAGTATTATAGATGTTCCCCTTTTTCCCCCTCATTCCCTCCTCCACCTGGTTCCCACTCTGCCCCCGGCCTTTACCACCCTATTGTCTGTGTCCATAGGTAATGTATATATGCATATAAATTCTTTGGTTAATCTCTTCCCGCCCCCCCCTCCCCTCTTTCCTCTGAAATTCATCAGTCTGTTCCATGTTTCCAGGCCTCTGATTCTATATTATTCATCAGTTTATTTTGTTCATTAGATTCTGTTTTGATTTTTAGAATCAATTTTTGATAGATATGTATTGCCATTTTATCATTCATATTTTTTATAAATCTTTATTGTTGAAAGTATTACATATGTCCCCTTTTCCCCCCATTGCCCACTCCCACTCCCCTGCCCCCAAGCCTTCACCACCCTATTGTCTGTGTCTATGGGTTATGCATATATGCATATGAGTTCATTGATTGATCTCTTCCCCGCCTCCATCTTCCCCTGCCTTCCCTCTGAGGTTTGACGATCTATTGGATGTTTCTATGTCTCTGGGTCTATTTTTGTTCATCAGTTTATGGTGTTCATTACATTCCACATATGAGTGAGATCATGTGATACTTATCTTACTCTGACTGGCTTATTTTGCTTAGCATAATGCTCTCTAGGTCCATCCATGCTGTTGCAAATGGTGAGTTCCTTCTTTTTTTACAGCTGCATAGTATTCATATTTTTAAATCTCTTCTTCATCTTCTTCCTCTTCCTCTTCTTAAAGAATACCCTTCAACATTTCATGTAATACTGGTTTGGTGGTGATGAACTTCTTTAGCTTTTTCTTGTTTGTGAATCTCTTTATCTGACCTTTAATTCTAAATGAGAGCTTTGCTGGGTAGAGTAATCTTGGTTGTAGGTCCTTGTTATTCATCACTTTGAATATTTTAGCCACTCCCTTTTAGCCTGCGAAGTTCCTGTTCAGAAATCAGCAGACAGTCATATGGTCACTCGCTTGTAGGTAAATAACTGCTTTTCTCTTGCTGCTTTTAAGATTCTCTTTTTGCCTGGCCAGTGTGACTCAGTGGTTGAGTATCGACCTATGAACCAGGAGGTTGCTGTTCAATTCCTGGTCAGGGCACATGCCCAGGTTGTGGGCTCGATCCCTAGCAGCCCAGCAGGGGGCATGCAGGAGACAACTGATCAATGATTCTCATTGTTGATGTTTCTCTCTCTCTCTCTCTCTCTCTCTCTCTCTCTCTCTCTCTCTCTCTCTCTCTCCCTTTCCCTTCCTCTCTGAAATAAATAAAAGTATTTTTTAAAAAATATTCTCTTTCTGTCTTTAACCCCTGGCATTTTAATTATGATGTTTCTTGGTGTGGGACTCTTTGGGTTCCTCTTGTTTGGGACTCTCTGTGCTTCCTGGACTTGTATAGCGATTTCTTTTGCTAGGTAGGGACGTTTTCTGTAATTTCTTCAAATACATTTTCAATATCTTGCTTTCTCTCTTCTCCTTCTGGCACCCCCATAATGCAAAATTGTCCCAGAGGCTCCTTACACTATGCTCATTTTTTTAAGATTCTTTTTTCTTTTTGTTCTGATTGGGTATTTTTTGCTTCCTTATGTTCCAATTCATTGATTTGATTCTCAGAATCATCTTCTACTCTACTGTTGAATCCCTGTAAATTATTATTTATTTCAATTAGTGTATAATTAATTTCTGACTGGTCCTTTTTCAGGTCTTTGAAATTCCCACTGAGATTCTTAAAAGTCTCACTAAGTTCCTTGAAGCTCTCATTAAGATCCTTGAGCAACCTTATAACTATTGTTTTGAACTCTATATGCAATAGTTTGCTTGCTTCCCTTTCTTTCATTTGTGACATGTTTCTGTGTCTCTGCATTTTGGCTGCTTCCCTATGTTTGTTTCTATGTATCAGTAGAGGTGCTATGTCTCCTGGAATTGGTAGAGTGGTCTTGTGTAGTAGGTATCCTGTAAGGCCCAGTGGCTCAGTCTCCCCAGTCACCTGAGCTGGGCCTTCTTGATGCATCCCTGTGTGGGCTGTCTTATTGTAGTTGAGCTTTGATTGCTGTTGGTGTCACTGGGAGGAATTGACCTCCAGGCCTATCAGCTGTGGGGACCAGCTGTGACTGTAGTGGGACAGTTGCTGTGCAGGAGACCCCCACTATGGAGCAGGACTTGCTTTAGTGGGGCTTTGATGCTCACTGAGTCTACCTCTTGAGTGTGTCACTTGTGGATGTGTAGAGTCAGATGTGGCTGCCAGTCAGCTCTGTGGGGAGGTTTCAGAACAGGAATAATAATCCCTTCAAGCACCCCCATCTACATGTCAGAAAGCTGCCCCCAGGTTCCTGCCCTTATCCCAGACAATCCAGCTCCTTCCCATATGTCCCTGTATCCCCCAATGCTGCTGCCTGGCACTAGTGGTCAGAGACAGCAGGACTGTGTAAGTTCATGTGCCAGCCCTTTAAAAGGAACTGCCTGGGGCTCCAGTAGCCTCCATGTCACTCAGCCACAGTCCCTGCTGGTTTTTACAGCCTGAAGTTATGGGGACTTCTCTTCCCAGCTCTGGAACACTGGGCTGAGAGGTCTGGTGTGGGGCTAGGATCCCTTGCTCCTCACGGGAGGCCTCTGCAGCCAAGATATCTCTCTTGATTGAAAAAACCTCCACACCTGGGTACTGGACCAGCCCTTTCCATGCCTCTGCTGCTCCTACCAGGGTCGATGTATCTTCTTCTCTATTTGTAGGACTTCCATTCAGCTAGTTTTCAGGTAGTTCTGAATGATGGTTGTTCTGTATTTTAGTTGTAATTTTGATGTGGTTGTGGGAGGCAGTGAGTACTAGTGTTTACCTACCTGGCCATCTTGGTTCCTTCCTTGCTGTAGTCCTCAACTGTGCTCCTTGATTCCACTGTAGAGTGATGAAGTCTAGCCTTAACCTGATCTTCCATCTAATTTCAGCTTTCTTTTATTTCTCATCTGTAGCTACTCCAGATTAAAAAAAAAAAAATTTATTGTTGAGAGTATCACATATGTCCCCTTTTTTCCCCATCGACCTCTTCTAACCTGCCCCTGCCCCCCACCCCAGGCCTTCACCACCCTATTGTCTGTGTCCATTATGCATACATGCATACAAGTTCTTTGGTTTATCTCTTCCCATATACCCACCCACCCCGCCTTCCCTCTGAGATTCAACAGTCTGTTCCATGCGTCTATGTCTCTGGCTCTATTTTGTTCATCAGTTTATTTTGTTCATTAGACTCCAAACTTTTAATATCCTTCACACGATCCTGTGGCCTTACCCATAGTTCCTTAAGCAAATTATCTGGCTTATTTTTCACATAGGAAAATTAAGGCTCCCAGACACCGCATCCCCCCGCCCCCCATTTATTCTTTTTTCAAATTGTCTAATGAATCCCCTCATCTTTGCTATGAATTCCATCCTCTCATACACACACACACACACTAGAGGCCTGGTGCACGAAATTCATGCACTGGGCGGGTGGGCGGGGTGTTCCTCAGCTTGGCCTGCGCCCTCTAGCAGTCTGGGAGCCCTGGGAGGATGTCCGATTGACGGCTTAGTGGGCCTAAGCCATTAATCGGACATCCTTAGCATTGCCATGGAGGCAGGAGAGGCTCCCACCACTGCCGCTGTGCTCACCAACCATAAACCCGGCTTTTGGCTGAGCAGTGCTCCCCCTGTGGGAGCACACTGACCACCAGGGGGCAGCTCCTGCGTTGAGTGTCTGCCCCCTGGTGGTCAGCGTGCATCAGAGTGACCGGTCATTCCACCATTCGGTCATTTGCATATTAGCCTTTTATTATGTAGGACATGCTATAGATGAGGCCCCCTAGAACCATAAGAAATGCAAAAAATTCACTGTTAACTCATTCTCGAATTGCCCCTACTTAAAATCAAATTGCGCCCCCCCTCCCCCCCGTGGAGCATGTGCTGTACCTTGGGAACCACTGGGCTTGACAGTTTTCCTCTCTGAACTTCATTTCTGAATACATACGCATATACCAGTGATGGTGAACCTATGACACGCGTGTCAGAGGTGACATGTGAACTCATTTTTTTGGTTGATTTTTCTTTGTTAAATGGCATTTAAATATATAAAATAAATATCAAAAATATAAGTCTTTGTTTTACTATGGCTGCAAATATCAAAAAATTTCTATATGTGACACGGCACTGGAGTTAAATTAGGGTTTTTCAAAATGCTGAGATGCCGAGCTCAAAAGGTTCGCCATCACTGGCATATACCATGGGAATTGTAATCTCTTCTCCGTCTACCTCACTGGGTTGTCATGAGGAGGTTCTGAGCTAATAAACCTAGAAATGTTTTATCAAGTAAGTGATGTTTAAATGGGAAGGGGTTGTTATTTTTAAGCCCACAGGTACCCTCGCAGGTAGCAGGTGCTGATTAGGGGAGGAGGGCATGATTGTTTTCTGGGACTGTAGCTATGGAAGCTTTGCAGAGGGTTCCAGAGGCCTGGGAGGGGTGGGCTCTGACCAGCAGCCCTGTAGCGGTGGTCGTCCCTGGAGGCGCTGGCGGGGGGCAGGGAGTTAGGGAGGGCTAGGGGGACAGTGAGGCTGAAGGGGGAGTAACTGTCAAACCTTCCCACTTGGTGCCATTCTTTAAATTGTACGTGGCTGTTCGCAGCTGTACCTGCTCAGGGTGGGGCTCCAATCTCCTGGAGCCGGGTGGGGGCCGGGCCAGGGCAGAGCCAGGCGGGCTAGGAGGGCGGGTTTAGCTGTGCCCACAGCGAGGTTCAGCATGCTTCCGCTGTGGAGACCGCACTGCTGCTGTTGGTGGGGAAGGGTCTGACCCTGGGGGGCCGCTCAGGCCTCCTCCACCCGGGTCTGGAGTTGTAGGGAGGAGAGGCGTGCCTGGGCCCCAGGGGAGGGGGCCAGCAGCAGCGGGCCGCGGGCTATTGTTGTGGGCGCCCCTGGCGGGGGTGGCAGGGGAAGATATCAGGAGTTGGAGGTGCAGGCTACAGCTACCCCTGAGGCTGGGTCTTCTCCCTATCTGGTCAGCCTCCCCGTCCCCCCGGGGGTGCAGGGGCTGGGGTAGGGTGTCCATGCAAGGGAATTGGAAGAGCTCCCCATGGCCGCTTCCTCTTCCTTCTTTGCAGTCCGGGCTCCTGTCAGGTGCTCTCCTCAGACCCCCAGGAACTTGGCTCCAGCTGCCCGCCCCCTGCTGCACATGCATCAATATGCAAAGTGTTTGTTACGGGGACACCATAATAGACAAATTAGCATATTCCCTCTTTATTATATAGGATAAAATAATGAAAGTGTAATATGCTAATTAGATTGGACAGCCAAACAATCTTCTGGACGTCCTTCCTGATGAAGCTGCTGTGGCGGGGGCGAGGCAGAGGTGGTTAGGGGAGATCAGGCAGGCAGGCGAGTGGTTAGGAGTGATCAGGCAGGCAGGCAGAGGGTTATGGGTGATCGGGCAGACAGTGGTTAGGGGTGATGAGGCAGGCAGGCAAGTGGTTAGGGGCGATGAGGCAGGCAGGCAGAGAGGTTAGGGGTGATCAGGCAGGCAGGTGAGTGGTTAGGAGTCAGCAGTCCCAGATTGCGAGAGGGATGTCTGACTGCCGGTTATCCCCCAAGGGGTCCCGGATTGTGAGAGGGTACAGGCTGGGCTGGGGTCCCTTGGGGTGGCCTGTGGGGATTGGGCCCCAGCTTGTGCCCCCAGGCTTGCAGCCCCAGCTCGTGCCTCCAGACTCGCAGCCCCGCCTGGCACCCCACCATAGCTGGCGCTGCCCCCTCACCTGTTCCACCATTCCACCTGTGGGGCGATCAGTTGGGGCCGGGCCCCCCTGCCTGGCTCCCTCAGTGCCTGGGAGCTAGGTAGTGGCCCCAACTCTGCTGCCACTGCTGGTCACTGTCTGTGATGTGATTAGCAGAGTGATCGGGCCCCTCCTTGCACCCACCTTGGCCTGGCGCCGTCCGCTCACCTGCTCCACCATCCTGCCATGGTCCTGCTCTTGTCGGGGCCCATTGGGGCCGGCAGTGCCTCCACTGCCACCCGCTGCCAGTGCTACATCACCAACGCCCACCATATTCCGTGCTGCCCCCTGGTGCTCAGCGCACGTCATAGCAAGTGGTTGAATTCCCAGTCAAACAATTTGCATATTAGGCTTTTATTATATAGGATGTATATTTTTTCCCCATAACTATTTATCTCCTTTATTCCCCTTGCCTTTATGCCACCTGCCACCTCCTCCACCCTCCTCTACCTCCACCCTCATATATATATATATATATATATATATATATATATATATATATATATATATATATTTCAGAGAGGAAGGAAGAGGGACAGAGAGATAGAAACATCAATAATGAGAGGGAATCCTTGATCGGCTGCCTCCTGCATGCCCCACACTGGGATCGAGCCTGCAACCCAGGCATGTGCCCTTGACTGGAATCTAACCTGGGACCCTTGAGTCCGCAGGCTGACACTGAGCCAAACCAACTAGGGCCTCCACCCTCTCTTGATTCCTTAGGGACATCCCTCTCTTATGTCCTCTTGCTTCTTTATTTTTCAACTCTCTTTTTGTACTAGCTCCTTTTCATAAATATATAAATACTTATTCCATCAAAATCATATATTTCCATCAGCATTTTGTCCTATTTTCCCCTTTATATCCATGCTTCTAGAAATAGCCTAGGCTTGTTGAATTCATGGTTTAGTCTGGCTTCTGCCCCATCCATACTACTAGAACTATTCTTTTTATGTCCACTGATGACCTTATTTAATACCCTCTGCAGTGGTCACTTCTCAGTCTTCTGCCTGCATGACCTCACTAAAGCAATTGACAATGTTGATCATTTCTTTCTTCCTAAAACTCTTTCTTTCCCTTATTCCATGACCCTGATTTCTCTATATTGTCCTCTCACTTACCTGGCTGTTCTTTCTAATCCTCTGATTCCTCTTTTCTCCCACTCTCAGGGTTTTGTTGTTTGTCTTTTTCTCATGTTACATACTCTCTCTGTACAATTTAATTCATGCCTATTGCTTATTCTACCACATGTGGGCTTCCACTGCCACTCCAAAATCATTATCTTTAGCCAAGGCCTGTTTCTTGAGTTTCTTATTGGGCTATCCATCTGCCCCAAAACATGATACATACACCTAAGTGTTCCACCACCTCCCCACCAATTTGTTCTCAAGTTATTTTGCTAACATGCAAATCTGAATATATTACTTTCTAATACCTTTTACTATGGTGGCTTATAATCTAATTTTGAATCATGAACCTTTGGAGGAATGTGATGAAAGCTATGCTCACCCCTCAGAAAATTTCTGTTTCGGAGGTTTGCATATATCCTAAAGCCCATCCATGGAATTCTGTTAATGATCCTAACTTTATTGGCTCTCTGTCTCTTGCAGAACAAAGTCCAGTTTCTCTGGACTTTGTTCATAATCTGTTCCCCAGGATATATTTTTTGCCTCCCTGCACCACCCATCTTGTCTTTTTACTCTGTGTTCTGTTCATATGGAACTACTTATTGTTCCTCCTTATATCATGTAATTTTATGCTTAGTAGATAATTTCATTTACTGTTTGTTTGTTAATCCTCACCCGAGGATATTTTTCCATTGATTTTTAGGGAGAGTGGAAGAGAGAGGGAAAGACAGAGAGAAACATCGATGTGAGAGAAACACATTGATTGGTTGCCTCCTGCACGAGCCCCAACCAGGGTCCGGGCCTGGGAGGAGCCGGCAACCAACGTATGTGCTCTTGACCAGAATTGAACCCGGGACCTTTTGGTCCACAGGCTGATGCTTTATCCACTGAGCCAAACAGGCTAGGGATCATTTACTATTTTCTCTGGGTAATGTCCTTGTTCACAGTGGTATCTACCCTGTGAACTTATTTTCACCTTTTTAAGATTCAGCTCACATCTCTCTTCAGTGAAGCCTTCACTGACTGACATACATAGGCAAAGATATTTGCTCTTCTTTTTAAATCATAACTGTACTTAGTCTCTGTACTAGGCACACTGCATGAAAATTCTTTATTTTCCTATCTGATTCTACTAAACTGTAATTTCTATTTTTCCATGAACTACTAGTACCAAGCACACTGACACAGCAATTTTGTTCATTTGACAGCTTTTATTAAGCACTGTTCAAGACACTAAAGAAACAGCAGTGAGCAGAATAGAAAATTCCCTATCTCATGGAACTTACATTCCTGATGGGAGAACACAAGACTGTGAGCACATAAATCACACACACACACACACACACACACACACACACACACACATCTAGAATATAAAAAGAACTCTTACAACTCAATAATAAAACAACAATTTTTAAGTGAGCAAAAGGTATGAATAGACAATTCTCCTAAGATATACATATGGCCAATAAGCACATGAAAAAAATGCTCAACATCTCTAGTCATTGAGACACCACTTCATATCTACTAGGACAGCGGTTCTCAACCTGTGGGTTGCAACCATCGGAAAACACATATATATATAATGATCAGGGTAGGCCTCATTTAGAAGGTGGTATTTGAGCAAAAACCAGGGGAAGGGAGAAAGTTACATGAATATCTGTGATAAGAGCATCTCAAACGGGAGGAATGTTAAATACAAAAGCCTTGAGCCAGGACTGTGCTTGATTAGTTTCAGGGACATCAAGGAGAACAGTGTGGCTAGAGCAGGAAATGCATGAGAAGGGGATAAGAGATGAGGCCAGAGAGATAGGTAGTGCAGGACTAGGTTGGGTAAGGATATTTAAAGGACTTGGGTTTTTGCCCTGAGATGTGAGCCACTGGAGAGTTTTGAGTGTAGGAGTGATGGAATATGACAGTGTTTTAAAATTATTACTCCAGCTGCTCTGGTAAATATACACTGTTGAGGGAAGGACAAGGACAGAACCAGGGAGATGAGTTAGTGCCATTATCCTGGTGAAAGATCATGGTTGCTTGGATTAGTGTGGTAACAGTAGAGGTCATAAGAATTGGTCAAGTTCTAGATGTGCCTTGAAGCTGGCAGACAAATTTTTTTTCCACAGATTAGATATGGGTAGAGTATGAGAAAAGTCAAGAATTATGCCAAGCAGGTGGGGTGGAACTGAATTGTCTGGCATTAGGGAAAGAGCTGAGGGGCAGCTTTCTCCCAAACAGAAGTGCTGCCAGAGACCATTGCTCCTTTGATGAGCCAGACCCCCACCCTGCCCCGAACTAGCAGACAGGTACCATATCTGAGTCCATCAACCTGCCTCATACTATTTGCTTCACCCCAGTGATTCCCTGAGACCCTGCTCCACCCAACTTGCAGGCCTACCCAAGCTGTTTCCAGTGGATTTTCCATACAAATGGCCTGCTTTGGCTCATGCTTCAGATTTTCCTAAAATCTCTCAAACAAGCAGCATCTAGCCTCAGTGTGTCCTGTACCTCTCGTTAAGTGGCCTCAGGCCTGGCACTAGTGGCAGCCAGCCTTGGATCACAGCTTGGTATTGCCTAGGTACCTCCAAGCCCAGCACAAGTAGCAGCCATTGGCAGATCACTTTGTAGTTCATGACAGGTGGACCCAAGCAGGTGGCTCCTGGGAGGTCCCAGAGCCTGCACACCCAGTGGGCAGCTTCAGACCACATCAAAGCACCCAATACATTCAAGGAGCGGACACAGTGGGCACAAGAGCCTTGATGAAATCAGTCCTGTTTTGTGTGATGGGCTCCTGCACAGCTGATCCTCTATAGTGTTTAGAGATTGGTGGTTGGTGGTTGCAGCCAGTCCTTGGAGCTGAATAGCCTGGGTGTAAATGCCTCCCATTGGCAGGCCAACAGTGATCAAGGCTCAACTACAAGGAGAGAGTGTACATAGCCTACATGGGGGACGCACTTCGAACACCCAGCTTGGGTGATCAGGGAGGTTGTGCCATTGAACTCTACAGGACCCTTACTATATTAGGCCACTCTACTAAGCTCAGGAGACATAGCATTACTTAATACATAGAAACAACTGCAGGGAGGCTACCAAAATGAAGAGACAAAGAAATGTGCCCAAATGAAAGAACAGAACAAATCTCCAGAAAAAGAAGTAAACAAAATGAAGACAAGTAATCTACTTGCCGAGTACAAAACACTGGTTATAAGGATTTTCAATGAACTCAGGGGAAGAATAGATGAACTTAGTGAGAAGTTCAAAAAGAGATAGGCAGCATAAAGTAGAACTAGAAAACATAAAAAAGATCCAGTCAGAAATGAAGAATACATTACAGAGAATCAACAGTGGAGTAGATGAAGCAGAGGATCAAATCAGAGATTGGCAAGTTAAAGAAGCAGAGGACAGCCAATCAGAACAGCAAAAAGAAAAAAAGAATTCCCCCCAAAACTAGCATAGTGTAGGGAGCTTTTGGGACAACTTCAAGCATACCAACATTCACATCTGGGGGTGCCAGAAGGAGAAGAGAGAGAGCAAGAAATTGAAAACCTATTTGAAAAAATAATGACAGAAAACTTCCCTAACTTGGTGAAAGATATAGACATACAAGTCCCAGAAGTTCAGGAGAGTCCCAAACAAGATGAACCAAAAGAGGCCCACAGCAAGACACATCATAATTAAAATGAAAAAGGTTGAAGACAAAGAGAGAATCTTAAAAGCAGACAGAGAAAAGCAGTTACCTACAAGGGCGCTCCCATAAAATTTTCAGCTGATTTCTCCACAGACACTCAGCAGCCAGAAAGGATTGCCAAGAAATATTCAAAGTGATGAAAAGCAAGGACCTACAACCAAGATTACACTACCCAGTAAAGCTATCATTTAGAAGCAAAGGACAGATAAAGTGCTTCCCAGACAATAAAAAAATTAAAGGAGTTCATCACCACCAGACCAGCATTATATGAAATGTTAAAGGGTATTCTTTAAGAAGAAGAAGAAAAAGAGCAAAACTATGAACAGGGAGCAGGAGGGGGTCAATTGGGGGGGGGAGGGAGACACCTGTAATACTTTTAACAAGAAAGATATATTTAAAAACTATGAACAACAAAATGGCAATAATATATATCTCAACAACTGAATCTAAAAAACAAAATGAACAAGCAGAATAGAAACAGACTCAGATAGAACATTTTGATGGTTGCCAGATGGGAGAGGGATTGTGTTGAGGGGGCGTGGTGGTGAAAAAAGTGAAGGGATTAAGAAGTACAAATTGGTTATTACAGAATACTCATGGAGATCTCATCTACAGCATAGAGAATATAGTCAATAATATTCTAATAACTATGTATGGTGTGAGATTTATTGAGATGATTACTTAATAAGTTATGTAATGTCTAACCACTGGGTTGTACATGTGAAACTAATATTTTATGTTGACTGTAATTGAAAAAGAAAAAAAAATTATGCCAAGGTTTGTGAACTAAGCAATTTAGAAGGGTAGAGTTGCCATTTAAATAAGATGGGGAAGACCACAGCAGGATCAATATTGAGGAAAACTGATCAGGAGTTAGTTTTCAACATGTAAATTTTGAGTGCCTATTAGATATTCAAGTGAAGATGTCATGTAAATGGAACTATCAGCTAGGCAGTTGGCTGCACAAGTCTGGAGTTCAAGGAAACAGACTGCGTTGGAGATATGGATTTGGGAGATCCACTTATAGATCTGTGCTGTCCAATATGGTAGTCACTAGTTACATGTGACTTCTAAAATTTAAGTAAAGTTAAATTTAATTTAAAATTTAGCCCTTCAACCATGCTAGCCACATTTCAGTGCTCAATCACCACATGTTAGTGCCTACTGTATTGAACAGAGCAGATATAGAACATTTCCATCACTAAGGAAAATTATATTGGACAGCACTGGTATAGATGGCATTTGAAGCCATGAGATTGGATAAGTTCAACAAGGAGTGAGAGTAGATAGAGGGTAAAAAGGGGGCTTAAGGATTGAGCCCTGCAGCACTACAAAGTAAGAAATCAGGTAGATGAGGAAGAATCAGAAAAGACTGAGAGGAAGTGGGGAGTGAGGAGGTAGGTAATTCATAAGAATGTGGTGTCCTAGAAGCCGAGTGAAGAAAGTATTTCAAGTAGTAGTGAGTGCAAAAAAAAAAAAAGAAAAAAAAAAAAAAAAAAAGGAGTAATTGTCTGTGTAAAATGTTGCTAACAGGGCAAGTAAAATGAGGACTGATAATTTGCCATTACATTTATTAAAGTAAAGGTCATTGGTGTAATGTATAAATAATTCTTTGAAGTAGTAGAAACAAAGGCTTCATTGGAGTGGGTTCACAAGAGAAAGGGAAGATATGAATTGGAGCTGCCAATGGACTCAACACTTTCTGAGAAGTTTTGCTATATGTACAGAAGCAGATAAATGGGACAGTAGCTAGAGAGGTGAGATCAAGAAAGGGATTTTTTAAAAAGATAGGACTATGTATAGTAGAGATAGAATATTTGATTATGTAGGACAGGGGTGAGTTGTTAGATGTTTGTAGAATATGCAAAGGATGAGGAGCTAGTGCACAAGTAGAGAGGTTGTCATTAAATAGGAACAGGGGCCAAAACCGGTTTGGCTCAGTGGATAGAGCGTTGGCCTGCGGACTGAGGGGTCCCGGGTTTGATTCCGGTTGGGGGCATGTGCCTGGGTTGTGGGCACATCCCCAGTGGAAGATGTGCAGGGGGCAGCTGATCGATGTTTCTCTCTCATCGATGTTTCTAACTCTCTATCCCTCTCCCTTCCTCTCTGTAAAAAATCAATAAAATATATTTAAAAAAATAGGAACAGGGGCAGTATATGATAGAAGGGAAGCTAGATTAATGTGTACATAGGTACAGACAGGTAGCTGAGTAAATGTGGCAATGAGAGTTTGAAGAAGTTCTATTCTGATTGCTTTTATTTTCTTTCTGAAGTAGGATGCAGAGTTATCCTCTGGTATGAGAATGTGAGAAGAGATATAGAAGAAATGGAGAATGAATGGACTAGGGAAACATTATACAATTGCCAGACAGCACTAAGGTCCCACTTAAAGTTAATGGTCACACGTTTACAATGAGACATGAGTATTGGTTGTGTTTTCATTTAATCACATTCAACTAATGATCCACAATAAATATTTTTAATTTAATTCAGTTACTTTGGACGGTCAAAGGGAAAGGCCAAAAGGAAAGTTTCACCAAGAAAGTAACATTTGAACAGGCTCCTGAGAAATATGATGCAGCCAGGCTGGTGTGGCTCAGTGGTTGAGCATCAACCTATGAACCAGGAAGTCACAGTTTGATTCCTAGTTAGGGCACATGACTGGGTTTCGGGCTCAATTCCCAGTAGGAGGCATGCAGGAGGCAGCTGATCAATAATTCTCTCTCAGCATTGATGTTTCTATCTCTCCTTCTCCCTTCCTCTCTGAAATCAAAAATATATTTTTTAAAAAAGAATATGATGCAGTTTAGTATTTTGAGAGGAGGGTTGAGGATGTTCCAGGTGGAGGCAGCAACATATTCGAAGGCCCACAGGCATGGAAGAGCAGAGTATGTTTCTTCAAAATTTAGAAAGCTGTGTTGTAGGCTGCATTCTACTAAAAATATAATGTAGTGACTGTGCAAGGTTAGGCAGGAAGAATGTGCCTCATGGGGTTGTCATAAATATAAAATGAGCTCGTTAAATGTTATTTCTGTACTTTCAGATGCTCTTTCATACTCAGAAGCTCTTAATGCTCAGCAGTACAAAGTCCTCATTGGTAACCGGGAGTGGATGACTAGAAATGGTCTTGTCATTAATAATGATATAGATGATTCCATGACTGAACATGAGAGAAGAGGTCGTACTGCTGTATTGGTGGCAGTTGATGGTAAGTTTTTCAATGAGTATACTATGACTCAATGTTGTGATCTCAGCTATTGTTTTATGTGTATTTTTGAGAGACTTCTGAATTATAAGGATTATTTGAAAGCATCCTGAATGCAGTGAAAATATTAGCAATACATAATTTTTATAGATTAATTTAAAATTCTCTTGCATTTGCCTGACTTTATTTTCTTTCCTAGCCTATGTGTTTTTTTTAAAAAAAAGCTAATCAAGGTTTTTTTAAAACCTAAAAATGAAATAACATTAAACTAATAACAAAGTAAAATAATATTTATAATCTCATCATTCTAACAATGTCAGTTTTAACTGTATATATTCCATTTCTGGTTTATATATGTATATACGTACATATACATTCACACAGAGAATTACACTATTAGTACATATGGTTGCATTTTATTGTATGTAAATTTTACCTCAATAAAATTGAATAAAAAATTAAAACTTCTTATACACATACTATTTTATTTTGCTTTATTTTATTTAATACTAAATATTTTCCAATTTTATTTTAATGCTGCATAATTTATCAAACTTATACATTATAATTAACTTAATCATTCCCCTGTTGTAAATTTAAGCTATTCCTGATATTTCATTATTGTAAATAATGCTACAATAAACATCTTGAGGTTTTAGGTCCTTCCTTTTGTTAAATTATTTCTTAGGATAAATTTATAGCTGTGAGATTAATTAGTCAACATTTATATTCCTTGCTAAGTATGAAGGCAGTATCTTACTGTAAGGCCTTTTGAAGTCTAGGAAGAAGCAGAAAATATCATATACTTTTCTCTTTAAAAATGAAGTAACTACTTGCAATGATTTTCCCCCCAGTAAAATGCCGGTTTTATCTCTATCCACCCCTTTATCTTAAAAATAAAAAAAGTATTAGTTTTCAGTTCATTTGCCTGTAAATTAGCTAAATTGTTTGGGCTATTGGCCAATACTTCTCTAAGGAAAGAAAGGGGGTCTTTTAGTATCCAGTAAGGTTCCTCTTTTCATTTTCCTGTTACTATCTTTATTAATAAACCCTTATCTTACTCTATGAAATTTTCATAAACAAACATGGAGGTTTGTTACAGTTTGTGGTATAAACTCTGTGTTGGCTTGGCAATATTTTTAGTTAAGCCAAGCCTTGAACAATTTTACTTCACAAAATTCTTTTGTTTTTGAAATTTTAGGTCAGAATATTATTCTGCTTTCTCGGTATTCCAAACTCTTTTTTTTTTTTTATTCCTATATTAGATGTGCTGTGCGGCTTGATAGCTATTGCTGATACAGTGAAGCCTGAAGCAGAACTGGCTGTCCATATTCTAAAATCCATGGGCTTGGAAGTAATTCTCATGACTGGAGACAATAGTAAAACAGCTAGATCTATTGCTTCTCAGGTAATTGGTTTACTTAGTTGTTGGGTAGGGTATGAGTAACTTCTAATTCTTTTGTTGTTTTTAATCCTTACCCAAGTTTTTTTTCCCATTGATTTTTAGAGAGAGTGGAAGGAAGGGGGAGAGACAGAGAGAGAGAAACATCGATTGGTTGCCTCCTGCACAAGCCTTAACCGGGGCTGGGGATCGAACCTGCAACTGAGGTACATGCCCTTGACTGGAATCAAACCCAGGACACTTGAGTCTGCCGACCAATGCTCTAACCACTGAACAGAATCAGCTGGGGCACTTCTAATTCTTTATATACATTTCCTTTCTTGCCTTCAAATGCTAAAAAAATTCATATTATCTATTATTTTCATTATCCCTGAGTAGACATATCTGCTTCCTTAAAAAATTGGCATGCTATTCAGGCCGGAATTTGGGCTTTGTGTGCTACTGTAATAAGTAGAAAGCTATTTACTTAGTTCATGAGCTGCTTAAGTGACACTGTGCACCAGTTTCTGTTGATGCTTTCTTTGAAATGTTGCTCATATTTTTCACCAGTGCTGCCAGCCTAGGCCAGGCTCTTCTTATGCCAAAAATATAGCATTAGCTCCATGCACTTCCCTCTCTAGTTCATCCTGAACACCACTGATTAAACCATCTTCCTAGTACACCACTTGACATATCATTTTTCTGCTACTGACACCTATATTTGCCTTACCTTCAAAACTTTTCTCATATTAGTCTTTTCTTCTTAGGAATGCCTTGTCTCCTCTTCTATTAAATAACACAAGTAATATGTGAATGCATTCTTGTATAAAAATACAGAAGGTTATAAAGTGAAAAGTTCCTCACCCTTTTCCCAAGCTCCCTGTCAAGTCCTATCACCCACACTTTTTCATACGTATACATGTCCATATACAAATGTATCATTTTGGTATTTTCAACATAAATGGAATAATCTTTTATTTTTTTATTTTTATTTTTTTATTGCTTAAAGTATTACAAAAAGTATTACATATGTCTCCTTTTTTTTCCCCCCGCCCTTGACAATCCCCTGGTCTCCCCTACCCCCCAGTGTCTTATGTCCATTGGTTATGCTTATATGCATGCATACAAGTCCTTTGCTTGATCTCTTACCCACCCCCCTCGTGCCCTCCCACCCTCCCCGGCCTTCCTGCTGTAGTTTGACAGTCTGTTCGAGGCAGCTCTGCCTCTGTATCTATTTTTGTTCAAAAGTTTATAATGGTCTTTATTATCCAGAAATGAGTGACATCATATGGTATTTTTCCTTCATTGACTGGCTTATTTCACTTAGCATAATGCTCTCCAGTTCCATCCATGCTGTTGCAAATGGTAAGAGTTCCTTCTTTTTTATAGCAGCATAGTATTCCATCGTGTAGATGTACCACAGTTTTCTAATCCATTCATCTACAGATGGGCACTTAGGCTGTTTCCAGATCTTAGCTATGGTGAATTGTGCTGCTATGAACATAGGGGTGCATATATCCTTTCTGATTGGTGTTTCTGGTTTCCTGGGATATATTCCTAGAAGTGGGATCACAGGGTCAAATGGGGGTTCCATTTTTAGTTTTTTGAGGAAGCTCCGTACTGTCTTCCATAGTGGCTGCACCAGTCTGCATTCCCACCAGCAGTGCACAAGTGTTCCTTTTTCTCCACATCCTCTCCAGCACTTGTTGTTTGTTGATTTGTTGATGATAGCCAGTCTGACAGGTGTGAGATGGTACCTCATTGTTGTTTTGATTTGCATCTCTCGGATGATTAGTGACTTTGAGCATGTTTTCATATGTCTCTTGGCTTTCTGAATGTCCTCTTTTGAAAGGTGTCTATTTAGATCCTTTGCCCATTTTTTGATTGGATTGTTTATCTTCCTTTTGTTAAGTTGTATGAGTTCCCTGTAAATTTTGGAGATTAGGCCCTTATCAGATATGACATTGGCAAATATGTTTTCCCACACAGTGGGTTTTCTTGTTGTTTTGTTGATGGTTTCTTTTGCTGTGCAGAAGCTTTTTATTTTGATGTAGTCCCATTTGTTTATTTTCTCTTTAGTTTCCAATGCCCTAGGAGCTGTATCAGTGAAAAAATTGCTTCGGCATATGTCTGAGATTTTGTTGCCTTTGGATTTTTCTAGTATTTGTATGGTTTCCCGTCGTATATTTAAGTCCTTTATCCATTTTGAGTTTATTTTTGTGTATGGTGTAAGTTAGTGGTCTACTTTCATTTTCTTGCATGTATCTGTGCAATTTTCCCAAAACCATTTATTGAAGAGACTATCTTGACTCCATTGTATGTTCTTGCCTCCTTTGTCAAATATTAATTGAGCGTATTGGTTGGGGCTGATTTCTGGGCTCTCTATTCTATTCCATTCATCTATATGTCTGTTCTTGTGCCAGTACCAGGCAGTTTTGAGAACAGTGGCTTTGTAATACAGCTTGATATCTGGTATTGAGATCCCACCTACTTTGTTCTTTCTCAGGATCGCTGCAGCTATTCGGGGTCTTTTTTTATTCCAGATGAATTTTTGGAGAGTACGTTCTAGGTCTGTGAAATATGCCATTGGTATTTTAATGGGAAGTACATTGAATTTATAGATTGCTTTGGGCAGTATGGACATTTTAATGATGTTGATTCTACCAATCCAAGAACATGGTATGTTCTTCCATCTCTTTATGTCTTCCTCTATCTCTTTTTTCAACGCCCTGTAGTTTTCTGAGAAGAGGTCTTTTACCTCTTTAGTTAAGTTTATTAGCCATTTCAATTAGACAAGAAGAAGAAATAAAAGGCATCCAAATTGGAAAAGAAGAAGTAAAACTGTCCTTATTTGCAGATTACATGCTATTATACTTAAAAAACCCTGAAGACTCCATCAATAAACTATTAGACTTAATAAAAGAATTCGGCAATGTAGCAGGATACAAAATTAACGCCAAGAAATCTATGGCATTTCTATACACCAATAGTGAATGTGCATAAAGAGACTAAAAAAGCAATCCCATTTACCATCGCACCAAAAAAATTAAGCTACCTTGGAATAATCTTTTAAAAAATATATTCTTATTCATTTCAAAGAGGAAGGGAGAGGGGGAGAGAGAGATAGAAACATCAGTGATGAGAGAGAATCATTCATCAGCTGC
The DNA here is from genome assembly GCF_014108235.1 of Myotis myotis. Classification (NCBI taxonomy): domain Eukaryota; kingdom Metazoa; phylum Chordata; class Mammalia; order Chiroptera; family Vespertilionidae; genus Myotis; species Myotis myotis. Next base: position 96,211,949 of record NW_023416346.1, read on the forward strand.
CTCATGCACAGAATCTGGGCATGTGCCCTGACAGGGAATCGAACTGTGACCTCCTGGTTCATAGATCGACGTTCAACCACTGAGCCACGCTGCCCGGGCAATTGGATTGTTTTTATATAGACTGTTTAGCAGTTTTCTTTTTTATATAACAATATATTGTCTTGGAGCTTTGTCCATGTCTAAATATACAAAGTGATTTATTCTTTCTATGTCACTGCAAGGAATTCCATGGTATGGCTATATCATGATTTATTTAACCATTCCTCTAATGAAGGGCACTTAGGTGGTTTTGAAAATTTTGTTGATATAAACAGGGTAATAATGTGCATTCTTGGACATACCTCTTTTTTTTAATTAAAACTTTATTGTTCAGATTATTACAGTTGTTCCTCTCCCCCCCCCCCAGAGCTCCTCTCCACCCAGTTCCCACTCCACCCTCTGCCCTTACCCCACCCCACTGTCCTATCCATAGGTGTACGATTTTTGTCCAGTCTCTTCCCGCACCCCCATACCCCTTTCCCCCAAGAAAGTCAATCCACTCCCTTTTTATGCCCCTGATTCTATTATATTCACCAGTTTATTCTGTTCATCAGATATTTTTCACTTGATTTTTAGATTCACTTGTTGATAGATGTATATTTGTTGTTCATAATTTGTATCTTTACCTTTTTCTTCTTCTTCCTCTTCTTAAAGGATATCTTTCAGCATTTCATATAATATTGGTTTGGTGGTGATGAACTCCTTTAGCTTTTCCTTATCTGTGAAGCTCTTTATCTGACCTTCAATTCTGAATGATAGCTTTGCTGGATAAAGTAATCTTGGTTGTAGGTTCTTGGCATTCATCACTTTGAATATTTCTTGCACTCCCTTCTGGCCTGCATGGTTTCTGTTGAGAAATCAGCTGACAGTCGTATGGGTATTCCCTTGTAGGTAACTGAGTTTCTTTCTCTTGCTGCTTTTAAGTTTCTCTCTTTATCTTTTGCTCTTGGCATTTTAATTATGATGTGTCTTGGTGTGGTCCTCTTTGGATTCCTTTTGTTTGGGGTTCTCTGTGCTTCCTGGACTTGTAAGTCTATTTCTTTGACCAGGTAGGGGAAGTTTTCTGTCATTATTTCTTCAAATAGGTTTTCAATATCTTGCTCTCTCTCTCTTCTTCTGGCACCCCCATAATTCGGATGTTGGTTTGCTTGAAGTTGTCCCAGAGGCTCCTTACACTATCTTCATATTTTTGGATTCTTTTTGCTTTTTGCTTTTCTGGTTGGGTGTTTTTTACTTCTTCGTATTTCAAATCTTTGACTTGATTCTTGCGATCCTCTAGTCTGCTGTTGGGAGTCTGTATAATATTCTTTATTTCAGTCAGTGTATGCTTAATTTCTAGTTGGTCCTTTTTCATATCCTCGAGGGTCTGACTAGATTTATTGAGGGTCTTACTAAATTTATCGGCGGTTTCTAGAAAATTCTTGAAAAACCTTAAAAGTGTGCTTTTGAACTCTATATCCAGTAGTTTGCTTTCCTCCATTTCTGTCATTTCTCACCTGTTTCTTTGTCTCCGCATTTTGGCTGCTTTCCTGTGTTGATAGAGTGGCTTTGTGTGCTAGGTGTCCTATAGAGCCCAATAGCTCAGCCTCCCCAATTACCTGAGGTGGACACTCTTGGTGCACCCCTTTGTGGGCTTTGTGCACAGTCTTGTTGTAGTTAAGCCTTGATTGTAGTTTGTATCACTGGGAGGAATTGACCTCCAGGCCAATTGGCTGTTAGAATCAGCTGTGTCTACAGTGGGATAACTTCTGTGCTGGAGACACCCTTCTGGGGCAAGACTTGCTTCAGTGGGGCTTTGGTGCTCACTGAGTCTGCCCCCTGAGTGTGTCCCTTATGGATCTGAGGAGTTGTAATCTGGATGGTCCCACTCTGACCACTGGGTACACTGGCACTTGGATCTCTAAGGAGGTGCTAATTTAGCCTCTGCCTGAGGCTACCCAGCAGGAGCTACAGAGAGATCTGCAGATTCCTCTTCTTTGTTTGGGGTTTGGAGGTGCCCAAATGAGGCCCAGCTGTGAAGCAATTCAAGCTGCTGTGGGGCCTTGGGCCTTCTTTTGGAAGTTCTGGGTCTCTCTGACCCAGCTTCAGTTTATTAGGTAATTTTCAGATTGCAAAGGGCCAGGTCATTCATATGCAAAAGCCTCTGTGCCCAGGTTGGGGGGGCGGGGTCTCAGGGGATCAAAGGGTCAGAGCGAACAGCTATGGCTGATCCTCAGTCCTACCCTAAGAGGCCCTGCGTCTCAGTTTCCTGGTAATCGCTGCAAGCACCTCTGAGAGAAAGCCGCCCTCGAGTTCTGCCCGCTGCCAGACAATCCAGTTTCTCCTTGTATGAGTCTGGGTCTCCAGAGACTCGCCTGGAACTGGAGTCGGGGCCGTCAGGAGCTTGTGACTCCCTCCCGATTGAAAAAGACAACCGTGTCCTCAGTTGCCAGCCCTTTCTGCATGCGCCTTCGTACCTCTGCACTTTACTTCCGCACCTCCTCTGAGTTTCAGTGTGCTTTTCTCTTTCCTTCTAGTTGTAGAATTTCCACTCAGCCATCCTTCCTGTGGTTCTGGATGATGTCCGTTTTGTCTTTTAGTTGTATTTTTGAAGTGGTTGTGCGAGGCAGCAATTTCAGGTGTTTACCTATGCCGCCATATTGGTTTCTCTCCAACATACCTCTTTTTGTCACGTATAAACTTGTCCAAAATATTTCTCTACGTGGAATTGCTAAACGAAATGATGTGCATACTTTGATGGATGCTGCCTCCAAAAAGTAATATATGAATGCATTCTTGTAAGACAGTGCCAATTACACATTCACCAACAGTGTATAAGGAAGCTCATCTCTTCCTATCCTTACTATCACTGGGTATTATCAGTCTTTTAAATTTTGGGCATGTGGTGGGCAGAAAATGAGGGCTCATTGCTGAGTTATATTTCAGGTACTTGGTAATATTTTTTTGAATTGAGTCTGTTTTTCCTGACATAGGTTGGCATTACTAAGGTGTTTGCTGAAGTTCTACCTTCCCACAAGGTTGCTAAGGTGAAGCAACTTCAAGAGGAGGGGAAGCAGGTAGCAATGGTAGGAGATGGAATCAATGACTCCCCAGCTCTGGCAATGGCCAATGTTGGGATTGCCATTGGCACAGGCACAGATGTAGCCATTGAAGCGGCCGATGTGGTTTTGATAAGGGTAAGTCCTATAGCCTGCACTTTGAGGAGTGTAAATCTGCTCTACATGGTCAGGGATAGTGTCATAAAGTACATCGAGCAGGATGATTCTGTTTTTCTAATTTCCATGCTCCCAGCTATTGAGACTGGGAGAATTCGAGATGGGCGTATGAGAAGTCTTACTAATTACTTTCAGACTTTCTTAATCCAGTGAAGCAAATGAGAATGACAAGTTTCTAAAGTGAAGAACAAAGTTTGGGAACATACTTAAAATTATCTTCAATATATACTGAGGTTATTTTAATAGTATTTAATCCCTCTACCAGCATACAACCCTGATGTGTTTTCAGAACTCAGAAAAGTTCTTGAAAAACATCTTCCAAGGCTGACTCAAGTTTTTAGCAATATCTGAGATTTGAAGTTAATTTACATATTACCCTAAGGTACATGTCATCTTCAATATACACAGTATCAAATGCAAAAATTACTAGTTAAGTTAGAGTCTCTTGCTAATATCACAAATATTTCTGTTCTCAGAATGATCTTCTGGATGTGGTGGCAAGTATTGATTTATCAAGGAAGACAGTCAAGAGGATTCGAATTAATTTTGTCTTCGCTCTAATTTATAATCTGATTGGAATTCCTATTGCTGCTGGTATGTGACTGTTAACTAGTATTGCTTTTTCTTCTAAGGTCATTAGAGACCTATCATTTTGGAAGTTTTAGTCTTTTTATTAGTTTTGAGCTCATTTTTTGTGTGTAGCCTGCTGATATGCTGAGAGGTAATATTAAAATCAACAGTTTTAATTTTCAGCAATGTTCATTATGGTCTTAGAATGTATAAGCATTCTGACAGGTTTATTTTATTTTACTTTATATTTTTCTCCAAGTTTCTCCATTTTGAAAAATCCAAACCTACATAGACAGGGGAAAAAATGATACACTTACTTAAATTCATTAGTTAATCATATTTTGTTACATTGCTTCATCTCTTTCTACATATACTTTCATATATATATATATATATATATATATATATATATATATATAAATTTTTTGCTTAAGAGAACACATTTAGCCGAAGCCGGTTTGGCTCAGTGGATAGAGCGTCAGCCTGCGGACTGAGGGGTCCCAGGTTCGATTCCGGTCAAGGGCATGTGCCTGGGTTGCGGGCACATCCCCAGTGGGAGATGTGCAGGAGGCAGCTGATCGATGTTTCTCTCTCATTGATGTTTCTGGCTCTCTATCTCTCTCCCTTCCTCTCTGTAAAAAAATCAATAAAATATATTAAAAAAAAAAAGAACACATTTACCATTAATCTCACTACCTAAACAAAACTACTGTTAGCATTTAGTCTATTTACTTCAGGGTTTTTTTGTGTGTTTTTTTTTTTTACTCTGCATTAGTTTTTGTCTCGTCAAATAGTTGTAATTATAGCATACAGAGAATTTTCTGCTCTTCATGTAATGTTACAATAGCCAATAGGTTTTTCTTTACATTTGGGGACCAGATGAGAGATATTGAATGAAGAAATATGACCAAGAAAAAGCAATTTAGAATTATTTAATAAACATCTGATAATCTCCTGTATTTGGGGGCTTGGTAGAAGTTAGTAATAACATAAGAGAAATAGTTGTCATTTTCTTCTTGTTTTCTCTGGTTTGAGAGCCAAAGAAAGACATAAAATGACATGAGAGCAATTACAAAGCTGTTGATAAACACAAATGCTGAGAGGACAAAGAATAAAAGAACAATTAAAATACAGAGAGATTGTGGGTTTGATCCCTGGTCAGGGCACATACAAGAATCAATCAGTGATGCCCTGGCCAGTTTAGTCCAGTGGATAGAGCATCAACTTGTGGACTGAAGGGTCCCAGGTTCGATTCTGGTCAAGGGCACATGCCTGGGTTGCAGGCTCGATCCCCAGTGGGGGGCATGCAGGAGGCAGCCGGTTAGTGATTCTCTCTTACCATTGATGTTTCTGTCTCTTTCCCTCTCCCTTCCTCTCTGAAATCAATAAAAATATATTTTTAAAAAAGAATCAACCAATGAATGCATACATAAATGGAACAACAAGTTGATGTTTCTCTCTTCCTCCCTTCCTCTCACTCAAATCAATAAATTTTTAAAAATCCAGATAAATTAATTCATGGAGCAAGGTATTTTTTAAAAATATATATAAGTTATATAAGATCACTGTAGAAAAAGTAGAAAATACAGGTAAGTACATAAAAATTTAAAAATACAATAAGTCTATCTCAGCCCCATCATATGAGCAAATATTAAAATGTCTGTCAAAACCAAGTGTGGATGAGTTTTTGATGGTACTATGATCTGGTACAGCCACTTTGGAAAGCAACTGAGGAATATCTACCTAAAGTTGAAAATGTGCCCATGTTATAACCCAGCAGCTTCACCTCTAGGTGTGTACTCTAGAGTAATTCTCAATCACGTGCACAGGGAGACATGCACAAGAATGTTCACAGCAATACTCTATTAGTGAAAAATTGACAGCCACGCCCTAACCGGTTTGGCTCAGTGGATAGAGCGTCAGCCTGCAGACTCAAGAGTCCCAGGTTTGATTCCAGTCAAGGGCATGTACCTTGGTTGCGGGCACATCCCCAGTAGGGAGTGTGCGGGAGGCAGCTGATTGATGTTTCTCTCTCATCGATGTTTCTAACTCTCTATCCCTCTCCCTTCCTCTCTGTAGAAAATCAATAAAATATATTTAAAAAAAATTGACAGCCACATAAATCTCCACCAACAGGAAGATTAGTTGCTAAATAAATATCAAATGAGGAACTGATTTGTAAATATGTATTAGAAACACATTGGTGATCTGTTTAGTACTATCTGTTGTAACTAATCCACACCTGTTTCCTAGGAGTGTTTATGCCCATTGGTTTGGTTTTGCAGCCTTGGATGGGATCTGCTGCAATGGCTGCTTCATCTGTTTCAGTAGTACTTTCTTCTCTCTTCCTTAAACTGTAAGTATGATGGCTTGTTCACATTTGTATTTTATATTACTTTTGTCTTCCACAGTCAGTCTTGGTAGGTTTTATTCTTGCAATAAGCCCAAACTGTCTTAATAATAAATGTTAGCTATGTAATTATCACCTTATGTAGTCTATATGTAGCAAGCACAAGCTCCAAGTGGGGTAAAATCGAGTACATTGGCTCTGAGAGGTAGGATTTCTGATCATGTGACTACACACCATTCCTTTTGAGCTTTCCTAGCAGGGACCACCTTTGTACATTTCATACAGGTAAATCTCTTCATTTTTTAATGTAACAAGCATCTAGTTCACATTTGGTTATTTCAAACTAGTGTACTTTTGCATGTGTCCAGTTATAGGAAACCGACTTATGAGAATTACGAACTGCATGCCCGAAGCCAGATGGGACGGAAAAGTCCTTCAGAAATCAGCATTCATGTCGGAATAGATGACGCCTCAAGAAATTCTCCTAAACTGGGTTTGCTGGACCGGATTGTTAATTACAGCAGAGCCTCCATAAACTCACTACTGTCTGATAAACGGTCCCTAAACAGCGTTGGTACCAGTGAACCTGACAAGCATTCACTCCTGGTAGGGGACGGCAGGGAAGATGACGACACTGCATTGTAACAGGCCACAAAGAGTGCTATGAGCTCATGTTTTATACACTGATACAGTATTCTTGATGCCACCTTAGCTTTTCAAAATATTATGGAAGAATTTTGTATAGGTCTTATGCTCTTATATTAGGGATTCTATTTGGATTGCATTTTTCTGATGGCAAAAATATATTTTTCAGGGCATCAGCTCTGAACCCATCTTTATTAAAAATAAATTTCCATTATTTTTTGTTTTCACTAGCAACCGATCAGGTAAGCCAGTGAGGTTTACAGCAAGTCCTACAATGGAAGATTGCCAAACTGCTGCTAAAGTGATAGATGATTCTTTTATTTGACAAAAGAAACCTCAAGAGAAGGATAATTAAAAATTTGAAGATTTGAGAGCAAGATCTTGAGATTCTTGAGCCTTCATCCCTACCAGATTGGGAAACAGTGGCTTTCAAAGCACTGTGTAAAGCATCTAGTTTTAGAAGGAAAATAGTAGAAACTGTTTAAAAATAGATGTGCCTTCATTATTACAGGCTTTCTTACTCCCTTATTCTCTCTACATCTTTGTCTTTGTATTTGCTTTCTTAGATGACCCAGTATGTTTTCTTTTGTATCTACTTTTGTATCTACTTTTGAGTAAGCTAAGTATGGGTGGTTTTTCATTGATAAAATTAACACAATATTTCCAATATCTTGTTCATTTCTTTATCTTGTATTTCAAAAGACTTTACAGGTCCTTAGCATTCCCTGCTTCCCATCTCATCTTTACATTGTTGCTAAAAGTATATCAGGTTCTTCCTTCAGTGACACTCTAGCTTGGTGCAAGCTTTCATTTCACTCCTGCAGAGTTCAGCTCTAGGTTGTTTTTAGTGTAGTCCCGTGGTCGGCAAACTGCGGCTTGCGAGCCACATGTGGCTCTTTGGCCCCTTGAGTGTGGCTCTTCCTAAGCCTTAGGAGTACCCTAATTAAGTTAATAACAATGTATCTACCTATATAGTTTAAGTTTAAAAAATTTGCCTCTCAAAAGAAATTTCAATCATTGTACTGTTGATATTTGGCTCTGTTGACTAATGAGTTTGCTGACCACTGGTGTAGTCTATCAGTCTCAATCCAGAAACTTAAGATTTTTAAGCTTCTTCCGCAATTGATTTTTTTCAAAGATCAAAGACTTTTCAAAGATTTTTTTTTTTACTGCTGGCTGGTGTGATTCAGTGGTTGAGCATCGGCCTCTGAACCAGGAGGTCATGGTTTGATTCCCGGTCAGGGCACATGTCCGGGTTTCGGGCTCGCTCCCTAGTAGACATGCAGGAGGCAGCCAATCAGTGATTCTCTCTCAGCATTGATGTTTTTTGTCCCCCCTCCCTCCCCCCTCCCCCCGCTCTCCCTCTCCCATCCTCTGTGAAATCAATAAAAACATTTTTTTTACCATCTCTAACATATAAAGGTCATATAAAATTACTTGGGTTAACTAAATTTGTCCTTTTATGGTATATATTTGTCCTTAGCTGGCATATATAACTTAACATTTTCATTTTTTTTTAGTGTTTTAGATAACCACTCAAAATGACTTTAATGCTATTACACAAAACTGCTTTTACCAAAAAATACCATAAATTGTAATACAGAAATGAGAATTTCTCTAGGTTGTGATACCTTTTAGGCCAATCGATATTTTTCTTTAGTTTAAATCATTTGCACTTGCTAATTAGTGTGATTGGCAAATTCAGAGGCTTGTTCTCATTACCATATAAATTTAGAAATTCCTCTGTGAGTGCCTGGGAGTTTATACACTGGCCAGAGATCTTGTACTTGTACTTGTATCACTATTAAAATTTTCTTGGTAATTGTAAGATGGATTTCATATGTAGAATATGTAAGTGAACTCATAAATTTCCAATATTTTGTTCCCATTGCCATAAAGCTGCTAACACAGTGCCTAGTACATAGGGTTTGTACTCAGTAAATGTTAATTCTTTTCACTGCTTGAGGTCAGTAATAAATATTAAAAATCATTGTTAAAGAGCAGAATCTGAAATCAGATGGCAGTGGGAGATGGGTTTCTTCCCAGCCTATTTTCTTGCTCTCTTATCTTTTCATACACACACAAAAAAAGTTTACAGCATTATTCCATGTTGTCTTTTCAGATTTAGAAAAGATCTCATTTTTTATCTCAGCTATTTTAAAGAAAGAACTGAAACTTGATAAAGGTGCTATTAATCTAGAAAGGCAAACCCATTTTTATTGAAATGAGTTTGTATGTCTAGGCTCTTTCTTAGACCAATGCCTATGCCATCTTCCATGCTACCAGTTTGAATTTTAATGTTTCTTGTTATTTATTCCAGTGGCCTATCATACTATAACTTGTTTCTTCCAGAAGAAACAGTTAATGATAGGTGTATTTTAGACTTTTGAAAAAAGAAGCACCTCTCCCCTCACTCACTCACTCTTAATTTTTTTCTCTCTCTCTCTGAAGCTTTGTTTCTTTCTCTCTGAAGCCAGTTACTTTTATTATGTGTGTGTTTGAGTTGTGCTCTTGGCCCTGCCTGCCAAGGGACCCAAGTCATAAGATAGTGAGAAGAGCAGCCTATAGTTTGGGAAAAATCAAGAATATAATTTCAGCACTTATTACCAGAACACAAAGCATGCTGTTTAGAAACAATCCTGCTTTAAATATCTGTAGCCATCTTTGTGTTCTCTACCACAAGTTGTCTTTTGCAATCCTGAACTCCCATTAGCTTCATAGAGCAGCCTTATTCACAGGAGAGAGAATGATATGTAGAGGGGATCAAAAACATTGCTTTCAGTTAAAATTAGCATTAAGAAACTTGTTACTAGGGAGGACAAATATTAGAAATGTATGTGTATGTGTGTATATTTATATAAAATACACGCACATGTGCACACATATTACCCTATAGAAGGAAAATAGATTGATAGTAAGTAGTCCCTCTTATCCGTGGGAGGTATGTGCCAAGACCCCCAGAGGATGCCTGAAACTTCAGATACAGCTGAACCCTATGTATGCTATGCTTTTCCCTACATACATCCTTTTCAATTAAACACTATATGGCCTCTCTTTGGCATACCCAAATGCCAGCATCACTACTCTTGCACTTTGGGGCCATTATTAAGTAAAATGAGGGTTATTTGAACACAAGCACTGTGTTACCATGACAGTCAATCTGATAACTGTGATGGCTACTAAGTGACTAATGGGTGGGGAGTATTTATAGTGTGGATATGCTGGACAAAGGGATGATTCATGTTTTTGGTGGGACGGACTGAGACAGTGTGAGATTACATTACAATACTCAGAATGGTGCACAATTTAAAACTTATGAATTGTCTTTTTCTTAGAATTTTTCATTTAAGATTTTCGGACGATTGTTGACCATGTATATCTGATAGGGGAATGTGAAACTACAGATAAGGAGGCACTACTGTATATTTGAATTTAATATTTGAAGTTCTTTATTTGTTATTCCTTTAACACTCTTCTGTATTCATTCAGCAACCATGTCCTCAGTCTGAAGTTAACAAGGATGTTTTGATATCCAGTGCTGGTTCAGACTCAACTATGGTGGGGGGGGCGCCTTTTATCTTAAATATCCAAAGATGCCTTTTGAATTTCAAAGCTTAAAACACAAGTATTTAGTGTCATAGTATAAAGTATGGTTGTTATTTGTGAAAATAGAAATACTATTTTTCCTTGTTTAGTATCAGCATTGTAGGGTGTAAAATTTGATGCCTTGTGAACAAATAATTTTATATTGTGCTTTAAATTTTTAAAAGGTAATCTTTTTTCAAATGTATTCTTTGTTCAGAATGTTTAAATAGCACTGTAGACAGACATTTCTAAAAATTTAAGCATACATTTATTTTATGTACACAGCTTAAAATCAAGAATGTATGTTCTTAGAAAATTTTTCCATTACTTGTGGATCTTGCTTTAAAATAATTTTTCTTAATATTTATTTTACTCTTGTTATTGTTTCTGGGTGAGGCATCTGGTTGTTGGTTACTTTAATGAGAATAAAAACATTCCTGGAATAACTCCATTTGGATTTTTTGTTTGTTTGGTTCTTACTTTTCTATATTTAAAAATATTTTACCAATAATATATATATATATATATATATATATATATATATATATATATATATATTCATGTCAAATTATTAGCTATTTTTACACTAATTTTCTTTTTTTAAAAAAAAAATTTATCTTTAGTGTTGAAAGTAATACAGATGTACCCTTTTTTCCCCATTGACCCCTTCAAGCCCACCCCCTCCCCCTGCCCCAGACCTTAACCACCCAGTTGTCTGTGCCCATAGGTTATGCATATATGCATATAAGATCTTTGGTTAATCTTCCTACCCACACACCCACCCCCACCTTCCCTCTAAGATCTATCAGTCTGTTCCATGTTTCTATGTCTCTGGATCTATTTTGTTCATCAGTTTATTTTGTTCTTTAGATTCCACATATGAGTGAGATCATGTGATACTTGTCTGTCTCTGACTGGCTTATTTCGCTTAGTATAATACTCTCCAGGTTCCTCTGTGCTTTCTCAAAGGGTAAGAGATCCTTCCTTTTTACAGCTGCATAGTATTCCATGGTGTAAATGTACCACAGCTTTTTTATCCACTCATCTACTGATGGGCACTTGGGCTGTTTCCAGTTCTTAGCTATTGTAATTCTATGAACACAGGGGTGTATATATTCTTTCTGTTTGGTGTTTCAGGTTTCTAAGGATATATTCCCAGAAGTGGGATCATAGGGTCAAATGGCAGTTCCATTTTGAGTTTTTTAAGGAAACTTCATACTGTTTTCCACAGTGGCTGCACCAGTCTGCATTCCCACCAGCAGTGGACTAGGGTTCCTGTTTCTCCACATCCTCGCCAGCACTTGTCATTTGTTGATTTGTTGATAATAGCCATTCTGACAGGTGTGAGGTGATACCTCATTGTCATTTTAATTTGCATCTCTCTGATGATTAGTGACTTTGAGCATTTTTCATGTCTCTTGGCCTTCTGTATGTCCACTTTGGAGAAGTATCTATTTAAGTCCTTTGCCCATTTTTTAATTGGATTGTTTGTATTCCTTTTGTAAAGTTGTATGAGTTCCTTATATATTTTGGAAATTAACCTCTTTTTTGTTGTTTTTAATACTCTCCTGAGGATATTTTTTTCATTGATTTTTAGAGAGAGTGGAAGAGAGAGGGAAAGACAGAGAGAAACATAGATGTGAGAGAAACGCATCTATTGGTTGCCTCCTGCATGGGGCCCAACCAGGTCCAGGGCTGGGGAGGAGCCTGCAACCAAGGTATGTGCCCTTGACAGGAATCAAACCCAGGACCCTTTGGTCCGCAGGTCGATGCTCTATCCTCCAAGCCAAACCGGCTAAGGTGAAAATTAACCTCTTATCATATGTATCCTTGCCAAATATGTCCTCCCATGCGGTGGGCTCCCTTTTCATTTTGTTGGTGGTTTCTTATGCTGTGCAGAAGCTTTTTATTTTGATGTAGTCCCATTTATTTATTTTATCCTTAGTTTCCCTTGCCTTAGGAGATGTATTGGGAAACATATTGCTACGACAGATGTCTGAGATTTTACTGCCTGCAGTTTCTTCAAAGATTTTTATGGTTTTATATTTAAGTCTGTTATCTATTTTGAGTTTATTCTTGTGTATGGTGTAAGTTGGTGGTCTAGTTTCTTTCTTTCTTTTTCTTTCTTTTCTTTTTTGCATGTATCTGTCCAATTTCCCCAACACCATTTATTGAAGGGACTATCTTTTTAAAATGTTTATTATTTCAGAAAGGAAGGGAGAGGGAGAGGGGATAGAAATATTAGTGGAGAGAGAATCACCTATTAGCTGCCTCCTCCATGCTCCCTACTGGGGATCGAGTCTGCAACCCGGGCATGTACCCAGACCAGGAATTGAACCATGACCTCCTGGTTCATGGGTTGGTGTTCAATGACTGAGTGACACCGGCCAGGTTGAAGAGACTGTCTTTACTCCATTGGGTGCTGTTGTCTCCTTTGTCAAATATTAATTGAGCATAATGGCTTGGGTTGATTTCTGGGTTCTCTGTTCTGTTCAATTGCTCTATATGCTTGTTCTTGTGCCAGTACAAGGCTGTTTTTGATTACAATGGCTTTGTAATATAACTTGATATCTGGTATTGTTATCGTTCCAACTTTGTTCCTCTCTGTGAAATAAGCCATTGGTGTTCTAATAGGGATTACATTGAATCTATGCATTGCTTTGGGTAGTATAGACATTTTAATGGTGTTAATTCTACCAAGCCATGAACATGGTATATTCTTCCAGTTGTTTATATCTTCCTCTATCTCTTTTTTCAACCTCCTGTAGTTTTCCGAGTACAGGTCTTTTACTTCCTTGGTTAAGTTTATTCCTAAATATTTTAATTTTTGTTGTTGTTGCAATGGTGAAATGAATTGCCTTTTTAGTTTCTCTTATTGAGAAATCATTATTGGTATATAAAAATACTGTTAAGCCCAGCCAGTGTGGCTCAGTGGTAGACCTTCGACCTATGAACCAGGAGGTCACGGTTCGATTCTCAGTCGGGCACATGCCCGGGTTGTGGGCTCTATCCCCAGTGTGGGGAGTGTAGGAGGCAACCAATCAATGATTCTCTCTCATCATTGATGTTTCTATCTCTCTCTCCAACTCCATTCTTCTCTGAAATCAATAAAATATATATATATATTTTAAAGAGAACGATTTTTTAAAAAGAATGCCATCAATTTCTGGGTGTTAATTTTGTATCATACTACATTGCTGAATTCATTTTTTAAATCTTATAGTTTTTTGGTGGAGTCTTTAGGGTTTTCATCTCATCTTCAAATAATGAGAGTTTTACTTTCTCCTTTCTAATTTGAATGCCTTTTATTTTTTTCTTGTCTGATCGCTGTAGCTAAGTATTCCAGTCCTATGTTGAGTAAGAGTGGTGAAATCTCACATCCCTGTCTTGTTCCTGTTCTTTAGGGGAAATGCTTTTCATTTTTGACCATTGAGTATGATGTTGGCTGTAAGTTTGTCATAATATGACTTTAATGTTGATGTATGATCCCTTTATTCCCACTTTGCTGAGATTTTTTTATCAAAAAAGGGTTTCACGCCCTGACCGGTTTGCCTCAGTGGATAGAGCGTTGGCCTGCGGACTGAAGGGTCCCAGGTTCGATTCCGGTCAAGGGCATGTACCTTGGTTGCAGGCACATCCCCAGTAGGGGGTGTACAGGAGGCAGCTGATTGATGTTTCTCTCTCATCAATGTTTCTAACTCTCTATTCCTCTCCTTTCCTCTCTTTAAAAAATCAATAAAATATATTTTTTTAAAAAAAGGGTGTTGGATTTTGTTGAAGGCTTTTTCTGCATCAATTGATATGATCAAGTGATTTTAGTGTGCCAATTTGTTTATTTAATGTATCACATTTATTGATTTGCAAATATTGTACCAACCTTGCATCCCTGAAATAAATCCCACTTGGTCATGGTGTATGATCTTTTTAATGTATTGTTGGATCCAATTTGCTAATATTTTGTTGAAGATTTTAGCATCTATGTTCATCAGGGATATTGGCCTGTAATTTTTCTTTGTTGTAGTGTCTTTATCTAGTTTTGGAATTAGGCTAATGCTGGCCTTGTAAAAAGAGCTTGGAAGTGTTCTTCCTCTTGGGTTTTTTTGAATAGTTTGAGGAGGCTTGGTGTTTGTTCTTCTATGAATGTTTGCTAAAACTCCCCTGTGAAGCAGACCAGAACAGGGTTTTTGTTTGCTAGGAGTTTTTTATTTTTATTTTTTATTAGTGCTTCATTTTTATCAATAGTTATCTGCCTGTTCAGGTTTTCTGATTCTTCTTGATTAAGTTGTGGAAAATTGTATTTTTGTATGAATATGTCCATTTCATCCAGATTGTCCAGTTTGTTGGAAATAGTTGTTCATAGTATTTTTTTACAACCCTTTGTTGTTTCTTTTTTTGTTTGTTTGTTTTGTTAATCCTCACCATGGGATTTCCATTGGATTTTTTTAGAGAGAGTGGAAGGGAGGGGGAGAGACACAGAGAGACAAACATTGATGTGAGAGAGACACATCAATTGGTTACCTCCCATACTTGCCCTGAGCAAAGCCAGGGATTGAGCCTGCAACCGAGGTACAGGCCCTTGACAGGAATCAAACCTGGGACCTTTCAGTCCGTGTGCTGACCAGCTAGGGCCAATCCTTTCTGTTTCTGTGGGGTCATTTGTTACTTCACCTCTTTCATTTCTGATTTCGTTTATTTGGGTACTCTTTGTTACTTGATGAGTGTGGCTATAGGTTCCTCAATCTTGTTTATCTTTTCAAAGAACCAGCTCTTGCTTTCATTGATATTTTGTATTTTTTTCACCTATATGTCATTTATTTCTGCTCTAATCTTTATTATTTCCTTCCTTCTCCTTACTCTGGGATTTTCTTATACTCTTTCTACTAGTAATTCTTTAAGTTGTATGGTTGGATAGTATGTCAGAAATTTTTCTTGTGTTTTTTTGTTTGTTGGTTTGTTTTGTAGGTAGGCCTGTAATGCTATGAATGTCCCTCTCAAGACTGCTTTCACTGTGTCCCATAGATTTGGGGTTGTTGTGTGTTCCTTTTGTTTCCAGGAAGTTTTTTCTTTCTTCCTTGATCTCCTTGGTAAGCCATTCATTGTTTAATAACATGCTTATTTAGCCTCCATGTGTTTGAATGTGTTTGAGTATTTTTTGTAGTTGATTTCTAATTTCATGCCATTGTGGCCAGAGAAGGTGCTTGATGTGATTTCAGTCTTCTTGAACTTGTAGAGACTTAGTTTGTGTCCTTACATGTGGTCTGTCTTTGAGAATGACCCATCAGCACCTAAGAAGAATGTATATTCTGTAGCTTTGGAGTGAAATGTTCTGTACCAGTAAATGTCAATTATTCCCATCTGATTCAGTGTGTCGTGTGGGATTGCTATTTCCTTGTTGATTTTTTTTGTCTAGAAGATCTATCCAGTGATGTCAGTGGGGTGACAATCACTACTATGATTGTATTGCTGTTGATACCTCCCTTAAAACCTCTGAAAGTTTTTTTTCCAAAATATATATTTGTGTGCTTCTATATTAGGTGCATACATGTTTATCAGAGTTATTCTATCATTCTCTTTAGTATTATGAAGTGACCTTCATTTTTTTTTATCATCTAATTTTGAAGTCTATTTTTTGATATGAGCATTGCTATGCCTCCTTTTCTTTTTCCGTTTACATGGAAAAAATATTTTTCCATCCTTTCACTTTCATTCTGTGTTACTCTTGTTCTATGGTGGGTCTCTTTTATTTATTTCAGAGAGGAAGGGAGAGGGAGAGGGAGAGAGAAACATCAACGATGAGAGAGAATCATTGATTGGCTGCCTTCTGCACGTCCCCTACTGGGGATCAAACCCACAACCCGGGCATGTGCCCCTGACTAGAATCGAACCTGGGACCCTTCAGTCCTCAGGCCAACACTCTATCCACTGAGCCAAACCAGCTAGGGCTATTGTGGGTCTCTTTTAGACAGTGTATATATGGATCATGTTTTGTTTTTTGTTTTTTGTTTTTATCCCTTCAGCTACCCTATGTCTTTTGATTGGAACATTCACGTCATTTACATAAAGTTATCATTGATAGGTACTTATCTGTTGCTATTTTTACTCTTTATGCCTGTGTTCCTTTCTCTTGCTCTATTTCTTCTTGCAACAATGCCTTTAGTATTTCTTGCAGTGTTGGTTTAGTGATAATAAACTCTTTTAACCTTTTTTTTTTTTTTTTTGTCTGTGAAGCTGGTTATTTCACCTTTAATTTTGAATGATAGACTTGCTGGATAGAGTAGTTTTAGGTTCAGTGCCTTGCTTTTCATTACTTTGTATACTTCATACCAGTCCCTTCTTGCCTGAAGTATTTCAATTGAGAAATCAGCTGACCGTCTAATGGGAGATCCCTTGTAGGTAGTAACTTTCTGTCTCTCTCTTGCAGCCTTTAAGATTCTTTGTCTTTAATGTTTGCCATTTTAATTCTGATGTGCCTAGGTGTGGGTCTTTTGGAGTTCATCTTGATTGGGACTCTCTGTTTCCTGAAATTGAGTGACTTTTTCCTTCACCAGGTTAGGGAAATTTTCTGCCATTATTTCTTCAAATATGTTCTCTATTCCTTCCTCAGATTCTTCTCCTTATGGTATACTTGTGATGTGACTATTGTTATGTTTCATGTTGGCTCAAAGCTCTCTTAGACTCTCCTCCTTTTTAATTTGTTTTCCAATTGCTGGTCTAATTGGGTGTTCTTTTCTATGTTGTCTTCTATTTCACTGATTCTGTCCTCAGCTTCTACTGGTCTACTGTTGATTCCTTCCAGGGTGTTTTTTAATTTTTATTTCAGCTATGTCATTTTTCATTTCTGTGTGATTCTTATTGATGGCTTCTACCTATATTTTATGCTGCTGTAGTTCTCATTAAGTTGCTTGTAGTTCTCACTAAGTTGTTTGAGTACTCTTACAACCATTACTTTGAATTCTTTATCAGACAAATTGCCTCTATTTCATTTAGTTCCTTTTCTGGTGATTCCTCCTTGTCTTTCAATTGGGGGTTGTTTCTTTGTCACCCCATTTTTTGCTGTCCCTTTGTATTTGTTTCTATGTATTAGATCAAACTTCTATGCCTCCCAGACTTTGTGGGATGGTCTTATGTAGTAGGTGTTTTGTGGGACCCAGTGGTGTACTCTCTTAGATCTCCAGAACTGGTTGCTCTAGGAAAGCCCCTTGTTTCAGTTATTTGGGTTCTCCTGTTGTAATTGGATCTCAAATATTATTGTCCCAATCATGGATGGACTCTTCTATCAAGCTGGCTGACTGTGAGGCTCACCCCTGACCATGTTGTTCATGCTTTTGTGGAGGTGCTAAGAGAACAGAACAAAATACAAAACGCAAAAGAAAAGAAATGAAACAGAAAAATACACAAGATCCCCTATAACAACAACCAAAGCAACCACCAGAGAATTAGGAAAGAGAAAAGAGAGCAACAATGAGAGAAGAAAAGTAAAAAAGAAAAAATATAAGGAGAAATAAAATGGCAGGGGGTGGGGGATATGAAGGGGGCAGAGATGAAACTCCTGTGCTCTGGGTTTTAAAAAAACACAAAACAGAAACTGAGGCTTTCTCTCTGAACCCCTCTAATGTACTGCTTCCAGCCTCCCTAGCAGCCAGCAGTTCTGCCGCCTTTTCTGGCTGGATGTTACGTGAGCTGCTAGTCTTGGCTCTGGTGCTCCAGGCTGTGTAGCACAGCATGTGTCCTGGATCTCTAGCTTTTGAGGGAAAAGACACTCCTGTATTAATCTCTGTTCACTCTCGGCTCACTGCCCCTGGAACCTGGGTCAGCTCTTCTTACCACCTAGCCCTTCCTACCAATATCCAGGTGTTTTCTGTCCTTCCTTCATATAAGTCTCCTCCTCAGGTGCACCTGAATTGGTAATTCCGAGTGTATGTTCTTAATTTGGTTTTATTTCCAGTCTGGCCCTTTGCTGGTCTTGGAGACCTGCCACCATTCAAGGAAAGGTACACTAATTTTCTTATCCTTCTAAAAGTTTATCTGTTATGAGTAACCAGATAAAGCACAGGAGGAAAAATTCTGGTTCTTCAATTAAAAGAGTTTCTGTAATAACATTGATAATAAATGCCTTTTGTAGCCAAACTAGGCATCTCAACCTTATGTTTTTACTTCAAGAAATGTTTAACCTAAACATTGTTAAACATTGATTGTTTGCTACCCAAACAGCAGTGGGCAATATTGTGCAATAATCATCTATTATAGTCAAGATATTTAGTAGCTTGTTTTTCCATAAGCATGTAATTGATCATATTTTGATCTGCCAAGGATGTGCTTTCAACTTTATATAGTATTATAAAAAAAATGTTTTTGTCAGTGTCTCATTTGTTAAATCATCCAAATCCTCTATCAGCAGTTCCAAACTTCCCTGTGTTTTTAGTTTAGTTTAGTTTTTTACTGTTAACGATGGGGCAGGATTAGAGGCAGCACCATGTATTCACTGAGAGTGGGAGGGAAGAAATCTATCTTCCTTCAGAAGATGAGAAACAAAGAAAGGGATATAAATGTCTTCTTTACCTTTATAGTCTCTAATACATTCTTGATAGATTGTCTACCCCAAATGACCTAAACAGAGACAAGAGCTTCTTTGGAATTTTGGAAGCTCTATACATTGTGTTTGAATATCCCACTCCTAACACATTCCCATACTAAACACTTCTTTGAATTAAGGAAAGGGTTTTAAATTTATTTGTAAGGGAAGGGAACACTAATTTTCACCCTCCCCCCGCCCCCGAATCCTTGGGATTATTCAGGGTGAAATGGAAACATAAGAGTAAAATCCCTGAGGTGTTAACTTACCTGGCCAGCCTCCCTTTTCTCTTGACATCTTGAGTAACCTCTGAAAAGGAGTTCAGTGATAACATTCCAGGTGAGGTTTCAAAACCTTCCAAAAAAACGCAAAACAAATAAACAAAAAAACCCTAGAAAACCTTCCTGTTGGGAAATACTTGCTAGATTAAGGCATCGGAAACCCTGTGAAAATTTACACAGGTGAGAGAGGTACAGCCGCCTTTTTCACAAATTTGACTAAGGCCAGCCAGCCCTACTTGCTTAACAGCTTCCTCTTCAGAGATGTGACCATTAGTTGTGGAAATAAATTACAAGCAAGGGATGAAAGGCAAGGCTCTTGAGGAGAAAGTTTAAGTGAAGTTGCTAGTATAAATAGGATCTCATAAAATTTAAGAAATATGAAAGCTTTCATACAGTCAGCCCTCTTTGTCATAATGTACCTACTGCCCTTGAATGGCACCCAGCTTTTCATTGTCAGCACCGTGCTCCCTCCCACCAGGCCTGTCTATAAACTGAAGTGCATCCATTATGTCAGCATTACTTGCTTCACCTTACCCAATCAAAACCTCACTTACTTTGAGACGCATCACCAACAGAATTTTTTTCTCACAGTTATGGAGTTCTAGAAATCTGAGATCAAGGTGTTGGCAAGATTTCTTCTGAGGCCTCTTTCCTTGGCTTATAGATGGTCATCTTCTTTCTATGTATTCACATGGTCTTCCCTCTATACTAAAACCTAATTTTTCCTTCTTTTTATAGAGAGGGAGAGAGAGATAGAAACATCAATTATAAGAGAGAATCAATCAGCTGCCTTCTGCATGTCCCCCATGGAATCAAGCCAGCCACCCGGGCATGTGCTCTGACTGAAAATTGAACCGCGACTTCCTGGTTCATAGGTTGATGCTCAACCACTAAGCAACACCAGCTGGGAAAAACCTCATTTTTTCATTGCAATTATTTCAACAATAGGAGAAAAAAATGAGATTAACGTAATCCATTCAAAAGAGCCAAAGATCTTTAGATCTGGCCAGAAGTATTTGGAATTATTTGGAAATAATTCTTTTTAATCCAAATAACTTTATAACTATTGAAATATAAATACATCAGGCTATGTGCAAGAGATTATTTGGGGATATGTAGACCCCAGGATCAATTCTACTAAGCTCCTCTTGCTTCTTGCAACTTTTTCCCTCCCACTTTTTAAAAAAATATATATATATATATATATATTTAATTTCAGAGAGGAAGGGAGAGGGAGAGAGAGAGAGATAGAAACATCAGTTGTGAAAGAGATTCACTGATTGGCTGCCTCCTGCACGCCCCCCTACGGGGGGTTGAGTGTGCAACCTGGGCATGTGCCCTTGACTGGAATTGAACTCAGGACCCTTCAGTCTGCAAGCTGCTTGACTGGAATCGAACCTGGGACCCTTCAGTCTGCAGGCTTATGCTCTATTCACCGAGCCAAACTGGCTAGGACTCTCTTCCACTTTTGCATCCACCATTTCTTTAAAAACACCGTATGGCCATAGTGATGGGAAGAGCACTGATTTTGAAGCCCACTAGACCTATTTGCAAAATCCCAGTTCTGCCATTTACCAGCTGGATGGTTGTATTAGTTTCCTATAGCTGCTGTAAAAATAACAAAAAATTTTAGTGTCATAAAACAAAACATGAATTCTTATATTTGTGGAGGTCAGAAGTCTGAAATAGGTCTCAGGGCTAAAATCAAGGTTCTCAGCAAGGCTGTATTCCTTGTTAAGGCTGTAGAGGGAATTCAGTTCCTTGGCTTTTTCAGCTTCTATAGGCTGCCTACATCCCTTGGTTCATGGCCCCTTCCTGATCACTCCAACCTCTTGTTTCCATCATCACACTTTGTACTATTACCTCGGATCCTTCTGCCTCCCTCATATAATGACCTGTGTGATTATATTGGGCCCACTCAGATAATCCAGAATAATTTCCTTATCTTGAGATCCTTAATCACACCTGAAAAGTCCTTTGCCATGTAAAATAACATTCACAGGTTCTGGAGATTAGGATATGGGCACCTTTGAGGAGACATTATTCTGCCTGCCACTGTGACCATGGGTAAGTCGCTTAACCTAACCATCCTTAGTTTCTTCAACACAAAATGAGGATGATAATACCTAATTTTCAGAATTGTGAGATTTAGTAGTAATGGAAGAATGTCTCCAAACACACACAAAAAAGTGGTAAATGGTTTCTGTTATTTTCTTGGCCTGAGTACTTAGGGATAGAAAGATAGCCATAGGAACTTGGGCATGTAGGTCAGTTATTGGTCTGGAGCTGCCTTATTTGCTAATTTCCTATTTTGACGAGAGCTTTTTTTAACCTATGGAAGTGTAACAGGGAATAAAACCTTTATATTACTCTGACTAACCATGAAATGGAATTAGAATAAAATGTACTAATAAATTGATAAAAACAACTCACATACTGATAGTTTCCTTATCAGCATATTGCAGGCATAAGCAGTTCCAGTTCCTGCTTCTACAAGAAATAGCCTTGATCACAACTTCAATTGACACAGATTGCCCAACTACAGGAATTTGGCTAGCACTGACCAGTTCCAATATGCTGACATTAAAGATCCATATTGGGACCTGCAAGGACACTGCCTGCACATCCACATCTCCTCCTCCTGATCTCTTTGTTCTGTTTTCCCTCTCCCTCTCCATAAAACCCCTGCCTGCACTGAGATGTTAAGATGGGCTTTGGGACCAATGTCCCACATCTTCTCAAGTTGCTGGCACCTGAATAAATCACTTTCCTGTTTATAAGCACCTGTCTCATGAGTTTGGTTTTCATGGCGGCAGGTAGACAAACCTTGGTTTTGGTTACAGAAAGACCCCATGAGGTGTGATTTAAGGAGCACCAAAATAACAGCCTGCTCATCCCAAATATTCCCTATGCCAATCACATTTCTTTGAGTCCTTAAACTTAGCAATGTTAGCCTTCCCTTTTCCTCCATAACTTACTTTTGATGTTTGTGCCAGTTCAACTGAGATAACACTCCCACCTTGAAACATAGCCAAGTGTGTTATTAAATTTAGGACCATAGCTGTTGGGCAAAGTCCCTGTTTCAAATAGTCATAATGAACCAGATACCTCTGTTCAAAATTGATTACTCTATTTCTTAGTAGGTTGAACCACTGGCAGTAACTATTTCCCAGCTGGTCATATTTTGGCTATATTTTCTGAGAACAGGTTTCAGTGATGCCTTAAAACCTTGCTACTCAAAGTATGCTTCCCAGGCTGCCAGGATCAACATCATCTGGGAGCTTATGAGAAATGCAAACTATCAGGCCCCACCCCACACCTGCTGAACCAGAACCTACATGTTAATAGGATCCCCAGCAGATTCATATGTGCAATAAAATATAAAAAACACTGCCTTAAAGCACTTAATTCTTACTCTACCTAGGGATGAGTTGGAAATGCCTACAAATATGTCAAGGATCCACACTTACTAGCTACTTGTTTCTCTTCCTTGTTTTTCTCCAATAAGCTCTGGACAATAGTTAAATTTTGACCAGATACCCAGTTCAAATACAGGCTCATGCATTCAAAAATTTTTATTGAATGTTACTGTGAATGAGGCATTGTTCTAAGTGCTGAAGATAACAGTAGGGAACAAAACATACAGAATGAAAACAAAAAAGCAAAACTGCCCCCAGGGCCCTGGCCCAGTAGCTTAGTTGGTTAGAGCATTGTCTAGATACGCCAAGGTTGTGGGTTTGATCCTCAATCAGGGCACATACAAGAATCAACCAATGGCCCTGGCCAGTGTTTCTAAGTGGTTAGAACATCAGCCCACACACTGAAGGGTCACAGGTTTGATGCCCCGTCAAGGGCATGTACCTGGATTGCAGGATCAATCCCTGGCCCTGGTCAGGGTGTGTGTGAGAGGCAACCAATCGATGGGTCTCTCTCACATTGTTTCTCTCTCTCCTCCTCTTCCTCCTCCTTCTCCTTCTTTACCTCCTCCTCTTTCCTCCCTCCCACTCTTTCTCTAAAAATCAATTTTTAAAAAATTTAAAAATAAGATTGTTTGGGAAAATTTCACTAAAAAGCTGACATCTGAGGAAATACTTGAAAGAATTGGGAGCTTGCCACATAGATGAGAGAAGGGTGTTACAGGCAGAGGATATGGTATGGAACATACTAAAAAATGATCTGCTGTTTACCTGAAATTCAAATTTAACTGGGTAGCCTGTATTTTATCTGGCAGCCCCGTTAGGAGGCTATGGCAATAATCCAGGTGAGGGACAATGGTGGTGGCTAAAGCCAAGGTGGTAGCAGTGGAGATGGTTATGTTTTGAATGTTGAGAGACCAGGAGTTCCTGGTTCCTAATGGGTTAGCTATGAGGTATGATAAATAAGTCAATAATGACTGCAAGATTTTTTGGCCTAAACAATAAAAAGGCTGGAGTTGCCATTTACTGCCGGAAGCCAATTCCAGCATGACAGCAGGGCTGAATCTGGGAATGGCTGATGGCATTTCCCCAAACCTGAATAGGATACATTAAATTGATTGTTTGCTGCCAAACAGTTCAGGGCATCTTAATCTACATGTTATTGCCTCCTACTGGCCAAACACCTGAACAGCTGTAGGCTAATTCTCCTGACAATGCCTCTGTATACTAAACCCTGACTCTTTGAAGTGTGTATCTCTGCCTCGCCTCAGGACAATTTGTGTTAATAAAAAGCATGGGGTCCTGAGACAAGGAGACCTTAGTTTCCTTTAAACTAGGCTCCTCTGACCCCCAAATGCCTTTCAAGATTATATTTTGTCTCTGGACTCCTATTTAATCTATGCACAGTCTTCTCCAGATTCCAGAACCCTTCTAGATGCCAGATCAAGACCCACCAGCGTTAAATGTCGCCCAATGTCCAGCAACTTAAAAAAATGGGGAAGGCAGTAGATGGAATGGTTTGGTTTGGGAGGCAGGAGAAAGAAAGATCAAAAGTTCAGTTTTAGACATAATTTTGATATCTCTATTAGTTATCCAAGAGGAGATGTCAAGTAGAGAACTGGGTATATGGAATTGAAATTACGGGAAAATGTCTAGTCTGAAATTACAAATGTGTATGTTTCAAAAATGCAAACTTTCCCCATTTAAATGGGTGAGATCCCCCCCCCCCATAGGCCGATAGGACATAACTTGTTATCCTCAACAATACAGGTAATCCACACTTTATAGCTAAAGGAAATGAAGTTTCTTGGTTTATAGACGAAGTGGTGACTTTGTACTGTGTCACATTTGGTAAACTAGAACTATATTTCACAGAATTTCTTACCTTATATGGGTCTGGTTAGGATTAGTTACAAGACACATTTTCCATGAGATTTAGAGGGCAGAAATGAAGTTGCAGCCATATATATTTTTTCTTACCTTCAGAAAGTCAGGGCAGAACCTGGGGCACTGTGGTAACTTGCTCACATTGCTGCTGATCTCCTGGATTACCTTGTTGTGGGGCAGCACACGGACCAAAGGCTCATCTGGCTACTACCAGACCTCCTTTTTCAGATTTTCTTAAGGCGAGGTCCAAGTGCAAATGTAGTTTTATGATGCAGGGCACCACCTTCTCCTAGGACAATGGTCACAAGGTCTCAAGTTATACTTGTTAAATGTTCAAATGTAGCACAGTATTTTTCAGATGCCCCTGTAATCTGATAAGCTTGACCAGAACACAAAGGATAAGTTTAGCCAACTGCCAAGAAGAAATCAACATGTAATTAACCACATAGTGTATATAAACAATTGCTAAGCATCTCCTCAGGGAGACAGAACTTTGACTGTGAATCCCATCTCCTTTATACAAGTAAATAAAACTCCCCAATGACAGCCACATCTTGTTCTTGAATAGAATACCTCAAGCAGTGAACCCCTTGTATTCGGTAACACAGTGGTCACCCACATGATTGAGATTGGAGATGTGAGAGACAGACACTAGTTCTGTTTCTCTTCCTTGATTCCAGTTGTCGTGGGTTTCAATTCCTCCTCACAGGTTCCAGTTTGTCCTTGTCCTCATGAACAGTTTTCCTCCCTGACTACAGTATCAACACAAGATATAGAGGCAATAACATGCATAAATTGCTCCATCAGCTCCACAATCATGTGAGACCTGATCTTATAAAAAATTCCTTATTTTGTACCACTTAGAGAAATTCTGTGTCTCTGAATGAATTCTAATTGATACAGAAAGAGAAAACACAGATAATGTAGTGAGAAGTAAAATGGCATAAAGTGACTCATTGATTAAAACCCAAAACAGGAGGGCCAAGATGGAGGTGTAACTAAATGCAGTATTTGCCTCCTCCAACAACCACATAAAAATTACAACTAAACCACAGAGCAACCACCATTTAGAATCACCTGAAATTTTGCTGAATGGAAGCCCTGCAAGTGGAGAATTAAAGAAGAAGCCACATTGAGACTGGTAGGAGGGGTGGAGTAATGAGCAGCTGATGCCATAAACATGTGTGGCATTTTTTTTTTAATTGGGAGGGATATCTTAGCTGGGAAGACTCCCTGCCACACACACACACACCGTGAGGAGCAAGGGATCCCAGCCTCGGACCAGACTCCTTAGTCTAGGCTAGGGTTCCAGTGCTGGAACCCTGGGTATAAAAACCAGCAGGGATTGTGGCTGAGTAGGATGGAGGCTGCTGGAGTCCCAGGCAGTTTCTCTTAATAGGCCCACAGACAGACTTAGACTCACTCTGAGCTCCAGTGCTGGGGCAGCAGTTTGAAAGGATGAGGAACATGCAGGGAGGAACTAAATTATCTGGCATTGGGGCAAGAACTGAGAGGCAGCTTTCTCATAGACAAAAGTGCTGGCAGAGCATTGTTCCTTTGCTGAGGCCTCCCTGCCACAGTGCTGACAGGCAGTCACCATATCTGAGTCTCCATCAACTTGTCCACAATGCTATTCCCCTGTGATTCTCTGAGACCCACCCCACCCAATTTGCAGCCCCAACAAAGCTGTTTGCAGTGGCTTTTCCATATGAATAGCCTGTGCTGGCTCAGGCTTCAGACTTTCCTAAAATCTCTTAAACAAGCAGCAGCTGGCCTCAGCATGCCCCATACCCCTTGCTAAGTGGTCCCAGGCCCAGCATTAGCAGAAGCTTGTCAAGGGTCACAGCTTGGCCTCTCCTGGGCACCTCCAAGCCCAACAAAAGTAGCATCCATCTGAAGATTATTCTGTATTCATGCCAGGTAGCCCCAGGCAAGACACAGGCAATGGCTGACTTTGTACCTCCCAGGAGGCCCCATAGCCTATATACCCAGTGGACAGCTTCAGACCATGCCAGATTACAACCTTACCACATCCATGATTGACACACTCATGGGGCAGACATGGTGAGCACCAAAATCTCACTGAGGCAAGTCCTGTTCTATTGGGGGTGTCGCCTGCACAGCAGCTCTTCCACTGTAGTTGCAGGTGATTCTCACAGCCAATTGGCCTGGGGGTCAATTCCTCCAGCAATCAAGGCTCAACTACAACAGAACTGTGCTCACAGACCACACAGGGGTACACTTGGAGTGCCCAACTCAGGTGACTGGTAAGGCTGTGGCACTGGGCCCTACAGGACAACTAGTATAAAAGGCTACTCTACCAATTCCAGAAGACATAACACATACCTAATACATAAAAGGTGTCCCAAAATTCACGCAAGATTTGAATTTTACACCATTTGTGCCATAAAGTGTTTCCAACGAAAAAAAAGATAGCGTGACAGCTGGCAGTTCAGGGTTATTAAAAATAGAGAGCTACATGAAAGAACAATGCGTTTTCATTGTTGAGCAATATTTTTAAAATAATGAAGGTTTGGCAGCTACATTTCACAATTTTCATGCAAAATATGGTAGGAATAGTGATTTAACTTCATCAACTTTGAAGAGATTAATTAAAAAATTGAGGGAGACTGGATCAATTAGTGATCTTAAACACTCTGGCTGTCCTTCAACAAGTTGTTCAACACAAAACATCGAAGCAGTTTGTGAGAGTGTTGCTGAGCATACAGGGACATCAATTCTGCATCGTGGTCAAGAATTGGACATTTCGAGAAGCTCTCTACAGTGTATTCTCACGAAATATTTGCATCTTCATGCTTAGAAAGTTCAATTGATTCAAGAACTGAAGCCTACTAACCACGCACAGCGAATAGCGTTCGTTGAATGGATTATGGAACAAGTGGATGCTGATTTTTCAAACAAAATCATCTTCAGAAATGAGGCTCATTTTCATCTTGATGGCTTGGTTAATTGACAAAATTGTCGCATTTGGGGTTCAGAAAATCCACGAGCGATTGTTGAGAAACAAATGCATCCACAACGTATCACTGTTTGGTGCGGATTTTGGGCTGGAGGCATCATCGGACCATTCTTCTTCGAAAATGCGGCTGCTCAGGCAATAACAGTTAATGGTGCTTGCGATCGCGACATGATAATCCATTTACCCGATATGCTATTTCATACATAACCCTATCCTGTATACTTTATGAATCAATAAAAAATTTACAATTTTTAATTATAAACTTGTGTTTTCTATCAAAATTACTTCTTGCGTGAATTTTGGGACACCCTTTAGAAGCAAACATAGAGAAGCAGCAAACATGTGGGAGACAAAGAAACAGGTCCCAAATGAAAGAACAGGAGAAATCTCTAGAAAAACTAAATGAAATGGAAGCAAACAAACTTCCGGATAGAGATTTTGAAACAATGGTTATAAGAATGCTCAAGGAACTTAATGAGAACTTCAATGAGATAAATAAAAGACCAGTTAGAAATGAAAGATACACTAACTGAAATGAAGAATTTTACAGGGAATCAATAGTAGAGTGGAGGATGCTAAGAATCAAATCAGTAATTTGGAATATGAGGAAGCAAAAAATACCCAATCAGAAGAGCAAAAAGAAAAAATAATCTAAATTATGAAGATAGTGTAAGGAGCCACTGGAACAACTTCAAGTGTACCAGCATTCACATCATGGGGGTGCTGGAAAGAGAAAAGAGGGAGCAAGAAATTGAAAACCTATTTGAAAAAATGACAAAAAACTTTCACTAACTGGAGAATGAAATAGACATACAAGTCCAGGAAGTGCAGAGAGTCCCAAACAAGATGAACCCAAAGAGGCCCACACCAAGACACATCATAATTAAAATGCCAAGGTTAAAGACAAAGAGAGAATCTTAAAAGCAGCAAGAGAAAAGCAGTTAGTTACCTACAAGGGTGTGTCCATATGATTCTCAGCTGATTTCTCAACAGAAATTTTGCAGGCCAGAAGGGAGTGACAAGAAATATTCAAAGTGATGAAAAGCCCTGGCCAGTTTTGCTCAGTGGATAGAGCATTGGCCTGCAGACTGAAGAGTCCCGGGTTCGATTCTGGTCAAGGGCACATGCTTGGGTTACAGCTCGATCCCCATAGGGGGCATGCAGGAGGCAGCCGATCAATGATTTTCTCTCATCACTGATGTTTCTCTCTCTCCCCCTCTCCCTTCCTCTCTGAAATCAATAAAAACAAACAAACAAAAAACAACAACACAATGATGAAAAGCAAGGATCTACAACCAAGATTACTCTTTCCATTCTAAATGAAAAGCTATCATTTAGAATGGAAGGTCAGATAAGGAGCTTCACAGACAAGAAACAGCTAAAGGAGTTCATCATCACCAAACCAATATTACACAAAATGTTGAAGGGTCTTCTTTAAAGAGAGGGAAAAAGAAAAGATAAAAAATATGAGCAATAAAATGGCAATAAATACATACCTATCAATAATTGAATCTAAAAATAAAAATAAATGAACAAGGAATCTAATGAAAATAAACTGATGAATAAAATAGAACCAGAGGCATGGAAACATGGAACAAACAGACTGATGATTCTCAGAGGGAAAGATGGGGGAGGGGGACAGGAAGACATTAACCAAAGAACTTATATGCATATGTAAATTACCCATGGACATAGACAATAGGGTGATAAAGGCCTGGGCAGGATGGGATCAGGTTGGAGGAGGGCAATGAGGGAAAAAAGGAGTGTGTCTGTAATACTCTCAACAATTAAAGCCTAGGTGGCCCTAGCGCTCTTGCGTGATGCCCTCACATCATCACATGTTGAGGGATGTTTAATGAACCGAAGACACAGTGGTAAGATGAGCACACAGGATGATTGATGCTGGACAGAGGGCTACAGCTCGCTCAGGCATGTAGCAAACTCTGCACTCTCACCATCGCTTTTATTGGGGTTTGGTACAAGGTTAGTGCATCAACAGTTAATCAACTAAATCTTGTTTTGTTCTATATCAGTGATGGCGAACCTATGACACACGTGTCAGAGGTGACACGCAAACTCATTTTTTTGGTTGATTTTTCTTTGTTAAATGGAATTTAAATATAAAAAATGAATATCAAAAATATAAGTCTTTGTTATACTATGGTTGCAAATATCAAAAAATTTCTATATGTGACACGGCACCAGAGTTAAGTTAGGGTTTTTCAAAATGCTGACACGCCGAGCTCAAAAGGTTCGCCATCACTGTTCTATATTATTACAATAGCGTATTGAAGACAACTTGCAGCTGTACCCTCCCTTTCTGCTCTACACCCATGACTATTTAATCTTAGCCTTTCTCAGGGAGGTAAATGTTCCTGGAACTCAACATTGTGTGCAATCTTGACCCAGCGTGACTTGCTTTCATGTCACACTGTGCTCCTGATAGAACATTCACTTCTTCTTGGCAGGACTTTAGATCCTTGTTTACAAATGTCCAGCTACAATCACAAGATGGCCCCCATGTTGTCACAAGATGGCTGCCCCCATGTCATCACAAGATGGCCATCACAAGATGGCTGCCACAAGATGGCTGGCAGGGGAGGGCAATTGTGAGCAAACAGGCCAGCAGGGGAGAGCAGTTGGGGGTGTCCAGGCTGGCAGGGGAAGGCAGTTGGGGGTGACCGGGTTGGCAGGGGAGGGCAGTTGGCGGCCATTGGGCTGGCAGGGGAGGGCAGTTGGGGGCCATTGGGCCAGCAGGGGAGCAGTTAGGGGGTGATCAGGCTGGCAGGCAGAAGTGGTTAGGGGCAATCAGACAGGCAGGCAGGCGAGTGGTTAGGAGTCAGCAGTCCCAGATTGTGAGAGGGATGTCTGACTGCCGGTGTAGGCCTGAAACTGGCAGTCGGACATCCCCTAAGGGGTCCCAGATCAAAGAGGGTACAGGCTAGGCTGAGGGATAGCTCCTCCCATGCACGAATTTTGTGCACTGGGCCTGTAGTAAAGATTATAAAAATAAAAATAAAAAATAAGAAAAACAAAAATAATATAACAATGATAATAATAATATTGTAATAACTATGTGTGTTGCCAGATAGATACTAGGCTTATTGGGGGATCATTTTGTAAAGTATATAAATGTCTCACCACTATGCTGTACACCTGTTGGGTCCCATCCCATGTTTTCTGGCTTGGACCTGCATTATTATTGGCCAGGGCTGGATCAGGGGGTGCAACTATGACTTATAGTCATATCTGCTTTCCCAAGGGGATATGAGGGCCACCCATAGCCCTTCTCCTGTAACAGACCATGGCCAGGTCTACACTGCCTCTTCCCCCTCTGCCAAGGGGGAAGGCCTAGGCAGCAACAAATTTCCAGAGTGTACTTTGGGTTGCAACAGTTCATCTGTTGTTTTCACCTGCACATGCAGGGTCTGAGGATACCTCTGCATCATTCAATCTAAGGGGGAGGCACCTGTTTTCCTAGGCTATTCATTCAGCAATGTGACAGCCATGTCCAATCATCTGGCCCAACCTTTTAGGCTAGGTGGAGCTTCCTGTCCCCACATGGGGCAATGTCCTGTCATTCTTTGTTGTTTGTGCTATTGTGGCAACCACAAAGTTAAGCATTTAAATATATTTTATTGATTTCAGAGAGGACGAGAGAGGGAGAGAGAGATAGAAACATCAATGATGAGAGAGAATTATTGATTGGCTGCCTCCTGCATGCCCCCTACTGGGGATCAACCCTGCAACCCAGGCATGTGCCTTTGGCTGGAATCGAACCCGGGACCTTCAGTCCACAGGCCAATGCTCTATCCACTGAGCCAAACCAGCTAGGGCCAAAGTTAAGCATTTAAAGACAGCCCAGTTGTCTGTTCTAATGGCCAAAGGACCACTTTGCCCAGCATCTGAATCGAACCACAGTTCATCAGTATCCAAACAGACAGTCACAGCATCCATGTAACAGGGTTCCCCCTCCTAGACCCATCCATATACCACATGGTCTCTGGGAGGGGTGGCATACCCTCTCGGAACAGACTAGGGAGTAGCTCCTTCATAGGAGCTTGATCCCTTGACAGGGTCTCATAAATCATAGGTCCCAACATGGTTTGTAACTCTTGTGACAGAGGTCTGGTACTCACCACTGTCTGCTATTCCAGATAGGTCCCCCACTTTGCTAAAGTTGGGGTTTGTGCTACTCCCGACTTAGGCGTGGTCACTCAGGACCTAACCAACTGGCTATAGGATAAGCTGTCTTTACAGGTACCTTACTTTGTGCCATAATAGCTTCACAGGCCTGCAAGGCCACATAACTGGCTGCCAACTGTTTCTCAATGAGAGACTATCAGCTCTCAGTTCTTTTCCATAACTGGGAACAAAACCCAATGGGTACCCTTCTCTGATCATGCTGTTGCCACAAACCCCAAAGGAGTAACCGTT
Source organism: Myotis myotis (assembly GCF_014108235.1). Lineage (NCBI taxonomy): Eukaryota > Metazoa > Chordata > Mammalia > Chiroptera > Vespertilionidae > Myotis > Myotis myotis. The sequence continues at coordinate 96,243,926 of NW_023416346.1, forward strand.
GCATCCAACTAGGATGGCTGTGTTGGATCTACAATTTGCAGGGTTTGGGCTTGGGCTACTGCCCTCTTGGCAGCTGTATAGGCCTCCTCTACCTCTGGGATCCAGTCCAATGTTGCCCCCTTCAGGGACAACTGATATAATGGCTGTAATAACTGTGCCAGGTGGAGAATGAACACACGCCAATACCCCAAAAGACCAACAAAGGTCTGCAACTGTTTCACCATTGTAGATCAGGCATAAGCCTGTACCTTGTCAATGACTGCTTCAGGGATCACCTTGGTCTTACCCAACCAGACAGCTCTCAAGAATTTCACAGATAAGCCAGGTCTCTGGACCTTGCAGTCATGGACCGCCCATCCCCATGAATCCAAGGCCTGCTGTAGACTCCTAGCAGCTGTATTCAAATCTGCAAGAGAATCAGAGGTTAGCATAGTATCATCAATATAATAGAACATTGTCACTGTGGGAGGCTTTCCCCAGGTAGCTAAATCTTGTGCCACCAAATCATGACAAATAGTAGGGCTGTGCAAATATTCTTGACGGAGGACAACAAAACTCCTCTTTGACCTTCCCATGTCAGTCCCCTGCAATCCATGGTCATCTGCCAGGTGCCATCAGGCTTCTTCACCAGCCAGACCGAAGAACTGTCTGTCCAATCTCCCCATGGATCCCTGGGAGGCGGCACTACTGCACCCGGACTACTTGGTGGGGGTTAGGCAGTCTTAAGGCAGCGTGATGCAGGTGCCCCCTAGTGATGGGATTCACCACATGCAACTGCAGGTGAAATTCACCTTGGGCTGTTGTAATCGTTAAGCCTTTTAGCACATCCATTCCCAAGAGATATACACTGTATAGGCAGGCCTTCAGGGGAAGGCAGCCAATGCCCAGTGTCAAAGTTGCCTGCTGCACATGGACAGTACGCCACTTAGGTCGCATGCCAGTTAGGTCGCTGAAGGAGGAATACATGAGGCCAGAATGGTGAGGGATTACAAATTTTTTCGATCATTCACACTAGGTGGCTGAGCCTGGATGGTTTCAGCACCCAGTGACAGGAGTCAGCAGCTTTTAAAGGACTTTTGGTGGGCTTTTTTTCTGGGTGGAGACTTCTTTATGCATACCTGGAGGGGAGATAATGGAATGTGGTCACCACAAGTGAAATGTGTTCTCAGCAAAGGGAATGACCATAATGAAATCACCTGAAAAGCCAGTTCCTGGGGGAGTGGTAGCAATTCAATTATTTGATCAGACCTAACATCACCCTCTGTACCCGTCTATATGAACTGTCGGGCCCGTATGTCTGTTCAGATTACCTTAGAGCAAACTGCGGTCTGCACTGATGTGTACCAACGCCAACACATGTTGCATGTTGTGGAGGGACCATATATAGTTAGTTCTACATGCAGCCTCCAGTCCTCTGGGGTCCCCCCTAACAGGTACTTCAGCCTGTTCCTCAGTTTAGGAGATCAAACTCCTCCTTTCCAGGAGAGTCTAAAAAGTTCTGGAGGTGTACTGGTCTAGGGAACTGCCTTTCTTTGGCAGTTTCTGGAATTGCTGTCCTACCAGTAATTGCCTCCACAGGGTCAGCAGCAGGTCATTGGGCTGCTGATCTATTTTCTCTTTCTTAACTCCCCCCTGCCAGCAGGTCTATCCACATTGCCTGTGACAGACTTACACAGGCTCTGTCCCCGCCGCTTTCACGGATCCCAGGCCTGCTGTCTTAGTGCCTTACGTACCTTAGTCTTATGCACAGTCACAGGTCTTGCCACCCCCTTCTCTTGACTCTTGATTTCCACATCTCCTAAGCCGGCCATGACCGTAGTAACTTCATGTATAAGACGGTCTATGAAAGGGGTCAGAATGGCTGCCAGTGAGCTGAACACTGCCGGAGAGGCTCCAGCAAGAATCAAGTCTTTCATGGACATTGTAAAACGCTCATCATCAGGACCTAGAGAATTCAATTTATACATGGCTTGTCTCATGCCCATTTCCCATATGACTTGCACTAAATCTACATACCTAATCTATTTATTCACAGTTTCTGGCAATTCTCTGGCATCTTGCCAAATGGTTTGAGACACCACCATTAATCATTCTATCAGGGAGTGACCTCCCTGTCCAGCTCCCAAATGGTGACTAACCTGTAGTTGCTGCCACAAGGAGGGATGTGTCGTTATGGAGGCTAATTTCTCCATTTCAGGCAGAGACAGCTGCAAACTATCTGCACTGTCATCCCATAACTTTAGGAGCCACGTGAGAATTGGCTCCCCAGGCCTCTGCCGGCCCTTTTTCCTAATTCTCTCAGTTCTGTGAGGGTATAAGTAGTATACGTAGTAAATTCAGGATGGCCCTTGAGCCCCATCTCCTGGGGCCACAGGCTGATTGTGCTCCAGACTCATTTTAAGGGTCTGTTGCGCCTGTAGGGCAGGGGTTCTCCCATCATCAGTAGCAATGCCATCAAAGCCAACTTCTGAATCTAGTTTTTCTGGCCCCTCTTTTCCCAAGGTGGCTACCTCTGCCTCTAGCACATGTAGCCCTGCCTCCAGTGCCTCCTCCAGTCCCTGTAACTCACGTATCTTGGCTGCCTGAGCCAGCGTCTCACACTGTTGCAGTTTCAAGACTGTTTGGAGCAACCAGCCTACCTTCCCAGCAGCCTTCCACTGGTCTTTGGGAATCTGGTCCGTCAGGGACAACACCTCTAACACCACTGGCATTATCTCAACCTGCTCCCAGTCCTCCGGAGGTGTCCAAGACATCAGGACTGCCGCTACCAGATACCACAGCCTGGTCAGAAGCCGCATGTCCTCTGGCGGGACAGACGGGTATTTACCCCAGAATCCTGCCGACTGACTATGCCTGTTGTTGGGTCCAAACCCCTCTGCTAGGAATGGAACCTCTTTAGACACTGGGAACTGGAAGAAAATGAGAGCAGCCGTGCTCACATGGGACATGCTTTATTGCAGACAAAGCAGCCAGCCACCGGCTCAGTAGCACATTTTATACTAATTCAGACAAAAGAGGCTTCTTGCCAAATAGTGACATCTGTGTTAAATTAACCTAAATGGGTTATACAAGGGTGCACCTGTGCAGTATGCATAGTGATACTGCTGAGTCATTGCCTTTGCACATGTGTATGGCAAATGGGCCTTTAACACCTGGCGTACTCTGTCCGGTCAGGGCCCCCACAACACCAAAAACAAATTTATATCAAATATCAACTATAATTGAAAGAAATATAAATAAATAAATAAATAAATAAATAAATAAATAAATAAATAAATGATTTTTTTAAAAAGCTTGAAAACATGGACCCAAATCAACACCAAAAGATTTTCATTAGTAGAGAGGAATGTTCATGGTGTATTATCTGCTTATAAGCAAATCTATGATGAAAAGAAAAACACACCAAGCAAACTACCACAGACATAGTTCTGAAAAGAGTGACCCTTCCTCAAGAAGAGCCTCAGGCAAGTCCTTCAGGAGATATTATAGAAGAAGGCATTGTTATCACAGAAGATGGCAATTCCATGCACGTTATTGTCCCTGAAGACTTTCTGGTGGGACAAGATGTGAAGGTGGAAGACATTAACATTGATGATCCTGACCCTGTGTAGGCCTACTCTAATGTGTGTTTGTGTCTTAATTTTTAACAACAAGAAGTAAAAAAATTTTAAAAGAAAAAAGCTTATAGAATAAGGATAAAAAGAAAGAAAATACTTTTGTATAAAGTATTTGTGTTTTAATCTGTTATTACGAGAGTCGAAAAGTTAAAAAAATTTTAAGTTTATAATGTAAATAAGATACAGTAAGCTAAGGTAAATTTATTTTTGAAGAAGGAAAATTTTTTTAAAATAAATTAAGTGTAACTTAAGTACAGTGTTTATAAAGTCTACCATGTATAACAATGTCCTTGGCCTTCACATTCACTAACCATTCACTCACTGACTCACGGAGAGCAACCTCCACTCCTGCAATCTCCATCCATGGTAAGTGCCCTACACAGGTTACCATTTTATTCACAGGTTACCATTTTTATTTTCCATCCTATCTAATAAAAGAGAAACATGGTAATTGGCATACGACCGCTACCCTTCCCATTGGCTAATCAGCGAGATATGCAAATTAACTGCCAGCCAAGATGGCGGCCGGCAGCCAGGCAGCCAGGCAGCTTGAAACTAACATGAGGCTTGCTTGCTTCAGTGATGGAGGAAACCAACGTTCCCCGCCTGCCTTGCCGGCTTCTGAGCCTGCAGTTTAAGAAACATTGTAACAAATATAGAAGCTAAACAAAACCCCAGAAACCAGCTTTCAGCTGGCTGGGATCTCAGAGCTGGAGTTGATACAGAGTTTCGATTATAGAACCTAAACAAACCAGATACCTGCTTTCAGCAGTGGATGCCTAAGAGCTGGAGCCAGAGCTAAAGCTGGTCCAGAATTTTAAAAAGAAAAAGAAAAAAAGGAGCAGTTGGAAGCTTCAGTCCCAGCCTGAAAACAGACCTCAGCCCCTCACCCAGACTGGCCAGGCACCCCAGTGGGGATGCCCACCCTGAAGGGTGTGTGACCAGCTGCAAACAGCCATCATCCCCTCATCCAGGCTGGCCAGGCACCCCAGTGGGGACCCCCACCCTGATCCAGGACACCCTTCAGGGCAAACCAGCCAGCCCCCACCCATGCACCAGGCCTCTATTCTATATAGTAAAAGGGTAATATGCCTCCCAGCACCGGGATCAGCGGAACCACAAGGCCTCCCGGCACTGGGATCAGCGTGACAGGGGGCAGCGCCCAAACCCCCTGATCGCCCTGCGGCTCTGTGTGTGACAGGGGGTGGGGCCACAACCTCTCTATCAGCCCTGCTCTGTTCCTGACAGGGGAAGGCGCCCCAACCCCCTGATTGGCCCTGCTCTGTGCCTGATAGGGGGGAGCTCCCCAACCCCTGATCACCCTGAGGCTCTGTGCATGACAGGGTGCGGGGCCCCAACCCCCCCCCCCCACCCCACGGGCCCTGCTCTGTGACAGGGTAGAGCCATAACCTCCCCATCGGCCCTGCCCTGGGTGTGACAGTGGCGGCGCCCCAACCCCCTGATCCGCCCTGCTCTGTGTGTGACAGGGGGCGGTGCCCCAACTCCCCTATCGGCCCACTCTGTGAGTGACAGGGGGGAGCTCCCCAACCCCCTGATTGACCCTGCTCTGTGCATGACAGGGGGGAGCTCCCCAACCCCCTGATCGGCCCTGCTCTGTGCATGACAGGGTACGGAGCCCCAACCCCCCTGATGGGCCCTGCTCTGTGCATGACAGGGGGCAGCGCCCCAACCTCCTGATTGGCCCTGCTCTGTGCGTGACAGGGGGTGGCACCGCAACCTCCCCATCGACCCTGCCTTGAGTGTGACAGGGGGCGGCGCCCCAACTCCCCAATCGGCCCTGCTCTGAGCCCGACCAGGGGCTGCACCTAGGGATTAGGCCTGCCCTCTGCCACCCAGGAGCAGGCCTAAGACAGCAGGTCGTTATCTCCCGAGGGGTCCCAGACTGCGAGAGGGCACAGGCCGGGCTGAGGGACCCCCCTCTCCTCCCCGAGTGCACAAATTTTTGTGCACCGGGCCTCTAGTATATTATAATTGCCTAAAGTATTGAGCATGTTATACAAACTGTAGCCTAGGAACAATATAGGCTATACCATATAGCCTAAGTGTGTAGTAGGCTATACCATCCAGATTTGTGTAAGTGCACTCTTTGATGTTTGAACAATGACAAAATCACCTAATGACGCATGTCTTGGAACACATCTCTGTCATTAAATGACACATGACTATAATTATGAACTTTAGTTTTCCTGTCACATTTTATATGTCTCTGTGCAATCCTTTTATATTCAGCACAGGCTACATGTCTCTCTTGAACTTTTTTATTTTTTATTGAATTCAGAATGTTACCTATGCAATAATTTTAATTTCATAATGTACTACCTACCATTGTTTTTCTTTGTCAGGATAATTTTTGACTCTGTGTTTCAGATGTGAATTTCTTTTATCTTCACATTCTTTTTCAGTCATCATTTTTAGAGTCCCTGGTTAGGAGAATATACCTGTAGGTAGCTCTTTTCTAAGTTTTAAAAAACCTGCTTTCATAATATTGACTACATGAATAAAGGAATCCAATATTCCTTTCTTTGACTTCTGGACTCAAAATAGTATGGTCATGGCCCTAACTGGTTTGGCTCAGTGGATAGAGCATCGGCCTGAAGACTGAAGGGTCCCAGGTTCGATTCCGGTCAAGGGCATATACCTTGGTTGCAGGCACATCCCCAGTGGGGAGTGTGCAGGAGGCAGCTGATTGATGTTTCTCTCTCTATCCCTCTCCCTTTCTCTCTGTAAAAAAATCAACAAAATATATATATATTTTAAAAATAGTATGGTCATGATCTCTCAAGGCTTTCAGCTAATTTTATAACTCCAACCAGTTTTCACTCTTTTGATAAAAAACCCAGAATGGGTATTCCCTTCATATTGCTTTTGTTAATCCTCACCTGAGGATATTTTCCATTGAGCTTTTAGAAAGAGTGAAAGATGGGGTGGGGGTAGAGACAAAGAGAGAGAACATCGATGTGAAAGAGACACATTGATTTGTTGCCTCCTGCACGCTCCCCAACCAGGGACAGGTATTGAACCTGCAACCTAAGTATATGCCCTTGACTAGAATTGAACCTGGTACCTGTCAGTCTGCGGGGCCGACACTCTATCCACTGAGCCAAACTGACTAGGGGTCCTTTCATATTTTTTGAGACAGGAAGTTGTTATCAGTTTAAATAAAAAACATATTATTGTTTTAATTGCCAATGAGGTAGGACCATTTCATAATTTTTTAAATTTATCTGTCCTCACCCGAGGATATATTTTTTCCATTGATTTTTAGAGAATAGAAGGGAGGGAGAGAAAGGGAGAGAGAGAGAGATGAGAGAGAGACAGAGATAGAGAAACACTGATGTGAGAAAGACACATCAATTGGTTGCCTTCCTCGCATGGGGATTAACCTGCAACCCAGATATGTGCCCTTGAACAGAATTGAACCTGAGACCCTTCGGTGCACGAGCCGATGCTCTACCACTGAGCAGCATCAGCCAGGGCCAGGCAGATTCCTTTCTATCTAGATATTACAGTGCAACACTGCCTTCAAAGGAGAAATTTTATTTGCTGACCTTTGTTAAGACCTGTATTAAGATACCCTATTGTTATATTTCTAAGGCTACCAATCGTATTTTTTTAATAAAAAGTACAAATATAGATTTAACCACTGTATCACTGAGCTTCACTGGCCAGAGCCAATTTCATAATTTTAAAAACCATTTTGTGTGTGTGTGTGTGTGTGTGTGTGTGTGTGTGTGTGTGTGTGTCTAGGATGTCTGTTCATTTTCTTTGCCAATTTACCTATTCTGGTCTTAATGTATTTTCATTATCAATTTGTATTTCTGTATTAATACTTTTCACCTTTTATTATATTTGTCACAACTATTTTCTCTGGTTTTCTGTTTGCTGGTATAATAAGTTGTTGTACCTTTACTATAGTGCAATTTGGCAATATATATCAGGATGAGAGTTTATCAATGTCAAGCCCTTTTACCCAGGAATTCTATTTCTAGAAATTTATTCCAAGAAAGTAATTTAAAGTGAGACAAAGATTTATTCTCAAAGGTGTTCTTTGTGAGATGCCTAGAGTTAATCAGTTTTGAGTTATTAGTTCTAATCCAGAAAATCAAATCCTGTTTTTTTCTCTTTTTAAAAATTGTGTTGAAATATACATAACAATATTCACCATTTAAAGCATTTTAAGTGTACAATTCAGAGTCATTAAGTACATGCACATTGTTGTGCAACCCTCACCACTTACCATCTCTAGAACTTTTGTTTTTCATCTTGCAAAACTGAAAATTCTGTACTCATTAAATAATAACTCCCCATTATCTCCCTCCCCAAAGGCCCCTGTTAAACAACATTCTACTTTTTATTTATTTACATTTAAAAAATATGTTTTTATTGATTTTAGAGAGAGAGGAAGGTAGAGGAAGAAACATCCATGTGAGAGAGAAACATCGATCTGCTGCCTCCTGCATGCCCCTTACTGGGGATCCAGCCCACAACCCAGGCATGTGCACTGACCAAGAATCAAACAGGCAACCTTTCGGTGCATGGGAAGAGGCCACACCATTCAGGGCTACGTTTTTTTTTCTTCAAATTTTTATTCATATAAAAATACTTAAAACATGAAGTAGCACCATTACTTAAGTTTTAACTTTATTATGTAGAACTTTAAATGTCAGAAAAATAAAACTCTTGACACAATTTCAAACCTTGTCTCAGCAAATATTAGTATTTGACCATGAGGTTAAAGGCCCTTTATCATAAAATAAAATATACTTTATTTTTTTTAAAGTTTGCTCAGTAAAGTACATTTAAACTCAAGTAACATCACCTACATAAACATAAACAAGTGGTAAACAAATGTATTAAAATAGAAATACTAAAAATATAATAGTGCAACAGAATTTTTGTAACTTGCACTGAATTCTATTTATACAAATGTTAGCATCAACAGTCCCTTTTGACATGTTTATACATTTCTGTTTTTGTAATAATATAGGATAAAATATGTTTTATATCACTGAATAGAAAATATCCTGGGTGAAGTAGATCTAGATTTGTCTGAACCTATAAAAATCTCCACCCCAACAAAATACTGTTCAAAACATTACACATTTTTATGGTTTTGTAATTCTGTCACCACTGTGTTATTAAAATGATACAGTTCTTTGCCATGAGGCCATACTAAAATAAAAAAGATTTAACCCAGATACAAAAAAGTTCACTGAACTTAAATTAAAATACTTGTAAACATCTTTGTAATATGAAATATAATTTTTCAAGTAAAAAAAGAATAAAATACTTTAATCTGTAGTAATGCAATTTCTCTTTTAAAACTTTTAAACATTTTTTTTAATATATAAGAGATATGCTACAGTTTCTCTAACTTTAATAAAGCTGCAGTATCCTGGTTTCTCAGGAAAGGGCTACTTAAAAAAAAATTAAATCTTTACATAAGTCCAGGGCTACTTTTTGTTTCTATGAATTTGAATACCTTATATACCTCATATAAGTGGTCATACAATATTTGTCTTTCTGTGATTGGCTTATTTCACTTCACATACTATCCTCAAAGTTCATTCATGTTATAGTATGTCTCAACATTTTCTTCCTTTTAAAGGCTGAGTAATATTCCATTGTGTGTATATGCCACAATTTGTGTATTCATTCATCCATCAATGGACACTTGAACTGCTTCCACTTGAACATGCATGGACAAATATATGTTTACGTCTTTGTTTTCAATTCTTTGAGGTGTATATCAAATAGTGGAATTGCTGGACCATATATCAATTCGATGTTTAATTTTTTGAAGAACTGCCATACTGTTTCTCATAGTACAGTGGTTCTCAACCTTGACTGCACATTAGAATCACCTGGGAATCTTTTTAAAATTCTGATTTCTGGAGACAAGATGGTGGCAGAATAGGCAGACGTGTCCCAAGGCTTGTCCTGGAGCAAATAGAATGAGCAGCTGAAACAGATAACATCCACCCCGAATTAGCGAAGTATACTCAGCTGGTGAGACAGTTTGCAGTCGGGAAGGGCAGAGTTCCCCTGGAAAGGTAAAAACCAGGGACCTGGGCAGGAAAGTTTGCCAGATCTCTGAGCCCAGAGGGTCACAGGGAGACCGCACGGCATCCAGCCATGTCCCTTGGGACAGGCACAGCCCCTGACTGGGAAAAGGAAATCCGAAGGACTGTTGGCACTGGGGGATTTGAGATCTGGGTGCCATAATTACGGAAGACTGAGCCTAAAGGGGGCAGCCTGAAGCGCTGACCAGACCATGCAGTGCCGGTAAGAGAGGAGCTTACAGAGACTCAGTCTTCCTTGTTTCTGTGGCCGGCATTTGTTTGTTTTCACTGAACCCTGTTCATAGGACATTTCAGATACAGACACTCACCCGTGCTGAGGAGCAGGAGAAGGTGCAGACGAGTGGAATCTGGGAAGAGGCTGAGGAGAGAAGGGGGTCCAGGAGAGGTGGCAGCAAATTGAGTGCTGAGTCACGCCTGAGCCCAGGACTTGGACAGCCATTTTCTCCTGAGGATATAACTCCTCCCTCCAGCCCCCAGGCAAGGAATACAGCCACACCCAGATTCCATCCTGAATGGTATGAAGGATTAAACAAATCTGATTAGTCCCTGGGAGTTAACAGGGTCTGGACTATAGAGGGGCCTTCAGTCCCAGCAACAGAAAAAAAAAATCACAGACACTACAGAAAACTGGGATCTTAAGCCAGCCAAAGGAATGACATTTCAATTTTTCATTTTTATTTTTTTATTATTCTTTTATTAGCTCTTTTTTTTGCTTTTTTCTTTGTTTCCCTTTTTTTGTTTATTGCTCTTATTTTGCTTTTTTCTTTGTTCTCCTTTTTTGGTTGTTGCTTTACTTTCTACTTCTTTTCACATTATTTTTTCATCATTCAATTTTATTTTATTTTTACTTGTTATTTGCTATTTTTATACCATTTTTTAAAATCAATTTTTTTGTAACTATATGATTTTGTTCCCTTTCTGTCTCTTCTTATCCACTCATCCCTTTTCTACCTCCTCTATACTGAAATGAGGTCCTCCCCATATTTATCCAATTCTTAATCTTATTTCCTGTATATCAGCTCAACCTCTACAGATTCTGCCCCCACCCTCTTTTTTACTGGGTGTTTGGTGTTTGTATTTGTTTCGTTTATCTATTGGTTCTGTGGTATTCTCTCTCTCTCTCTCTCTCTCTCTCTCTCTCTCTCTCTATATATATATATATATATATATATATATATATATATGTATATATTATCCTTTTTCTTTTCTCTCCTATCTTTTTTTTCCTTTTTTTCTTTTTTATCTCTCTCTCTCTTAGATATCATTTGTACTCTCTTTTCTCTCCCCTAATTCTCTTTTCTCAGGTGGTCACTTATATTGGGGTTATCGGTGTTGTGAGTACATTCATGCTTTGTTTCCCTTGAGTCATGTCTTGTTAAGGTGAATTTTATCCTTTCTAGCTAAAGTGCTAGAGAGCAAGCCACATAAGCAGACACCTGGAGAGGAGGAGCAGCAATGCATGCAACTCACTCCTGTCCAGAGAGCAGCAGCTGTGCAAGCAGCACACCCATATCTGAGGAGCAGCAGACTTGCAATCAACCTGTCCAAGTCCAAGGAGTAGTAGCCCCACAAGCAGCCCACCACATCAGAGGAACAACAGCAGCGTGCAGCCAGCCCCCATTCAAAGAAGAGCAACCATGTGAGCAGTCCACCCCAGTTCAAGGAGTACCAGCTGCGTGTATAGCCCGCCCCCATCCAAGGAACAGCAGTCTCATGATCAGCACACCCTCTGTCTGAGAAACAGCAGCTGTATGAAAAGCCTCCCCCCACCAGCCAGAGAAGCCACCATGGCTGTGAACAGCACCCACCAGAGGAGCTGCTGCCAACTGAGGAGCAACTGCTACCACAACTGCCAGAGGAGCAACTGCAGCCTGAGGAGCCACAGCCACCGAAGGAGCGGCCCCTGAACGACTCAACATCTAGATCTGTCGGTGACATCAAACATGGGTAGACAAAGAAATCCCCAAAGGAAAGAAGAGGAGGACTCGCCAGAAAAGCAGCTAAGTGAAACAGAGGCATGCAACATGTCAGAAAAAGAATTCAGATTAAGGGTCCTAGAATGCATAAACCGGATGGAGGAAAAAATCAACAACTTATGCAAGAATCAAGACGAAAGAGATGAAAAAAATCAACAACTTATGTAAGAATCAAAAAGAAATGGATGAAAAAAATCAATAACTTATATAAGAACCAAGAAGAAATGAAGAGTGATATAGCTGCAATAAAAAACACCATTGAAAGTTTCAACAGTAGACTAGGAGAAGCGGAAGACCAAATTAACGAATTAGAAGACAGGGAAACAAAACACACCCATAAAGAACTGCAATTGGAGAAAAAAATTAAAAGACAGGAGGAGAGCCTAAGGGAGCTATGGGACAACATGAAACAAAGCAACATACGAATAATAGAGGTGCCAGAACAACAGAAAGAGGAACAAGGGTTAGAAAACCTATTTGAAGAAATAATATCAGAAAACTTCCCTGAGGTGGGGAAGAAAAAGGTCACAGAAGCACAGAGAGTCCCAAACAAGATGAACCCGAAAAGACCCACGCCAAGACACATCATAATTACCATGGCAAATTTTCAGGACAAAGAGAGAATCTTAAAGGCTGCAAGAGAGAGACGGAAAGTTACATACAAGGGATCTCCCATTAGATTATCAAATGATTTCCCAACAGAAACACATCAGGCCAGAAAAGAATGGACAGAAATTTACAAAGTGATGCAAAGCAAAGGACTAAATCCAAGAATACTCTATCCAGCAAGCCTATCATTCAAAATTGAACTGAAATAAGAAGCTTCACAGACAAAAAGAGGCTAAGGGAGTTTATCACCACCAAGCCAGCAATGCAAGAAATGCTAAAGGGACTGGTGTAAAAAGAAGAAATAAAAAGCTAAGAAAGAAAACAGGCACAAAAATTAGAAATGGCTACAAACAAGTACCTTACATTAATAACTTTAAATGTAAATGGACTAAATGCTCCAATCAAAAGACATCGAGTGGCTGAATGGATAAAACAACATGACCCATATATTTGCTGTCTACAAGAGACCCACCTCAAAATAAGGGACTCACACAGACTGAAAGTGAAGGGATGGAAAAATACCTTTCAGGCAAATGGAAATGAAAAAAAAAAACTGGGGTAGCAATACTTATATCAGACTAAATAGACCTCAAAGTGAAGGCCATAACAAGAGATAAGGAAGGCCACTTCATAATACTAAAGGGATCAATACAACAAGAGGATATAACCCTGATAAACATATATGCACCCAATGCAAGAGCACCCAAATACATAAAAAAACTCCTGGAAGATATCAAGGGAGAGATCAACAACAATACAATCATAGCAGAGGACTTAATACACCACTGACATCACTGGATAAATCCTCTAGAAAAAAAATCAGCAAAAAACAGCAATCCTAAATGACTCACTAGATCACATGGACTTAATTGACATCTTCAGAATATTTCACCCCAAAGCCACGAATATACATTCTTTTCAAGTGCACATGGGACATTTTCAAAAATAGACCACATATTGGGTCACAAGCAAAGTCTCACCAAATTCAAGAAGATTGAAATCATACCAAGAATCTTCTCAGACCACAATGGCATAATATTAGAAATAAACTACAATAAAAACAACCCAAAATACTCAAACAATTGGAAGCTGAATAGCATGTTATTAAATATTTATTGGGTTATCAATGAGATCAAAGAAGAAATTAAAAACATCCTGGAAACTAATGACAATGAAAACACAACAATCCAAAACCTATGGGACACAATGAAAGCAGTCCTGAGAGGGAAGTTTATAGCTCTACAGGCCTATCTCAAAAAACAAGAAAAAACGGTAGTAAATCATCTAACTCTACATCTCAAAGAATTAGAAAGAGCGCAACAAGAAAAGCCCAGAGTGAGCAGAAGGAGGGAGATAATAAAGATCAGAGCAGAAATAAATGACATAGAGACCAAAAAAAACAATACATAAAATCAATAAAACCAAGAGCTGGTTCTTTGAAAGGATAAAGAAGATTGACAAACCTCTAGCCAGGCTCACCAAGAAGCAAAGAGAGAGGACCCAAATAAACAAAATCAGAAATGACAGAGGCAAAATAACAACAGACCCCACAGAAATACAATGATAGCTAAAAAATACTATGAACAACTCTGCTCCAACAAAATAGACAACCTGGGGGAAATGGACATATTCCTAGAAAAACACAACATTCCAAAACTCAATAAGGAAGAATCTAAAAATCTCAATAGGCTAATAACTATGAAAGAAATTGAAGCAGTCATCAAAAAGCTTACAGCAAACAAAAGCCCAGGGCCAGATGGCTTCACAGGGGAGTTTTACCAAACATTCAAGGAAGAACTAAAACTTATCCTCCTCGGACTACTACAAAAAATTCAAGAGGAAGGAACATTTCCAAGCTCATTCTATGAAGCCAGCATCACCGTAATACCAAAACCAGGAAAAAACACAATGAAAGAGAATTACAGGCCAGTATCCCTCATGAATATAGATGCCAAAATCCTCAAAAAAAATCTTAGCAAATCGGATCCAGCAGTACATCAGAAAGATCATACACCATGACCAAGTAGGATTTATCCCAGGATGCAAGGATCGTACAATATCCGCAAATCAATAAACGTGATACATCACATAAACAAATTGAAAGAAAAAAACCACATGGTCATATCAATTGATGCAGGAAAAGCATTTGACAAAATCCAACACCCATTTCTAATAAAAACTCTCAGCAAGGTGGGAATAAAAGGATCATAACTCTACCTAATAAAGCCATATATGACAAACCCACAACCAACATCATAATCAATGGACAAAAACTAAAACCATTTCCCCTAAGAACAGGAACAAGACAGGGAAGCCGACTCTCACCACTCCTGTTCGACATAGTACTGGAAGTATTAGCCATAGCAATTAGACAAGTAGAAGGAATAAAAGGCATCCAAATTTGAAAAGAAGAAGTAAAACTGTCCTTATTTGCAGATGACATGATATTATACATAAAAACCCCTAAGGACTCCATCAAAAAACTATTAGACTTAATAAATGAATTTGGCAATGTAGCAGGATACAAAATCAACGCCAAGAAATCTGTGGCATTTCTTTATACCAATAGTGAACTTACAGAAAAGGAGACTAAAAAAGCAATCCAATTTTTCATCGCACCAAAAAAATTAAGATACCTAGGAATAAACTTGGCTAAAGAGGTAAAAAACCTCTACTCAGAAAACTATAGGATGTTGGAAAAAGAGATAGAGGAAGACATAAACAGATGGAAGAACATACCGTGTTCATGGACTGGTAGAATCAACATCATTAAAATGTCCATACTACCCAAAGCAATCTACAAATTCAACGCACTTCCCATTAAAATACCAACGGCATACTTCACAGATCTAGAACGAACTCTCCAAAAATTCATCTGGAATAAAAAAAGACCCCGAATAGCTGCAGCAATTCTGAGAAAGAAGAACAAAGTTGGTGGGATCTCAATACCAGATATCAAGCTGTATTACAAAGCCACTGTTCTCAAAACTGCCTGGTATTGGCACAAGAACAGACATATAGATCAATGGAATAGAATAGAGAGCCCAGAAATTGGCCCAAACCAATATGCTCAATTAATATTTGACAAAGGAGACAAGAACATACAATGGAGCCAGGATAGTCTCTTCAATAAATGGTGTTGGGAAAATTGGACAGATATATGCAAGAAAATGAAACTAAACCACCAACTTACACCATACACAAAAATAAACTCAAAATGGATAAAGGACTTAAATGTATGACAGGAAACCATAAAAATTCTAGAAGAATCCAAAGGCAACAAAATCTCAGACATATGCCTAAGCAATTTCTTCACTGATACAACTTCTAGGGCACTTGAAACTAAAGAGAAAATGAACAAATGGGACTACATCAAAATAAAAAGTTTCTGCACAGCAAAAGAAACCATCAACAAAACAACAAGAAAACCCACTGTGTGGGTAAACATATTTGCCAATGTCATATCTGATAAGGGCCTAATCTCCAAAATTTATAGGGAACTCATACAACTCAACAAAAGGAAGATAAACAATCCAATCAAAAAATGGGCAAAGGACCTAAATAGACACCTTTCAAAAGAGGACATTCAGAAAGCCAAGAGACATATGAAAACATGCTCAAAGTCACTAATCATCTGAGAGATGCAAATCAAAACAACAATGAGGTACCATCTCACACCTGTCAGACTGGCTATCACCAACAAATCAACAAACGACAAGTGCTGGAGAGGATGTGGAGAAAAAGGAACACTTGTGCACTGCTGGTGGGAATGCAGACTGGTGCAGCCACTATGGAAGACAGTATGGAGTTTACTCAAAAAACTACAAATGGAACTCCCATTTGACCCTGTGATCCCACTTCTAGGAATATATCCCAAGAAACCAGATACACCAATCAGAAAGGATATATGCACCCATATGTTCATAGCAGCACAATTCACCATAGCTAAGATCTGGAAACAGCCTAAGTGCCCATCAGTAGATGAATGGATTAGAAAACTGTGGTACATCTACACGATGGAATACTATGCTGCTGTAAAAAAGAAGGAACTCTTACCATTTGCAACGGCATGGATGGAACTGGAGAGCATTATGCTAAGTGAAATAAGCCAGTCAATGAAGGAAAAATACCACATGATCTCACTCATTCATGGATAATAGAGACCATTATAAACTTTTGAACAATAATAGATACAGAGGCAGAGCTGCCTCAAACAGATTGTCAAACTGCAGCGGGAAGGCCAGGGAGGTTTGGGGGGGCAGGAGAGAGGGGGGTAGGAGATCACCTGAAGGACTTGTATGCATGCATATAAGCATAACCAATATACATAAGACACTGGGGGGTAGGGGAGGCCAGGGGATTGTCAAGGACGGGGGCGGGGCGGGGAAAGGACACATATGTAATACCCTTTGTAATACTTTAAGCAATAAAAACAAAAAACAAAAAACAACAACAAAAACAAACAAACCAGAATAGCTGCAGCAATCCTGAGAAAGAAGAACAAAGTAGGTGGGATCTCAATACCAGATATCAAGCTGTATTACAAAGCCACTGTTCTCAAAACTGTCTGGTACTGGCACAAGAACAGACATATAGATCAATGGAATAGAATAGAGAGCCCAGAAATCGACCCGAACCAATATGCTCAATTAATATTTGACAAAGGAGGCAAGAACATACAATGGAGTCAAGACAGTCTCTTCAATAAATGGTGTTGGGAAAATAGGACAGATACATGCAAAAAAATGAAACTAGACCACCAACTTACACCATACACAAAAATAAACTGAAAATGGATAAAGGACTTTAATGTAAGATGGGAAACCATACAAATACTAGAGGAATCCAAAGGCAACAAAATCTCAGACATATGCCGAAGCAATTTCTTCACTGATACAATTCCTAGGGCATTGGAAACTAAAGAGAAAATAAACAAATGGGACTACATCAAAATAAAAAGCTTCTGCACAGCAAAAGAAGCCATCAACAAAACAACAAGAAAGCCCACTGCATGGGAGAACATATTTGCCAATGCTATCACTGATAAGGGTTTAATCTCCAACATTTATAGGGAACTCATACAACTTAACAAAAGGAAGATAAACAATCCAATCAAAAAATGGGCAAAGGACCTAAATAGACACTTTTCAAAAGAGGACATTCAGAAAGCCAAGAGACATATGAAAACATGCTCAAAGTCACTAATCATCTGAGAGATGCAAATCAAAATAACAATGAGGTTCCATCTCACACCTGTCAGACTGGCTATCATCAACAAATCAACAAACGACAAGTGCTGGAGAGGATGTGGAGAAAAAGGAACACTTGTGCACTGCTGGTGGGAATGCAGACTGGTGCAGCCACTATGGAAGACAGTACGGAGTTTCCTCAAAAAGTTAAAAATGGAACTCCCATTTGACTCAGTGATCCCACTTCTAGGAATATATCCCAAGAAATCAGAAACACCAATCAGAGGGGTTATATGCACCCCTATGTTCATAGCAGCACAATTAACCGTAGCTAAGATCTGGAAACAGCCTAAGTGTCCATCAGCAGATGAATGGATTAGAAAACTGTGGTACATCTACACGTTGGAATACTATGCTGCAGTAAAAATGAAGGAATTCTTATCATTTGCGACAGCATGGATGGAACTGGAGAGCATTATGCTAAGTGAAATAAGCCAGTCAATGATAGAAAAATACCACATGATCACTCATTTATGGATAATTAAAACCATTATAAACTGATGAACAACAATAGATACAGAGGCAGAGCAGCATCGAACAGACTGTCAAACTACAGCGGGAAGGCTGGGGATGGTTCGGGGGTTGGAGGGGGGCGGTAAGAGAGCAACCGAAGGACTTTTATGCATGCATACGAGCATAACCAATGGACATAAGGCACTGGGGGGCATGGGAGGCTAGGGGAGGGTCAAGGGGAGAAAAAAAAGGAGACATATATAATACTCTTTGTAATACTTTACGCAATAAAATTTAAAAAAATAAAATCCTGATTTCTGGGCCTCATCCTCCGGAAATTCTGTTTCTTTGTTATGGGGTGAGGCCACAATGGCAGTAGCAGGCAAGCAAGCTACCAAGGACAGGGGTGTAAGAGTGAGCACCTCCTGCCAACCCAGAACCTCTTGGGTGGGGCCACAACATTAGTAACAAAGAAACAGAATTTCCAGAGGATGAGGCACAGAAATCAGGATTTCAAAAAGATTCCCAGGTGATTCTAATGTGCAGCCAAGGTTGAGAACCACTGTCATAGTAGCTATACCATTTTGCATTCCCACCAGCAGTTTCTAATTTCTCTACATCCTTGCCAACACTTGTTATTTTCTGTATTTTTATTTATAATAGCCACCTGGTAGGTGTCAGGTGGTATCTCATTGTGGGTTTGACTTGCATTTCCCTAATCATTAGTGATGTTGAGATCAAATTCTGTTTTGTGGGATTTTTTTTACACCATCTATAATACCAGCTATTTACTACAAAGATCTTTCTCTCTTCTTCAAAGTCTGGAAGAATATGAAAACATAACCTGTGTTCCCATTATATTTAATTTTGTTCTAAGGTTTTCAGGATCTTTTTCTTTTTTAAAAAATATATTTTATTGATTTTTTACAGAGAGGAAGGGAGAGAGATAGAGAGTTAGAAACATCGATGAGAGAGAAACATTGATCAGCTGCCTCCTGCACATCTCCCACTGGGGATGTGCCTGCAACCCAGGTACATGCCCTTGACCGGAATCGAACCTGGGACCCTTCAGTCCGCAGGCCGACGCTCTATCCACTGAGCCAAACCGGTTTCGGCAGGATCTTTTTCTGTATATTTCAGGTTTCCCCTGTCTTACATTGATCTATGTAAATCAACAGAAGTGGATATTGTTTGATTACGCTAATAAAGCAACAGACTACCACATTCATTAATTCCTTCATTAATTTATTCAACAAATACTTATTGAGCATCTACTATGTGTCACGCACAGTTGTAGATATTAAAGATTCAGCAATTAACAAAACAGATCAAGTCCTTGCCCACATGCAGCTTATATTTCTAGTGAGGGGAGTGAGAGAGACAGATAAATGAATATATCAATTGCTAAGAAATGCTATGAAGAACAGTAAAGCAGGGTAATGTGAATGAATGTGGTAGGGGCTGCAATTTTATGTAGGCATTATTTTGCTTCTGACTCAATAAATGCAATTTTATCAAAGGCCTCTTGATAAGGTAACTTTAAGTACAGACCTGAAGGAGGCATCCCCTTTCTAGAGGGTAAGGTGAAAAAGTCTGAGGAAAAGAGAGTTCTTGAGAATTCCAGGTAGAAGGAGCTGAGAGTGCAAAGATCCTGAGGCAGCAGTGTGCTTGGGGTGTTCAAAAAGTGCAAGGAAGCCAGTGTAGCTGGAATGGAGGGAGTGAGAAGAAAAGTGTAGGAAATGAGATGGGGAAGTGGGGGCACAGGTTAAATTTTAAAGGGCCTTTTATGCCACTCTAAGTACTTTCTGAGACTGGAAAGCAATAGAAGTTTTGAGCAGGGGAATGGCATGACCTGACTGAAAGAATCACTCACTTCTAAAATGGGATAAATGATGCCTGCCTTACTCATAGGGTATCTGTAGGAACAAGTGAAATGTAAAAAGCTGCGTTGATGTGAGGGGTTATTAAGACTCTATCATTCATGGTCATTTAAATATTTTTATGAAATTAATTTATTAGTGATAATTCTATACTACATTTGTATTCTTTTAAATTATATTTATTGAGGTGACATTGGTCAACATGAACATATAGGTTTCTGGTGTGGGTTTCTATGTTACAAGATCTGTATATTGCACCATGTGCTCACCATCCAAAGTCAAATCTTCTGTCACCATATATTAGGACCCCCTTCTTAAAATCTATTTTGTCAGATATAAACATGGCTACACCTGCTTTTCTGTGTTATTTGCTGGGAGAAGCATTTTCCACCCTTATACTTTGAATCTAACGTTGTCTCTGCTGTTTAGATGTGTCTCTTGTAGGCAGCATATGGTTGGGTTTTATTTTTTGATCCACTCTGCTACTCTGTGCCTCTTTATTGGTGAATTCAGACCATTTACATTTAGGGTAATTATTGATGTATGGGGATTTCCTATAGCCATTTTATCTTTTGTTTTCTGGTAGCTCTGTGCCTCCATTGGTTCTTTTCTTTGTGTTTCTGACTGGTTGTTTTCTTTTTTGTGGTATTCCATACTTCTTTCCTGTTTCCTCTTTTTCTAAAGCTATGTGTCCTGGTTTGGGGAATTTTGTGTGTGGTTACCATTAGGTTGATAAAAAATAAACTTGCAGCCCAGCCAGCGTGTCTCAGTGGTTGAGCATTGACCTAGGAACCAGGAGGTCATGTTTGGAATCCTGGTCAGGGCACATACTCAGGTTTCAGGCTTGATCCCCAGGAGGGGGCATGCTGGAGGCAGCTGATCAATGATTCTCTCTCATCAATGATGCTTCTATCTCTCTCTCCCTCTCTCTTCCTCTCTGAACTCAATAAATATAAAAAATAAATTAAAAATAAGCTTGCATATATACTGTAGCTTTTTTTCTTTTGAGTGCATCTGATCTTCATCCTTTTTTACCAGTTCAGACTTTTATCCCTTCCCCTTTTATGTTTTTGTTGTCACAAATTATCCCTGTTTATGCTGTTTCTTTCTTTCTTTTTTTTCTTTTTCTTTTTTCTTTTTTTGGTGATCTTACTAGTAGTGTTGTGACCTTACATTTTTTGTTTCAGGTAGAATAATTCCCTTGAGTATTTTCTGCAATGGAGGTTTTCTGGTGGTAAAATCCCTCAGCTTCTGTATGGTGGGAATGTCTATTTCTCCTTCATATTTAAAGGATAATTTTGCTGGATATATCATCTGTGGCTGGTGAAAAATCAGACAGAGGCTGGTAATTTCTCTCTTTCAGACATTTGAACATTTGGTCCCACTCATTTCTAGCTTGTAGAGTTTCTGCTGAGAAGTTGTATAAAATTCTGATGGGTTTTCTTTTTTAGGTCACCTCCTTCTTTCCCCTGGCTGCTTTGAGAATTTTTTCTTTGTCATTAATTTTTAACAGCTTTAATGCCAAGTGCCTCAGAGAGGGCCTCTTTGGATTGAGGTAACTAGGTATTCTGTAACTAGGTGTGCTTCTTGGATTCAAGGAACTACAGTACAGCCACTGTGCTTGGGGGTGGGGTTTATTTTTCCCTCACCCTAATGGCGACCCCTGACCTCTATGGGGTTCCACCCCAAGCACCCCTCCTGGAGATCAGTCACAGAGGGAAGCAGCAGTTCTACTGCAGCAGCTCTTGGTTTACAGATAATATGCTGTTGGACCCAACTCCAAGGGCAATGGAAGCAAGTTTTGGGAGTCCAAGCAGCAGCCGGGCTCTGTGGTTCCATTTCTTTGTCTGAAACATCACCACTGTCCCCGACAGTGGAGACCAGCATAGCAGAATATCATGCTCTGTCAGGCGTCTGTTTACTCAGACACTGTACACTCCCTCCCTGCTGGGCTGCCCCCTCTCCCCCCCCTCACCCCCCATAGCCAAAGGAATAACCTGCTACCACCAGCTTTCTCCCTTCTCCCAGCTGGCTGATCTGCAAGCTCCCAGATGGAGGGCTGTGTCTGTGGGCTTTTTGCACTTTCCTCCCTTCTTATCTCCCCATTTATTCCCAGTTGCCCACCTTTATATGTTTTAATGTGCAGGTCTCTCAGGCATGGGTCTGTGTTGAGCAGGAATTTCTTTGTTCAGTTATAGTTGGTTAACTTGTTAAGATTTCAGGGGAATAGGACAAGGGGGCGCTCTCATACCACCATTCCTCTGGCATCTTCATTTTTATTAAAAGAAAACATTCTGGCCGAAGCCGGTTTGGCTCAGTGGATAGAGCGTCAGCCTGCGGACTGAAGGGTCCCGGGTTCGATTCCGGTCAAGGGCATGTACCTGGGTTGCGGGCATATCCCCAGTAGGAGATGTGCAGGAGGCAGCTGATCGATGTTTCTCTCTCATCGATGTTTCTAACTCTCTATCTCTCTCCCTTCCTCTCTGTAAAAAATCAATAAAATATATTTAAAAAAAAAAAAAGAAAACATTCTGAGATCAACTGAAGGACTTGTATGCATGCATATAAGCATAACCAATGGACCCAAGACACTGGGAGGGGGGTGAGGGCATGTGTGGAGGGGGGGGAGGCTAGGGTAAGGTCAATTGGGGAAAAAAGGAGACATATGTACTACTATTTGTAATAAGTTAAACAAATATATATATATATATATATATATATATATATATATATATATATAAATAAAAATAAAGAAAAGAAAACATTCTGGATTGTTCTCCATTAATATTGCATTTAATTATTTTAATACAATTTATTAGAGGTTCAATGTTTACTTTTTAAAACCAAATGAAATGTTAACATGTTAACAAATAATATTTAACATCTACTAATATTTGTGAGGGGATGTTTTTAGCAACAAGTAATAGAAAACCCAACCAGAAGTGCTTCAAGGGTAAGGCAAATGTATTATCTATCTCACGTGACAAACAGTCCTGAGAGGGGCAGGTCCAAAGTTGATTATCACTGACATCTTCAAGTACAAGATGGCTATAGTGCCTCTTGGAATCACGTCCTCATTTAATAACATCCAAAAATCTTGTCATTTTTTAACCATCTTATTAGTTAAAAAAATTACTTTTTAAATGAACATACAATAAAATTGATTTTTTTTTTGCTGTACAGTTCTATAAGCTTTAATACATGTAAACACCACCATAATCAATATACAGAATAGTTCTCGAGAGAAACCAAGATGGCGGCATAGGTAAACACCGGAGATTGCTGCCTCGCACAACCACTTCAAAAATACAACTAAAAGATGGAACGGACATCATCCAGAACCACAGGAAGGCTGGCTGAGTGGAAATTCTACAACTAGAAGGAAAGAGAAAAGCATACCGAGACTCAGAGGAGCTGCGGTGCGGAAGTAAAGTACAGAGGTACAGAGGCACATGCGGAGAGGGTTGGCGGCTGAGGACACAGTTGTCTTTTTCAATCGGGAGGGAGTCTCAAGCTCTGAGCTCCAGTTCTGGGTGAGTCTCTGGGGACCCAGGCACATACAGGAGAAAATGGACTGTCTGACATCGGTCGGAACTCGAGGGCAGCTTTCTCTCAGGGGTGCTTGCAGTGATTGCTGGGACACTGAGAAGCAGGGCCTCTGAGGGCAGGACTGAGAGCATCCATAATTGCTCGGTCCTCCCTGTTGATCCCCTGGGACCCCGCCCTGCCCAAGCCACCGAGGCTTTTGCATATGAAAGGCCTGGCCCTTCGAAATCTGATAATGACCTAACAAACTGCAGCTGGCCCAAGGCCCCAGGGCAACTTGTATTGTGTCACAGCTGGCTCCTGTTGGATAGCCTCAGGCAGAGGCTAGATTAGCACCTCCTTAGAGATCCAGGAGCCAGTATGCCCGGTGGTCCATCCAGATTGCAGCTCCTCAGATTCATAAAGGACGCACTCAGGGGGCATACTCAGTGAGCACCAAAGCCCCACAGAAGTAAGTCTTGCCCCAGGGGGGTGTCTCCAGCACTGAAGTTCTCCCACTGCAGACACAGCTGATTCTCACGGCCAATAGGCCTGGAGGTCAATCCCTCCCAGTGTTACCTACAACAATCAAGGCTTAACTACAACAAGACTGTGCACAAAGCCCACAAGGGGGTGCACGAAGAATGTCTACCTCAGGTAATTGGGGAGGCTGTGCCACTGGGCCCTATAGGACACCTAGTACAGAATGCCACTCTATCGACACAGCAAAGCATAAAAAAATGTGGAGACAAAGAAACAGGACACAAATGACAGAAATGGAGGAAAGCAAACTACTGGATATAGAGTTCAAAATCACACTTTTAAGGTTTTTCAAGAATTTTCTTAATGAGACCCTCAAGAAATCTAATGAGACCCTCGAGGTTGTGATAAAGGACCAACTAGAAATTAAGCATACACTGACTGAAATAAAGAACATTATACAGACTCCCAACAGCAGACTAGAGGATCGCAAGAATCAAGTCAAAGATTTGAAATACGAAGAAGCAAAAAACACCCAACCGGAAAAGCAAAATGAAAAAAGAATCCAAAAATACGAAGATAGTGTAAGGAGCCTCTGGGACAGCTTCAAGCGTACCAACATCAGAATTATAGGGGTGCCAGAAGATGAGAGAGAGCAAGATATTGAAAACCTATTTGAAGAAATAATGACAGAAAACTTCCCCTACCTGGTGAAAGAAATAGACTTCCAAGTCTAGGAAGTCCAGAGAACCCCAAACAAAAGGAATCCAAAGAGGACCACACCAAGACACATCATAATTAAAATGCCAAGAGCAAAAGACAAAGAGAGAATCTTAAAAGCAGCAAGAGAAAGAAAATCAGTTACCTACAAGGGAGTACCCATATGACTGTCAGCTGATTTCTCAACAGAAACTTTGCAGGCCAGAAGGGAGTGGCAAGAAATATTCAAAGTAATGAATGCCAAGAACCTACAACCAAGATTACTTTATCCAGCAAAGCTATCATTCAGAATTGAAGGTCTGGTAAAGAGCTTCACAGATAAGAAAAAGCTAAAGGAGTTCATCACCACTAAACCAGTATTATATGAAATGCTGAAAGGTATCCTTTAAAAATTCTCATGTCCTCCCCTCTGACTATAATTCTTAATTTTCCAATCAGAAAATTACCCCAGATGATCTAGTAACATGTAGAACTTTAGTAACCTAACTTATTTAAAAAAAACAAACATCCCAACTGCTGGGGTCCAATCCCAGCAGGTCCAGGGGTCCCCAAAGGTGTGGATGGAGTTAGTGAAGAAGGAATGACACGGAGAGGGCGTTCAGATGATCATCATAGCGAGGTTCTCTAGCCAAGTTCTGGTTAGGATCTCCAGCCAAGGTCTGTGTCCATGTTCCCTCACTAGATTCTCCAGCCAGGTTCTGTCCAGGTTCTCCAGCCAGGTTCAGTTACCAGGTTCTAGTCAGGTTCTCTTGCCAATTTCTGTAGTCAGGTTCAGTGCAGGATCTTTTGCCATGTTCTCTCCAGCGAAGTTCTTCTGTCTGTGTAGGTTCCTTCTTCTGAGTTCTGTCTTCTTCGTTCTGTGTTCTGAGTTCTGTATTCTAAGTTCTGACTCTTGCTGTCTTGTTGCATCTGTATTTATACCAGTTGATTCAATCCTATCAATCTCTATTACAAAGGTTAGGGCGTTTCTTATCTTCATTCCAGGGAGTAAAGATTATGTAGCTTAAGCACGATTGTTCGTAGTTAAAGTGATTAATTACCCGCCTGGCACTTAGTTAAGAGGTTTTATTCCCTCCCTAACTTCAGGGGAAAATCCTTACCAGGGGAAACAACCTTTCTCAGAGAGGAGACCTTGGTTAAAACACATAGTGCCAAGGTGAGCAAACATATTAAAGAACAGTATGCCATATATGCCAGGTCCTTTGAAACAGCAAGGATGGACCGGCTCCCGGCACCCAACCATTTTTAAAATATTTAAATTGATATTTTAAGTTTTAAATTATAGCAGATGTTTAGATACAAATATATTTTCTGAATTGAAATATTTCAGTTTTTGATTTAAAAAAACAACAACATAAAAAAATATATAAGTGACACATTTTCCCAAGGAACTCCGAATTAGTACCTTTCCCTCTAACTTTCTTCAAATTAAGAGAATCTACGGAGTTCCCTATACTGCACAAGTTTTAATGAAAGAAAATAAGACTTTCTAAGAGCATCAAATACATGTTTTGTTATTTACAAACATATACACTCCTCTCTCTCTCACTCACTCAAATATATTCTTACTGATTCAGAGAGGAAGGGAGAGGGAGAGAGATAGAAACATCAATGATGAGCCCTGGCCAGTTTTGCTCAGTGGATGGAGTGTTGGCCTGTGGAGTGAAGGGTCCCAGGTTCGATTCCGGTCAAGGGCATGTACCTTGGTTGCAGGCACATCCCCAGTAGGAGGCATGCAGGAGGCAGCTGATTGATGTTTCTCCCTCATCGATGTTTCTAACTCTCTATTCCTCTCTCTTCCTCTCTATAAAAAAAACAATAAAATATATTTTTTTTAAAAAAGAAAGAAATATCAATGATGAGAGAGAATCATTGATCGGCTGCCTCCTACACACCCCGTACTGGGGATCAAGCCTACAATCCGGGCATGTGGCCTGACCTGGAATCAAACTGTGACTTCCTGGTTCATAGGTCGATGCTAAACCACTGAGTCACACTGGCCGGGCTCAATTCTAATTTATAAATTCATTCCAAGGACATATACAGCTTGAAAAGCTTTGGAAGTAGTTTCAAAAAAACTAGCTTTTAAGTAACAAGAAAACAGTTATAGAAGAAAGTTTAAATTAAAAGAAAAAATTGTTTTGATTTATTCAAGAGTGGGAACATCCTCCATGAAAATGTGTACCTTGACTGTGGATGGCTGGGAGGCCTTATCACACCTTAGGAATTCAAATGCTTTTTACAATGAAAAGAAAGAGAGTTTCATCTCATTTCTCTACCAGGGTAGATGTCTGTCAATAGAAGGTGGACATCAATAAAAGGAGGGGCTTGCATAAGCAATCCAGAAAGTCAGCAATCTATGAATAATCCAGAACTGAGTATTGATCTCCTCTGCCACAAACCCTCCCTCCCAGCCAGTGAGCAAGATAATTACTCTCAAGTCAAGCTAAGTGCCCCCCAGTCACAGTGGCCCAATGCTGACATACAAAGCATACAAATAATTCTCACTCTGGCATAAAAGTGACAACTTTCTTGGAAGAAAAGCAGATACTATAAATTTCTCAGTCTTCCTGAGACATTTTTTAAAGTAATTTTTACTTCTTTAGAAAAAATGCCATGGGAAACCATCTGTAATAAAATGCCCATTCTATAAAATAATTCATCTATACTAATAAAAGGGTAATATGCTAATTAGCCTGGGAGACCTTCCAGATGTTCTTCTGGACAAAGCCATGGTGGCGGGGCCGAGGTAGAGGCAGTTAGAGGCCAAGAGGGGAGGGCAGTTGTGGGTGATCAGGCTGATGGGGGGCAGGGCCATTGGGGGTAAGCAGACCAGCAGGGGGGCCAGTTGGGGACAAGCAGACCATCAGTGGGGGTCAGTTGGAGGTGATCAGGACTGTGGGGGGGCAGTTTGGAGTGAGCAGGCCAACAGGGAGACAGTTGGGGATGAGCAGGCCAGTGGGGAGGGAAAGTAGGGGCGAGCAGGCCAGCAGGGCGGGGCAGTTTGGGGTGATCAGGTTGGCGGGGGGCCAGTTGGGAGCAAGCAGACGGGCAGGCAGAGTGGTTAGAGGCAATCAGACAGGCAGGCAGGTGAGTGGTTAGGAGCCAGCAGTCCTGGATTGCGAGAGGGATGTCCAACTGCCAGTTTAGGCCCGATCCCTGTAAACTGGCAATAGGACATCCTTTGAAGGGTCCCAAATTGGAAAGGATGCAGGCCAGGCTGAGGAACATACCCTCCCCCGCGCACGAATTTCGTGCACCGGGCCACTAGTCTATATTAATAAAAGGGTAATATGCTAATTAGATTGGATAGACAGGATATCTTCCAGATGTCATTCCTGGTGTCCTTCCTGACAAAGCTGGGGACGTGGCCAACCTGCAAACCCTTGGTAGCCCCAAGCCCAAGCCGGCCCCACCCTGATTGAGGGCATGACTGGCCTATAAACTGCCTGCAGCCCCTTGCCCAGGCTGCCCCCCCCCAGCGGGGACCCCGACCCCAATTGGGGGTTTGGCTGGCCTGCAAACTGCCCACAACCCCTCGCCCAGGTGGGACCCACACCCTGATCGAGGGCATGACCGGCCTGCAAACCGCTGGTGGCTCCTCGCCCAGGCCAGCCCTGCCTCCCAGTGGGACCCCGATCGGGGTTTTGGCTGGTCTGCAAACCCCCAGCGGCCCCTTGCCCAGGCTGGTACCGCCCCCCAGCGGGGACTCCCATCCCAATCAGGGGTGTGGCTGGCCTGCAAACCACCCATGGCCCCTCGCCCAGGCTGGCCCTGTCTCCAGTGGGGAACCCTCACCCCGATTAGGGGTGTGACCAGCCTGCAAACCACCCGCGGCCTCTCAGTCCCTTCCCCCAGCCATCAGGCACCTATCACCCGATGGCGAACTGGGAACTGGGGGTGGGTGGCAGCAGGGGGTGGGCCAGTTGTGGGCAGCTGGGGAAGATGGCCCTGTTTGCAGGCCAGGCCTAGGGACTGTACCCATGCACTAATTTTGTGCACTGGCCCTCTAATTATATATAAATCAATTCTAAATATACCATTTTCGCCTGACCAGCATGGCTCACTAATTGAGCATCGACCTATAAACTAGGAGGTCATGGTTTGATTTCCAGTCAGGGCACATGCCTAGGTTGCAGGCTGTATCACCAGTAGGGGGCATGCAGGAGGCAGTTGATCAATGATTCTCATCTTTTTTTAAAATATATTTTATTGATTTTTTACAGAGAGGAAGGGAGAGGGATAGAGAGCCAGAAACATTGATGAGAGAGAAACATTGATCAGCTGCCTCCTGCACACCCTCTATAGGGGATGTGCCCGCAACCAAGGTACATGCCCTTGGCCAGAATCAAACTTGGGACCATTCAGTCCGCAGGCCGACACTCTATCCACTGAGCCAAACCGGTTAGGGCTCTCTCTCATCTTTGATGTTTCTATCTCTCTCTCCCTCTCCCTTCTTCTCTGAAATCAATAAAAATATATTTGCAAAAATAAATTGATATACCATTTTCTCTTCTCCTTTCCTCTTCCAGGTATTTCTCCAGTAGTGCAGACTTGGAAATTGGATGGCCTCCAGTCAGACCCAGGAGATGTAGGAGGGAGTTGTGCACTGATTCAAGAAAAGCATCTGACAAAGATAAATTCTTTATTATTTTAGGTACATAATAAAATGCATAAAAATAGGTGTTTTTTGTTTGTAGCATCACACTTCATGGGTTTATAGGCTGTTTAGTTGAAAGAGTTTTTAATTCAGACAGCATCCAGATCAGCATTCTGGTATATTTGTCCACAAAAACAGCACTTACCAGAACCATGAATTTTTTCTATAAATTACTTACATGATGAGCCAGAGTGTGGCTTTAATCTTGCCTTTCTTGCAGTTTAGTTGAGAGAACTGATCATAAATGGTTTCTGGAAAGAAATATGTAAAGAAGCAATCTCTGAGTGGCAAGGAAGAGGAGGATGACTTGTTGGTAGGCAAATGAAGACCGTTTTACTAAGAAAAATCTCCCAGGCTCTGGCTGGTATTGCTCAATTTGGTCATCCCATGCACCAAAAGGTCACCTGTTCGATTCCAGGTCAGGGGTGCAGAATTTGTTTCTTTCCCCTAATGATAGCCAGGAGAACCTTGGGAAACTATTGAATTATGAAGAGATTGAATCTACACTATCAAGAACTGATTCAGGCCTGGCCAGCATGGCTCAGTGGTTGAGCATCAACCTAGGAACCAGGAGGTCACGGTTTGATTCCCAGTCAGGGCACATGCCCAGGTTTCAGACTTGATTCCCAGTGGAGGGAATGCAGGAGGCAGCCAATTGATGTTTCTCTCTCACATCAATGTTTCTCTCTCTCCTTTCCTCTCTCTCTAAAAAAAATCAATAAAGACATATTTTTAAAATAAATACATGAATAAATAAGTAGACAAATAAAAGAAAAATCCCCAGGAATAGTACTCCCAGAAAGATGAATGAAAAGACTGTTTTAGGAGTGGTGTTACTTACTGTGACTTTATACTTTTAATTTTTTTTTTTAAATTGTCTCAGCTAGAATAAATAATTTTTTTAAAGGTGTAGGCCTCAGGGAACATCCAGAAAGTTCAGAAGAGCTGTCAGTGCATTGAGCAAGATAGTGCCAGAGTCCCAAGGAGGAGGAGACACTAGCTCAGCCCACCAGCACAAAGTCCATAGGATCAATAGAAGCCACATGGGTGTCTGGTGAACAGAGATACTATCACAGCTTTGTTTCTTACTGGCTGGGTGATCTAGGGCTACTTAGTATTCTGTGTCTCAGTTTCCTCATTTAAAAACTGGGAAAGTAATATTTACCTCATAGAGTTTATTGTTAACTGTGTAAACACATATAAAGCACTTACATGTGCCTGGAATATGATAAGTGCTCCCTAATTTTTGCCAGTAACTATTATTATTATTCAAGAGATGGTACCTAGTATGAATGAGAGTATTGAAAAAGCCCAAAGAGAGACTCTCCCCCATCAAAGAAGGCATTGCCATGAGTCTCAGGGATGCTTCTCCTCATCCAGAAAACACAACCTTTTGTCCAGGTATATCCCATGCTCTACCCATTATGATGTTATTGCAAAATATATTATTCTGCTGTTGTCTCTTTTTCTGAGCTGCACCTCTATTGAAATGTTGTGGTTTCAGTACTTAAAGGTAAGAAGCACTGGACTGTCAAAAGAGGGTGGGTCCCCAAGTTTCTGGACTGTAACACACATAGGAGAAGGCGATCTTGCCCTTGATACTATAGAGATATGTGAAGGAGGGAGTACTAAAGTTAAACTATCAAGACCTGGCTAGAAACTCCTAGTTCTGCCAAGGGCTGGCCCTGTAAATGGGTTGTTGTACACCCCAAGCCAAAGAACAACATGGGTAAGCTCTTCAATAGGCAGTCAAGTTTGTGGCAAACAAAGGAGGAGTCAGAGGGGAAAGAAGCAGAATTACACAGCCTGATTCCAAGGCTCAAACATACCTGAGACCTAGTTGAAGAAGCACGCTAGTTTCAGGAAACAAACAAAGGAAGAAAGGCCTCTCTCTACCAATTCACATGTTCAATTCCAGGTATGTTGGCTAGAACTGCTTCCAACACAGGGCTTGAACCAACTGAGCGACCACAAGAGCTCCCAGGGAGCAAGAAATCTGGAGGAACTTGTGATGGGCACAAGATAAAATCTTCTCACTAAATATCTGTTTTGCAATAAACACCAAGCAGGAGTTTGGCACTTCTGGGAACACTCCCTTAGCTTCCCCAAAATGAACTAGTTAGAAAACAAAATAAAACTAAAAAACACAGGGGGAAAAAAGGAAGAAGCACAAGGTCTGAAGAGGAAGAAAATGCTTCTTACTTTTGGTCACATGTCTTAAGAGCTCATTGCAATCATCTTGAGGTTTTGAAGCTTCCCAAGAAAGAAGTTTCTTAGTTTAGAGAAAATCTGACTACTGAAAGATGGGCAACAGGACTGAGTACTAAGAGCTTCTCACAGGTATGTTGCTTTCCTTGACCCTTGATTAGCATCCAAGCAATATAGAGGGAATTATGAGGAAAAATCTTTCCCCAGAATTGTACCAAGAGATAGATGGCATTACTAGAGTTTGGGGGATCAAGAAAATAATGTTTTTCCTTTAAAGTAACTAATTCAGAAATTTCACCATAGACAGTGGTATTACACGGAGGTGGCATAGCATTTATTTTCATATCAGCCAACAAACCTTGTTCTTTACTGGTTATATCTTTCTAGCTATACCCAATAACTTAAGCAGCTCTTAACAATTTGGGATCTGAAGAAATATCTGAGCCCCCATGTTCATTGCAGCATTATGCACAGTAGCCAGGATATAGAAACATTCTAAGTGTCCAACAATGGGTGAATGGGTAAAGAAAATATGGTGTATATGTATAATGGAATATTATTCAGCCATAAAAAATAAGGAAATTCTGCTATTTAAAATAACCTTGAGGACATTGTGCTGAGTGAAATAAGTTACACAGAGAGACAAATACTATATAAACTTGCTTATATGTGGAATCTAACAAAAAACCAAACTCATAGAAACAGAGATCAGATTTATGGTTGCCAGAAGTGGGGGTGAGGGTGAAGGAATGGGGTGAAGGTGGTAAAAAGGTACAAACTTCCAGTTATAACAAATAATTTCTGGGGATGTAATGTACAATATGATGACTATAGCTAACAACACTCTTTTGTATATTTGAAAGTTGCTAAGAGAGTAGATCTTAAAAGTTCTCATCACAAGGAAAAATAATTTTCTAACTGTGAGGATTTGATGGTGATAGATGTTAACTAAACTTATTATGATGATCATTTCAAAACATATACATAAATCAAAATTATTGTATTGTATACCTTAAGCTTATATAATGTTATTGTCAATTATATCTCAATAAAACTTGGAGGGGGGGGGGAAGAATTTGGCACTCCCCATACATCCTAAGTTAGGTGCTGCTATAACTACTGTAAGAATATGTTATTTAAATTATCACAGTGCTTTAAAAGTTTCCAATCTCAGTCTAATAAACTCTCTAAGATAGCATATACAAGTTTACAGTTAATTTTCACTTAGATCACTGCCATGGTTCTTTGTTGGGTTTCACCACACCTTAGAAATGCCAGAAGTGAGAACCAAGATGGCGGCATAGGTTAACGCCGGAGTTTGCTGCTTTGAACAACTACTTCAAAAGTGAAACCAAAAAACGGAAGGGACATCACCCAGAACCACAGGAACGCTGGCTGAGTGGAAGTCCTACAACTAGGAGGAAAGAGAAACGCATACGGACACTCAGAGGAGGCACAGTGCTGAAGTCAAATTCTGAGGTGCGGAGTTCGCGGAGCGGGCTGGCGGCGGAGGGCGCGGTTGGCGTTTTCAATCGGGAGGGAGTCGCAGACTCTGAGCTCCAGATCCGGGCGAGTCTTTAGGGACCCAGACTCAAACGGGAGAAGCGGGACTGTCTGGCTTCGGTCAGAGAGAGTGCAGCTTTCTCTCTGAGCTTTGCGGCGGGTGCTGGGACTCAGAGAGGCAGAGCCCCTGGGGACAGGACTGAGAGCCGCCATAACTGCTCTCTCCTGCCCACCCTGTTGATCCTGTGCGACCCGCCCCGCTTAAGCCCTGCACACAGGCATTTGCCGGATAGCCTCAGGCAAACGCCAGATTAGCACCTCCCTAGAGGACAGAAGTTCTCTCACTGCTGACACAGCTGATTCTCATAGCCACTTGGCCTGGAGGTCAAACCCTCCCTGGAATTAGCTACAACAATCAAGATTTAACTATAAGACTGCGAACAAAGACCACTAGGGGGTGCACCAAGGAAGCATAACAAAATGCGGAGACAAAGAAACAGGACAAAATTGTCAATGGAAGATATAGAGTTCAGAACCACACTTTTAAGGTCTCTCAAGAACTGTTTAGAAGCCGCCGATAAACTTAATGAGATCTACAAGAAAACTAATAAGACCCTCGATCTTATATTGGGGAACCAACTAGAAATTAAGCATACACGGACTGAAATAACGAATATTATACAGACTCCCGACAGCAGACCAGAGGAGCGCAAGAATCAAGTCAATGATTTGAAATGCGAGGAAGCAAAAAACACCCAACCGGAAAAGCAAAATGAAAAAAGAATCCAAAAATGCGAGGATAGTGTAAGGAGCCTCTGGGACAGCTTCAAGCGTACCAACATCAGAATTATAGGGGTGCCAGAAGATGAGAGAGAGCAAGATATTGAAAACCTATTTGAAGAAATAATGACAGAAAACTTCCCCCACCTGGTGAAAGAAATGGACTTACAGGTCCAAGAAGCGCGGAGAACCCCAAACAAAAGGAATCCAAAGAGGACCACACCAAGACACATCATAATTAAAATGCCAAGAGCAAAAGATAAAGAGAGAATCTTAAAAACAGCAAGAGAAAGAAACTCAGTTACCTACAAGGGAATACCCATACGACTGTCAGCTGATTTCTCAACAGAAACTTTGCAGGCCAGAAGGGAGTGGCAAGAAATATTCAAAGTGATGAATACCAAGAACCTACAACCAAGATTACTTTATCCAGCAAAGCTATCATTCAGAATTGAAGGTCAGACAAAGAGCTTCACAGATAAGGAAAAGCTAAAGGAGTTCATCACCACCAAACCAGGATTATATGAAATGCTGAAAGGTATCCTTTAAGAAGGGGAAGAGGAAGAAAAAGGTAAAGATACAAATTATGAACAACAAATATGCATCAATCAACAAGTGAATCTAAGAATCAAGTGAATAAATAATCTGATGAACAGAATGAACTGTTGATTATAATAGAATCAGGGACATAGAAAGGGAATGGACTGACTATTCTTGGGGGGGAAAGGGGTGTGGGAGATGCGGGAAGAGACTGGACAAAAATCGTGCACCTATGGATGAGGACACTGGGTGGGGAGTGAGGGCGGAGGGTGGGGTGGGAACTGGGAGGAGGGGAGTTATGGGGGGGAAAAAAAGAGGAACAAATGTAATAATCTGAACAATAAAGATTTAAAAAAAAAAAAAAAAAAAAAAAAAGAAATGCCAGAAGTAAGCAATTGGAAGGAAGGGGTAGAATTCTAGAGAGCACTCTGGGCCACATTATCCACAGTCCATGCAGTAGCCTTGGGAAGCAGGTATCAAGGTCTGTATTTGTACCACTTGTGCTGATGTGTTAAGAGCACTGGATTTTAGATCAAGAGATCTGGATTTGAATCTTAATCATATATACCACTCACAGAGTGCCACGTCATGTTATCTCTCTGGGCCTCCTTTCCTCTTCTGTAGAAATCCATGGAGATTATGTGACAGGGTTGTAAATCATAAAGTGCTAAGCAATTTTGAGGTATCTTTTCTGGGCATCAAGTTCCATAGAACCTCTCAGACTAGAGCAGGCACTGTGGATCACCTCCTTTCTCATCTCCCCCATACCCAGCCAAATTTTCAAATAATATCACTGTCAAAAAACTTCCAAGAGTAGAAATGGAAGCACTCCTCCCAATTTTACAGACAAAACATCATATATTAAGAATAACTAGAGGCCCAGTGCATGAATTCGTGCACCAGTGGGGTCCCTTGGCCTGGCCTGCGGGATTGGGCCGAAA
The DNA here is from genome assembly GCF_014108235.1 of Myotis myotis. Lineage (NCBI taxonomy): Eukaryota > Metazoa > Chordata > Mammalia > Chiroptera > Vespertilionidae > Myotis > Myotis myotis. The sequence continues at coordinate 96,279,171 of NW_023416346.1, forward strand.
CTGGCTCTCCGACATCTCCTGAGGGGTCCCGGATTGCAAGAGGGTGCAGACCAGGCGGAGGGATCCCACTGGTGCACTATCAGGGCCGGGGAGGGATGCAGGAGGTTGGCCATCAGGGGAGGGACCACAGGAGGGCTCCAGGGCATGCCAGACCTCAGCAGCAAGCTAACCTACCTGTTGGAGTGTCTGCCTCCTTGTGGTCAGTGCATGTCATAGTGACTGGTTGACCAGTTGACTATCTGCCCCCTGGTGTTCAGTGCACATCATAGTGAGTGGTTGAGTGGCCTTAGAAAATCATCAGCATATTATGCTTTGATTGGTTGAACAGCTGACCAGTTGACCGGACACTTAGCATATTACCCTTTTATTATATAGGATAATAATGACAAGCTATAGTTTAATTCATGGCAATATTTCAACAGGCTATTTGTTAGAGTGCCTTTCGCAGATAGTGTAGGAATGTCATACTCTCAGGTTCTATGTGAGTCATGAAACCCTATTTTCTAAAAAGCCTCACTGGAATTTTTTTCCACATTTTCCTGAGAAAAATCCCCTTTTCCCTACTTCTTTGTACAAGCTCAGGAATGCCTTTGAAGGACATGGGGGTAAAAGCAATAGGATCATCAGCCTTGGAATAGAAACTCAAGAGTTCTCCTGAGGCATGGTAACCCTTGTAAATGTGACAAGATTAGGCTTCTGTTATCAAGGTTAAGCTTATCTTCTGCTGGAAAACTGTTCATTTGGTTGCTGACCTATCTGCATGGAGATTCAGGTCCCTCAGTTGCACTCTAGAGTGGGTCAGATATTGCTGTTCCCTGCTGGGCCAGCCCTGACCTGCAGGGGCCAGAAGTTGTGGAAGAAAATTTTTCCATTAGGAAGCAAGTGGTTTGAGGTGTGTGTATGTGTGTCACCCTCTGCTTAACCTTGGTGATCTTGAGAGGAATGTGAGCTGATTGTTTTCTTCAGTGCTATGCAGAGTAGAGATTGACTTGAGATTAGCCAATAGTGGCTAATTCCAGTTCCTTCAGCAGTTATTCCTTGCAGGGACAAACTGAAGAAGAGGCCATAGGAATTATTTGACATCGAGATCAAACTAAGATAGGCTATTCCAGTTGTTCACAGAGTGTGGTTCTGAACCAATAATATCAACATCACCTGGGAAATTGGGGAAAATTCAAATTCTTGGGCCCCTCTTCAGGCCAAGCGTTGGGGATGGGGCCAAGCAATTTGTGTTTTAAAAAAGCCTTCCAGGTGATTCTGATTCAAGCTCAAACTTGAGAACTACTGGGTTAAGGGCTTTTCACCCCTGGCTGCATGCCTGAATCATTTGTTTAAAACACAGATTCTTGAGAGGGGCCCAGGAAATCCATATTTAATCCCTAGGTCAGTGGTCGGCAAACCATGGCTCGTGAGCCACACACGGCTCTTTGGCCCCTTGAGTGTGACTCTTCCACAAAATACCACGTGCGGGTGAGCACGTACAGTGTGATTGAAACTTCGTGGCCCATGCGCAGAAGTCAGTTTTCGGCCTGAGATAGTCTATTTTGAAGAAGTGGCGTTAGAAGAAGTGGGGGGTGTCGGTCGGGTCGGACGACGAGAGACGGCCTCCGGATAAGCAGCGCGGGGGAGGCGCGCGTGATTCATGCATGAGTTGAGTGAGCCAGTCAGTCAGCAGTCTCATTGTGCAGTGGTTAGTGCTAGTCGCGTCCGCAAATCGCGCGCAGGTGACAAAAGTACCTACTCGAAGCATAAAGTTACCTGTATGTTTCCAACCAGCTGCAAATCCTACAGGTGTTTTTGTCATCAATTTAAGAATTGTAATTATTTTGTGTTGGTGGCTTTATTATTATAAAATGAGGACGTTTTTAGCAAAGGCCAGCTTAGGAGTACCCTAATTAAGTTAATAACAATGTACCTACCTATATAGTTTAAGTTTAAAAAATTTGGCTCTCAAAAGAAATTTCAGTTGTTGTACTGTTGATATTTAGCTCTGTTGACTAATGAGTTTGCCGACCACTGGTCTAGGTGATTCTGTTGCTCAGGCAGGATTGAGAACCACAAATACATTCTCTCCTTATGGACAAGTTACCCAGGACTATGCTGAATTTTGATCATGTGCCTTCCAAACTCTTGTCTGGATTATGGGTTAGAGTTTTACAACTAGATGGCATTTCCTGACTCTGGGCCTGTCTCTGTGATGGAATCAAGGCCTGCCCTAGGCAGAGAGTGATGCCTGTGTTTCTTGGTAGGAAAGCTAGATTGTCTGTGCCTATTGGTCTCTTTTATCTTTCTTCCCTTAGAGGTCTTGAAGAAGAAATTAGCTGCTTACTGTATAGAGGCCTGGAAAAAGAGGCTCTGCAGAAAGAGTAAGTGTGGATGATGGTTACTAAAATACAATTACCGTAGTTCCTGAATCTTCTCTATTTTGAACTAGACATCTCTAGTTCTTTCAGTTTTTTATCACCCCCCAATTATTCCCAGCTCCACTATACGCATAGTCTATGACCTTGGGCCAGGCACTTCTTCTGCTTTTATTTATTTTTAAAAAATAATTGGGGCTTTTTGTGTGTGTTTTTTTGTTTGTTTGCTTCACCACCAAAATCAAGTCTCTTCTGTAACCGTTTATCCCCCCTTGACCCTCTTCTACTTTCCCCCACCCCACCCCCATTCCCTCTAGTAATCACAATACTGTTGTCTATGTCTATGAGTTATTTTTTACTTTTGCTTAATCCCTTCTGCTTTTTTACACCCCTCCCAACCCCTCACCTCTGAGAGTTCTCAGTCTGTACTCAGTATCTTTGACTCTGTTTCTATTAGGTTTATTAGTTTATTTTGTTCATTAGATTCCACATATAAGTGAAATCATATGGTATTTGTCTTTCTTTGACTGGCTTATTGCAGTTAACATACAATAGTTTCAGGTGTACAACATAGTGATTAGACATTTTTTTTTTTTTTTTTTTTTTTTTTAGCTTGTAGGTGACAGCATGTGACAGGGTGTAAGAGGGAGACGGGTTGCAGTGCCACTCAGTCAGGCCGTGGAGGTATGGCTGAGCTGTGAGGACTCCGGAAACCCAGGCCTGTTCTGTGTCTCCAGACAACAAGGAAGATGAGGCAAAGTTTTGTGTGAGGAGTTTTACTTTCATCCTCAGGACGCTGGGGCCATGGGTGGTTGTGAACAGCAGAGGGACGCTGTCTGAGGTAGGGTTCTAAACATTTCCCCAAACTGCTGATGGGAACACATTAGAGGGAGAGGATAGCAGTGAGGGACCGGATGAAGAAGTCCTTTGAAAGATAAGGAACTTTGCAAGATTGTGCACTGAGGACCGAGCCCTGAGGGATAGGGGCATCACCCGGCCCGGGGGCTGGGCCCAAGACATTTATATAACTTATAAAGTGATCACCCCAATAAGTCTAGTACCCATCTGACACCACACATAGTTATTACAATATTACTGACTACATTTCCTATGCTGTATTTGTTTTGTATTGTTTTTATTTTTATTTTTATTTTTTTATCCCCCCCCCCACTCATGCTTTCATCCCCCCTGTTGTCCATGTCCATTGGTTTGGCTTATATGCACGCATACAAGTCCTTTGGTTGATCTCTTCCCCTTACCCCCACCCTCCCCTACTTTCCCTCAGGAGATTGATAGTCTGATCTGTTTTGTATTGTTTTTAAATCTTTATTGAGAGTATTACAGATGTCTCCTGTTTCCCCTATTGCCCCCTCCACCTGGTTCCCGCCCCACCCCAGGTCTTCACTACCCCATTGTCTTTGTCTATAGGTAATGCATATCCTATATAATCCTATATAATAAAAGGCTAATATGCAAATCGAACTGAATGGTGGAATGCCGTTCACTATGATGCACACTGACCACCAGGGGGCAGACGCTCAACTCAGGTGCTTCCCTGTGGTGTTCAGTGAGCTCCCACAGGGGGAGCATCACTTAGCCAGAAGCTGGGCTCACGGCTGGCACAGGCCGGGCTGAAGGACCCCCCTGAGTGCACAAATTTCATGCACTGGACCTCTAGTATGCATATAAGATCTTTGGTTAATCGCTTCCTGTATCTGCCTCCCCCCTTCCCTCTGAGATTTGTCAGTCTGTTCCATGTTTCCATGCCTCTGATTCTATTTTATTCATCAGCATATTTTGTTCATTAGATCTCTTGCTCACTTATTTTGATTTTTAGGTTCAACTGTTGATAGATATGTATTTATTACCATTTTATTGTTCATATTTTTTTATCTTCCTTTTCTTCTCCTTCTTCCTCTTCTTAAAGAGTACCTTTCAACATTTCATGTAATACTGGTTTGGTGGTGATGGACCCCTTTAACTTTTTCTTGTCTGTGAAGCTCTTTATCTGACCTTCAATTCTGAGTGATAGTTTTGCTGCATAGAGTAATCTTGGTTGTAGGTCCTTGCTTTTCATCACTTTGAATATTTCTTGCCACTCCCTTCTGGCCTGCAAAGTTTTTGTTCAGAAATAAGCTGACAGTTGTATGGGAACTCCTTTGTAGGTAACTAACTACTTTTCTCTTGTTGCTTTTAAGATTCTCTCTTTGTCTCTTGCCCTTGGCATTTTAAATATGATGTATCTTGGTGTGGGCCTCTTGGGTTCCTCTTGTTCAGGACTCTCTGCACTTCCTAGACTTGTAAGTCTATTTCTTTTACCAGGTAGGGGAAGTTTTCTGTCATTATTTATTCAAATAGGTTTTCAATATCTTGCTCTCTTCCTTCTCCTTCTGGTACACCCGTAAAATTGGTACACTTGAAGTTGTCCCAGAGGCTCCATACACTATCTTCATATTTTTGGATTATTTTTTCTTCTTGCTCTTCTGATTGGATGTTTTTTGCTTCCTCATGTTGCAATTCATTGATTTGATTCTAGGAATCCTCTACTCTACTGTTGAATCCTTGTAAATTATTCTGTATTTCAGTTAGTGTATGCTTAATTTCTGACTGGTCCTTTTTCAGGTCTTTGAAATTCTCACTCAGATTCTTGAAAGTCTCACTAAATCTCTTGAAGTCCTCATAAAATCCCTTGAAGCTCTCATTAATATCCTTGAGCAACCTTATAACCATTGTTTTGAACTCTGTATCCAGTAGTTTGCTTGCTTCCATTTCTTTTATTTGTGACATGTTTCTGTGTCTCGCATTTTGGCTGCTTCCCTGTGTTTGTTTATATGTATTAGGTAGAGGTGTTATGTCTCCTGGAACTGGTAGAGTAGCCTTGTGTAGTAGGTGTTCTGTAGGGCCCAGTGGCTCAGTCTCCCCAATAACTTGACCTGGGTACTCTAGGTGCACCCCTGTGTGGGCCATGTGCACAGTCTTGTAGTTGAGACTTGATTACTGTTGGTATCATTGGAAGGAATTCACCTCCAGGCCAATTGGCTGTGAGGACCAGCTTCAACTATAATTGGAGAGTTGCTGTGCAGGAAACACTCCTATGTGGGGCTTTTGTGTTCACTGAGTCTGCCCTTGGAGTGGGTCACTTATGGATGTGTAGAGTTATAATTTGGTATGGTCTGAAGCTGTCCACTGGATGCACTGGCTCTGGGGCCTCCTGGGATGTGCAAAGTCAGCTACTGCCTGGGTAACCCAGTAGGAGCTACAGAGAGATATGAAAATGGCTTCTACTTGTATTCGGTTTGGAAGTGCTCAGGCGAGGCCCAGCTGTGAGGCAAGGCAGGCTGGTACTAGTTCCAGGTCTTGGGCCTTTTGTTAATAGGTCTGGGTCACACTGATTCCAGGTGCTGATTTTTTAGAGATTTTAGAAAAATCTGAAGCCTGAGCTAGGACAGGCCATTTATATGGCAAAACCACTACAAAGAGCTTGGCTTGGGGTGGGGTCTCAGGGAATCACCAAGGCAGAGTGAACAGTGTGGGCCAGACTGATGGAAACTCAGATATGTTTATGTCAGTCAGTTCTGTGATTGGGGAGATCTGAGCACAGGAACAATGACCGCTGTGAACACCCCTGTCAGGGAGAAGGCCGCCTCTAAGTTCCTGCTCCAATGCCAAATAATCCAGTTCCTCCTTGTATGTCCCTGGATCCCCCAAAGCTGCTGCCCAGCACTGGAGCTCATAGGCAACAGGACTGTGTACGTTCTTATGCAGGATCTTTAAAAAGACCTACCTGAGGCTCCAGGAGCATCTGTGTCACTCAGCCACAATCCCTACTGTTTTCTACAGCTCAGGGACTTCATCAGAATCTTTATAGGCCAGAAGGGCATGGCATGTAGTATTCAAAGCAATGAAAAGCAAGGATTTGAAACCAAGGATTTGAATCCAGCCAGTCTATCATTCAAAAGAGATTGTGAAATAAAGAGCTTCCCAGACAAAATAAAGCTAAAGGAATATATCAGCAAATCAGCATTGCAAGAAATGTTAAAGGGACTGCTGTAATAGTAATAAGAAATATATATAGAGAGAAACATAGGCATAAGGAATAAAAATGGCAATAAATAATTACCTATCAATAACAATCTTAAATGTAAATGGATTAAATGCTCCAATCAAAACACATAGGGTAGCTGAATGGATAAGACAACATGACCCATAGCCCAGATGGCATGGCTCAGTGGTTGAACATCAACCTATGAACTAGGAGGTCACGGTTCGATTCCTGGTCGGGGCACATGCCCAGGCTGCGGGTTCAATCCCGTGTGGGGCATGCAGGAGGCAGCTGATCAATGATTCTCTCTCATCATTGATGTTTCTATCTCTCTTCTCTCCCTTCCTCCCTGAAATAAAAAAATATATACTATTGTTGTATCATAAATCAGCGAATGAGATACAAGACGCCTTAATAAGCCAATTAATTAGGAGTCGTTTATTGCATGTGGCTCAGAGGGAGGTGTCTCTTCCAAATCTCTGAGCCCCGACATAGAGGAAGTGTCTCATATTTATACCTTTTTAGCTTCTTTGTCTGTAGGTTTCACAAAGACCTCTGTATAGGTTATTGCTACAGTCAGTTTGTAACCTTGAATACATAATGAGTTAGTACTTGGCATAAATGGGAATTATTATCAGTATTAGTCTATTTTAGTCTATTACATTGGATGGCTAACTTGCGAGGTCAGACAGTTAAGTTTATCTTTTCCTATTATTTGAACTAAATACAAAGTCATTTTACAGAATAACAGACTGTCTTAAAGTGACAGAATTTATAATGACAGAGTTTACAGGACTAGGGACTATCTAACAATAGCAGAGAGTTTCAAACAGCAGTTTTTTATACAAGATGGAGGTTACTATGCTTCAGTATATAAAAAAAGAAAACATGACCCATATATATGCTCTCTACAACAGACTTACCTCAGAACAAAAGACTCCCACAGGATGAGGGTGAAGTGATAGGAAAAATATTTCCATACAAATGGAAATGAAAAAAAAAAGATGGGGTAGCAATACTCATATCTGACAAAATAGACTTCAAAATGATGGCCATTATAAGAGACAATAAAGGTCACTACATAATACTAAAGGAATTGATCCAAAGAGAGGACATAACCCTGGTAAACATATATAGGAGCACCTAAACAATGGGAGAGGACCTAAATAAATAGAATCAGAAACAAAAGACATAAAGTAACAACTGACAACACAGAAATACAAAGGATTGTAAGAAAATACCATGAACAACTATATTCCAATAAAATGGACAACCTGGATGAAATGGACAAATTTCTAGAAAAATACCATCTTCCAATACTGATTCAGGAAGAATGAAAAAAAAAAAACCCCACAAAACTGAATAGGCCAAAACAGCCGTTGAAATAGAAGCAGCTATAAAAAAGAAGAATAGCTTATCCCTTGAGACAGCATGAAGGACCTGAAGATTGTTATGCTAAGCGAAATTAGACATTCAGAGAAAGACAAGTGTCACATGATCTCACTCACTTGTGGAATCTAATGAACAAAATAAATTCAGAGACATAGAAACATGGAACAGACTGGTAAATTTCAGAAGGAAGGTGGGAGTCGTGGTGGGGTGGTAAGAGATTAACCAAAGAATTTACATGCATATATGCATAACTCATGAATACAGACAATAGTGTGGGGAAGGCCTAAGGGTGGGTGTGGGGTGGAGGGGTTCAATGGTGGGAGGAAAGGGAACATCTGCCTAGCTGGCAGGGCTCAGTGGTTAAGCTTTAAGCTATGAACCCAGGAGGTCATGGTTTGATTCCCAGTCAGGGCACATGCCTGGGTTTCAGGATTGATCCATAGTAGGGGGCATGCAGGAGGCAGCCAATCAATGATACTTTCTCATCATTGATGCTTCTATCTCTTTCTCCCTCTCCCTTCCTCTCTGAAATCAATAAAAAATATATATTTTTATAAAGTGGGGGACATCTGTAATCCTTTCAACAATAAAGGTAATTTTTTTAAAAAAGCTGGGGCTCTGGGTTTGGATCCCAGTTCTTCCACTTGCTACCAGGTCACATTATGACATTTGTGGGCCCTAGGTGCTTTTATATTGTGGGCCCCTTCCTCCATTAAAAAAAGTACACAAACCCCAGAGGGAAGGCAGGGGAGGTTGGGAAGGGGGGTGGTAAGAGATCAACCAGAGGACTTGTATGCATGCATGTAAGCATAACCAAGGGACACAGACAGTAGGGGGGCGAGGGCATATGTGGGGGATGGGAGCAGCCAGGGAGAGGTCAATGGGGAGGAGGGGAAAGAGACATATGTAATACTTTCAACAATAAAGAATTTAAATAAAAAAATACAAAGAATAGACTCTACAACTATGTTGGTATAAAGGCAAATACCCTATACTAGACTAGAGGCCCAGTGCACAAATTCGTGCACAGGTGGGATCTGGCCAGCCCGCCCCGATCAGCCCAGGGGGAGGGGACATGGGAGGTTGGCTGGCCAGCTCAACCCCTGACCGGAGGGGGGTGGCAATCGGTGGGGGGGGGGGGTGTCCAGCCAAGGGGAGGGGCCACGGATGATTGGCCGGCTGGCCCCACCTCTGGTCGAACTCCCAGTTGAGGGGACAATTTGCATATTAGCCTTTTATTATATAAGACTAGAGGCCCGGTACACAAAAATTGGTGCACTCGGGGGGGGAGGGGGGGACCCTCAGCCCGGCCTGTGCCCTCTCACACTCTGGGACCCCTCGAGAGATAACGACCTGCTTGCTTAGGCCTGCTCCCGGGTGGCAGAGGGCAGGCCCAATCCCTAGGTGCAGCCTCTGGTCAGGCTCAGAGCAGGGCCGATTGGGGAGTTGGGGCACCACCCCCTGTCATGCACAGAGCAGGGCGGATCGGGAGGTTGCGATGCCACCCTCAGTCACACTCAGGGTAGGGCCGATTGGGGGGTTGGGGCACCACCCCCGTCACACTCAAGGCAGGGTCGATGGGGAGGTTGCAGCGTCACCCCCTGTCACGCACAGAGCAGGGCCAATCAGGGGGTTGGGGCGCTGCCCCCTGTCATGCACAGAGCAGGGCCCATCAGGGGGTTGAGGAGCTCCTCCCTGTCACTCACAGAGTAGGGCCAATAGGGGAGTTGGCACACCGCCTCCTGTCACACACAGAGCAGGGCGTATCAGGGGGTTGGGGCGCCGCCACTCTCACACTCAGGGCAGGGCCGATGGGGAGGTTATGGCTCTACCCCGTCACACACAGAGCAGGGCCCGTGGGGTTGGGGGGGTTGGGGCGCCACACCCTGTCACACACACAGCAGGGCCCGTGGGGGGGGGTGGGGCGCTGCACCCTGTCACACACAGAGCCGCAGGGCGATCAGGGGGTTTGGGCACTGCCCCCTGTCACGCTGATCCTGGTGCTGGGAGGCATATTACCCTTTTACTATATAGGATAGAGGCCTGGTGCATGGGTGGAGGCCAGCTGGTTTGCCCTGAAGGGTGTCCTGGATCGGGGTGGGGTCCCCACTGGGGTGCCTGGCCAGCCTGGATGAGGGGATGATGGCTGTTTGCAGCTGGTCACACACCCTTCAGGGTGGGCATCCCCACTGGGGTGCCTGGCCAGTCTGGGTGAGGGGCTGAGGGCTGTTTTCAGGTTGGGACTGAAGCTCCCAACTGCTCCTTTTTTTCTTTTTCTTTTTTTATTCTGGGCCAGCTTTAGCTCTGGCTCCAGCTCTGAGGCCTCTGCTGCTGAAAGCAGGTATCTGGTTTGTTTAGGTTCTATAATCGAAACTCTATATCAACTCCAGCTCTGAGATCCCAGACGGCTGAAAGCTGGTTTCTGGGGTTTTGTTTAGCTTCTATATTTGTTACAATGTTTCTTAAACTGCAAGCTCAGAGGCCAGCAGCGGCAGGCGGGGAACGTTAGAGTCCTCCGTCACTGAAGCAAGCAAGCCTCATGTTCAGTTTAAGCTGCCTGGCTGCCAGCCGCCATCTTGGCTGGCAGTTAATTTGCATATTGCCCTGATTAGCCAATGGGAAGGGTAGCGGTCGTACGCCAATTACCATGTTTCTCTTTTATTAGATAGGATAATAAAGAGGTAATATGCAAATTGACCATCATGCCCTTGCACAAGACGGCTGCCCCCATGTGGTCACAAGATGGCTGCCCCCATGTGGTCACAAGATAGCCGCCCCCATGTAGTCATAAGATGGCCGTGCCTATGTTGTCACAAGATGGCCACCACAAGATGGCCGGCAGAGGAGGGCAGTTGGGGGTGAACAGGCCAGCAGGGGAGGGCAGTTAGGGGCGACCAGGCCTGCAGGCAAGGGAAGTTGGGAGCAATCGAGCTGGCAAGGGAGGGCAGTTGGGGGCAATCGGGCTGGCAAGGGAGTGGTTAAGGGGTGTTCAGGCTGGCAGGCAGAAGTGGTTAGGGGCAATCAGACAGGCAGGCAGGCAGGCGAGCAGTTGGAGTCAGCAATCCCGGATTGTGATGTGGGATCAGGCCTAAATCAGCAGTTGGACATCCCCCGAAAAGTCCCAGATTGGAAAGGGTGCAGGCTGGGCTGAGGGACAATTCCTCCCCCACCCCCACCCCCCCAGTACACGAATTTCATGCACCGGGCCTCTAGTATTAGTATATATTAAAACATTTCCTCCAACCTAAATATTCATTTTTTTCTGATTTAAGAAAAGACAATAAAACCTTTTTAATGGCTCCTTAAAGCATCATGGGCACTAGGCACTGTATCTACTGTGCCTAATGGATAAATCAGCCCTATTCATTACCTTTATGACCTTGGAATACATATTTAAACTCTCAGAGACTCAGATTCCTCATCCATAAAATGGATGGCTGACCAGGGGAACAATAATTCATTCATTTAACCTAAGATTAACTGATTGTATTAACTGCTTGAGCAGCTCTATAACATGGTTGGTCCATTGAACAAAATCTTTAATTCTTTATAATTTCTTAAAGATTGCCAACAATAAGTAGTTTGACGGGGCTTATAAACAACAGAAATTTCTTTCTCACAGTTCTGGAGGCTGAAGTCCAAGATCAGGGAGACAGCATGGCCCAGTGAGGGCCCTCTTCCAGGTCACATACTTCTCTTTGTGTCCTCACATGGTAGAAGGGAGCCAACAGTAAGTATTTTCAAAATTATATCTATAGTCCTTTAATATCTTATAATGTATTGATCTCAGCTTGGAAACTTCAATCCTATAACATTTAGTTTATTCTTATATTAGAGTGTTTAATTTCATGTAGCATAACTTACCTGTGCATGTGAATCCACCTCTCTGTAAATTATTGCTCAAAAACAGGGATCATGAGAGAGAAACATCTATCAGCTGCCTCCAACTAGGGATTTAGCCCACAACCTGGGCATGTGCCCTGACTGGGAATCGAACCCGTGACCTCTTGGTGCATGAGATGACAATCCACTGACCCACACCGGCCAGGCTCTAACTACTTTTTAAAGCCAGACTAGCAATAAGGTCAGTGGGTTATATCTGAGGCTAGGACCAGCATATGATTCCAAGATGGATTAAGCCATAAAGCAAGATAATCTCAGTTAGGAAAGGAGCAGATAGGTGGCAATCTCAGCACCTCTTAGTGGAATTTGCGGGTCCATCATTCTTAAGCTGGGTTTTCCAGCCTCATCCAAAGACGTCAAGGGCAGTGAGAGCCTATGCCCTATTCTGCCTGAGTCACACTTCAACTCCTCACTTTGCCACCTAAAAGCAGCTGGCCTAACGCCTGGGATGGGAAAGGTCAGGGTGCCCAAAGCCTCTTCCGCTTTGACAGCTCCCTAGTGTCTGGGAACTAAGTAAATGGCAGCTTTCAGGATCAGCCTCTTGCATAATATTGTAATTTAAGATCAAGCCTTCTCAGTATTAATGCTCCCCTGCCCCACCCCTCCCCCATACCAACCCCACCTTCACTTCCAACCCCTCCCAGAACTGGTTTTTGTTGAGTAAGTGAAACTATGCCTTGGTAAATGACACAGTAGCTTTCAGTTCCCTTCTTGGATTTTGCTGAAATGGCCCAGGAATTTAGACATGGTTCTAGCCCCCCAACAGGGTCAAGAGGATTTCGGCAACCACCTCAGCCATACAGAGCATTTCTTCCCCTGCCCCTTTCCATTGTTTCCATGGCTCCTCAGTTCAGTTCTGCTTTCCTCCAGAAGCACAAGGAACTCCAGCTGGTGGATAACATACCAAGAGGCTGTGGGCTGACCATGAACCTGGTGGCTCAGTACTCAGTATAAAACTTTTGGCTTGAGTAACTTGGTGGGTATTGGACAATTAATTGAATTCCAGATTACAAATGAGGAAACTGAGGCTAAGACAAGTATATAATTTGAGGATAGCTGGTAAGTGACAGAGCTGGAATTTAAAGCTAGGTTTTGCAGACTTCAGAGCTGAGCCTACTTTAGGTTTAGTCAGACCAAAAGCTTCCTGCCCCTTTTCCTATTTTCCAGGAATGGGATGGTTTGATAAGCTCAGGTGCTCTCCATAGGATTTTTGACTGGGTTTTAGAGAATGCAAAGGCTTCAAGCTTCTTAGGGTCCAGGCAATGTGCAACCAATCAGCAATCCTGCCTGCTGAGAGATGAAATGGTGAATGACTTGTATCAGGCCTGTACACAAATCCAACTTCAAAAGCTTTTTCTTATAGAAAACCTTTTCTGTTGACTTTCTTAAAGGGGCAATGCAGGGCTTCACAGCATATCAAACAGAAAAGCTTCATAAAATTCCTCTTCTCTTGTCCATTTCATTAAAGTACACACAACCAGAGTTCAAATCTCCATCCTCCACCCCCACCTACAACCCCATTTTCATGTTCTTTCTTTTTCACTCCATGCTGCTCTCTCCATTTCTTCCTTCTCAACATACCTAAAAACATGTGCTCTTAGCATTCAGGCTTTTCTGACACCTGTAATCTCCTGGACCATCTAATCTAGTTTCTTGCTCTAAATAGTTTTCTCCTGCAGGGAGAAAACCTCCTCCCCAGTTCTGTTGAATTCTAAATTCTGGCATACTTCTTGTTACAACTGGATGACGTAGAAATGGTCATTAGGTTATGCAGATCCTGAAAAACTAATGACGTTATCAATGATCATGATGTTTTGATCATTTCAGAACAAACTTAAAACATTTTGGCTTGTCTTTCATAGTCTTCTTATATTTGGGATATTAAAAAATAATTCCTTCATTTAAAAATATTTTATTGAATTTATTGGGTTGACATTGGTTAATAAAGTTATATAGGTGTCAGGTGTACAATTCTATAATACATCATCTGTATATTGTATTGTGTGTTCACCACCCCAAGTCAAATCTCATTCTTTCACCATTTATCCCCCCTTTATACTCTTTTACTTTCCCTGACCCCTCTTTCCCTCTTGTAATCACCATACTGTTGTCTGTGTCTATGAGTTGTTGGTGTTTTTTATCTTAATTCCTTCACCTTTTTCACCCAGTCCCCAACCCCTCCCCTCTAACAGCTGTCAGTCTGTTCTCTGTATCTGTTTCTATTTTGTTTGTTTAATTTGTTCATTAGATTCCACATATAAGTGAAATCATATCATATTTGTCTTTCTCTGACTGGCTTATTTCACTTAGCACAATACTCTCCAGCTCCATCCATGCTGTTGCAAAAGTTAAGAAGGGCCTGTCAAAAAAAAGGGACATATGTAATTTTTTTCAACAATAAAGATTTTTTTTTAAAGAAGGGCCTGTCCAGAAAAGCATATGCATCCTTGTGGGGAGGGGAGAAGGGTGGCCTGGCTGTCAAGGGATCAATGCATAGATAAGGACACAGATATAAATGTCAATTTAGGAATATGTAGTGGACAGAGGAGGACCAGGGATGGAATCTGATGGCTAAGGGAGAAAACACCCAACTTTCTGTTTTTCTCTATGAGCTAACATATATATTGCACATTTACTAATAAAAAATTTTCCCTTTTTCCTCTCACATATTTTGCTTCTTAAAGGAGTAGAGGGAGGCCAAGTTACCGGTATTTCAAGAGGCGTGTTTTAGAATTTTGATAGAAGCTTTGTGTGAGATTGCATCTACACATTTTACTTTTGTGACAGTGTTTTGATTGTAGAGAAAAAATATTAAAGAACCTGAAATCAAATGCTCAGCCTTTGCACGCTTTTGATATAGCAAGCTTTGCTACTAGGAAGTAAAGCTTTAGGCTTGGGGCTTTCTAAAAAAGGTGAACTAATGACAAATTTATAAATTAGTCGAGGATGACTTTCTTGTCTCTTGCCTCCCCTCTTTGTGTATGCTTTTTCCCCTCACTGAACTCCTTCCGCCCTGTTCTGGTCAGTATCCTCATGCCCTCTCCTTATGGATATTTTAGTGATTTTCTTCTCTGGAAGGATACCAGGGAAACTGATAACAGACTGTTACCTCTGGGGATTGGGGTGGGAGGGAGACACGTTTTTACTATGTATCATTTTGTGCTGTTTGAATTTTTATATATTTGCATTTTAAAATCACCTTTCAGTGAAAAAATTGCTATCTGTGCAGTTCACGGCATAAAACATTTAGGGGGAAGGTGTTCTAGGTTGAAGTGGTGTAGATCAAACCTTATTTTCTTATAAAAACAGCTTTAGAAATAAGGGGTTACATTTTAAACTGAAAGCCTGATGCCATTTTTTTAATGCTTAGATTTTTTTCAATTACAGTTAGTTTCAGGTGTACAGCACAGTGATTAGACAAATCATATGCTTTACAAAAAGTACCTCTTATATTTTCAGTACACAACTAGCGCTATACATTGTATTACAAAATTATTGATGACATTCCCTGTGCTGTACTTTATATCCCTGTGATTAATGTGTGAGTGCCAACCTGTACTTCTTAATCCCTTCACTTTCTTTACCCAATCCCCCAGCACCCCTCCCCTCTGGCAGCCATCAGTCTCTCTGTGTCTATGAGTCTGTTTCTGTTTTGTTTGTTCATTTATATTGTTCTTTAGATTCCATATATAAGTGAAATCATATGGCATTTGTCTTTCTCTAACTGACTTATTTTCTGATGCCATTTTTATGAAAATGACCACAAATATACTATTTAATTGAATGCTAAATCCTATACTTCTACGTTAAACTTTATAAATACCTCCTGATTTTGTAGTTAGTTCCACTGAAAAATATTCTAACCCGAAGTAAGACAAATGTGTACTAGCATGACTACTTTTTGGATCAGAAAATATGGTTAGCTTAGATAAATTTTTTCTAAAATGTATATAATTTAATTAAGTAGAGCAACACAGTAATAATATCAACTTTTATTAAGTAAGATGTAGTCTGCTATAAAACAATCTTATTTCTTTACAATCCTTGCCTTGTTTGGAACACTATAACAACTAGAAGTGTTTTTGGCTCTGTATTCTATTAAAGGCCTTTTCTCTGGCTCATAGGTCTCAGCTTCCTGCCCTGGCATTGGCTCTCAGTGCTTCTTTGATTACAGTCACACCAGCAGCTTCAGGTAAAATAAACTGCTTCCCTAACCCTGAGGAGTGGAGGATTCGAAAAGGGTGAGTGCCTTAGGACCAGATTGTTTCAGCAACAAGGTTGTTAATCTTTCCATGATGATAGGCAGTTTGGGGAAAAGGAGGATGGACTGCATTCCATGTCCGGGGGCATACAACTCTCAGCCAGGTTAGAATGTGCTTTTTCTAATCAGAACAGAACAAACAGAGCATGATTAATATTTCTTATGATTATAGCTAACCCCCACTATTATATTTCTGCTCCTAAAAGTTCTACCCAGTTCCCCTCAACCACCCAACACTTACCAAATATGTCTTATATTTACTCATACTGCTACTTCTTCCTTTTTCCTTCTTATATTTATTTTTACAGTGAAATCTCTTCTCCTTTGACCCATTTTTTTCTTGTTGCCTAACAAAATGCCTTAAAGCATTGAATCAGCCTATTCATCTCAGTCATTATGCAAGTGGGCTGCCTTAAAATTAAAATTGAAAGTATCATTAGAACATTGCTTTTTCATTTTATTTGTCATGGACATGAATATAAAGTGTAAGCATAAACTTATGACACCACCTTTTCTGGAATACTCTAGAATTTACACACCAAATTAGCATTCTTCAAATGGATCACCAAGATAGAGTAACACAAGTATCCCCCTATGATGTATCATTGCTAAAAATGTTTGGTGACTCCTCTTTTAGAATTAGGGGGTGAATATAGTGGAAAGAACATGAGGTTCTGAGATGATCTAGCCTTTTCTTTGAATCACTAATCTGTCACATATTAGCTGTGCAATATTGTGCAAGTCTCACTCTCAGAGCTTCCAGTTCCCTAAATATAAAATGGGGTTAAGATTATTAATCTTGCCAGGCCAGTTTTGCTCAGTGGTTGAGCATGGACCCGTGAACCAGGGTGTTGTGGTTCAATTCCCCCATCAAGATACATGCCCAGGTTGCCAGCTCGATCCCCTGCCGGGAGCCGGTCCATCCTTGCTGTTTCAAGGGACCTGGCATATATGGCATACTGTTCTTAATATGTTTGCTCACCTTCTTGGCACTATGTGTTTTAACCAAGGTCACCTCTCTGAGAAAGGTTGTTTCCCCAGGTAGGGATTTTCCCCTGAAGTTAGGGAAGGAATAAAACCCCTTAACTAAGTGCCAGGCGGGTAATTAATCACTTTAACTATGAACAATCATGCTTAAGCTACATAATCTTTACTCTCTGGAATGGAGATAAGAAATGCCCTAACCTTTGGAATAGAGATTGATAGGATTGGAATCAACTGGTATAAATACAGATGTAACAAGACAACAGGACACAGAACCTAGACACAGAACCTAGACACAGAACCTACACAGAACCTAGAGACAGAAGAACTTCGCTGGAGAGAACATGGCAAAAGATCCTGGACAGAAACTGGAGACAGAACCTAGAGACAGAACCTAGCGAGAGAACATGGCAAAAGATCCTGGACAGAAACTGGAGACAGAACCTAGCGAGAGAACATGGCAAAAGATCCTGGACTGAACCTGACTACAGAAATTGGCAAGAGAACCTGACTAGAACCTGGTGACTGAACCTGGCTGGAGAACCTGGACAGAACCTGGCTGGAGAACCTAGCGAGGGAACATGGCTACAGAACCTGGCTGGAGAACCTACACAGAACCTGGCTGGAGATCCTAATCAGAACTTCGCTGGAGATCCTGGCTAGAGATCCTGGCTAGGCTGCTGATCAACTGAACGCTGTCTCCGTATCATTCCTTCTTCGCCGACTCCGTCCACACCTTTGGGGACCCCTGGACCTGCTGGGGTTGGACCCCAGCAATCCCCCAATAGGGGGCATGTAGGAGGCAGCCGGTCAATGATTCTCATCATTGATGTTTCTATCCCTCTCTCTCTCCCTTCCTCTCTCTGAAATCAATAAAAACATATATATATATATATATATATATGTTTAAAGATTACTGGTCTTGCTGAGTTTTTTAGTGAGTAAATAATGCCTGTGAAAGTGCCAGGCCTGGCTCCCTTTCAGGAGCACTCCCAGTGCATTTTCAGTCTCCCTTTGCCTTTCCCTCTCCTAAGCTCCAAGCACCCTTCTATTGCTTTTGTAATTTGTTTCCTAAGCCTATGAAGCCCAACTGGCTTATTTCTACTACCTTTGTAACTTTCTAAATAAACTTTCTCTTCTAATTTGAAAAAAAAAGTGCCAGGCCCATAGTAAGTGCTTGATATTTTCATGCTTTCATGTTAGAGCCAGTTTATCATTTGTTCAAGAAAATTTTTGTCCCTGTACACTCTCCCTTAGTTGATGGCTCTGTTTCCCCAGTCTCTTGTGTGTTCTGGTCAAACTAAACTATATTCTTCCTTAAAAAATTAGGAGTAGGAAGCAACTTTTCTGACTCAACATATATAAAAACCTACAGCAAATAAAACAATTAATGGAAAATCTATAGATGCCATCCCATTAACCAAAAAAAACCATTTTCTTTCTATTGTCACAATAATTTAATATAGTATTGGAGGTTGTGACCAATATTATATAAGACAAGCATAAAAGAAAGGCATAGGTAATGTATGAATTTGAAAAAGACATATATAAATTCCATTACTTGTAGAGAACATAATCATTAAGAGGTAAACCTAATAGACTTTAACAGTCACATTTATTTTTATTTTTTTGTTAATTCTCACCTGAGAATATTTTTCCATTTATTTTTAGAGAGAGAGGAAGGGAAGGGGAGAGACAGAGAGAGAAAAACATTGGTGTGAGAGAGACACATTGATTGATTGTCTCCTACATAGGCACTGCAGGGTCTTTGCCTCTGGCCCATTGCCTCCAGCAAGAGCCCCAAATGGGGACAGGGTCTGAGGGCTGATGCTCTATCTACAGAGCCAAACAGGCTAGGGCTAACAGTCCCATTTAAAAAACTACATAAGTTTAGAAAACTTTCTATATTTATGAACACAAAAAAAATTCAAAACTTATGGCACCCTTGCTATAACTAACTAGAAAATTAAATATAAAAAATAAAATATCCCTTGCTTGGCCGGTGTGGCTCAGTGGTTGAGCATCAACCTAGGAACCAGGAGGTCACTGTTAAATTCCCAGTGAGGGCACATGCCCAAGTTGCGGGTTAGATCCCCAGGAGAGGACGTGCAGGAGGCAGCTGATCAATGATTCTCTCTCTTCACTGGTGTTTCTTTTTTGTTTGTTTTTTTAATCCTCACCTGAGGATACTTTTCCATTGATTTTTAGAGAAAGAGGGAAAGACAGGTAGAAATATCAATGTGAGAGAAACACATGATTGGTTGCCTCCTGCACGAAGCCTGACCAGGGCCCAGGGCAGGGAAGGAGCCTGCAAAGGAGGTACATGCCCTTGACTGGAATTGAACCTGGAACCCTGTGGTCTGTAGGCCAAGGCTCTATCCACTGAGCCCAACCAACTAAGGCTCTTCATTGATGTTTCTATGTCTCTCTCTCCCCCTCCCTTCCTCTCTAAAATTATATATATGATTTATATATATAAAATTATATATATGAAGATATCCCTTAAAATAATAAGATCTAAAAGTTTTTAGGAAACACAGAAAGCACAAAATTTTACAGAGAATATTTAAAAACTCTTTTAAAATATAAAGGAAGTTTTGACTAAATGAAGATATACTAAGTCCACATTTGGGTTGATTTAACTTGATAATTGTACCAATCCACTTCTGCGGGAGGCGGTGGGAATTGCAGCATGCCACTGGGAGCAGTGCTGCTTCCATGGGAGGCGGGCCCACTGTCTCCTCTCTGGGCCTGCGCTTGGCCCTCTGTCCCTGTCTGTGTCTGCTCTGGCTCCAGGGGGCCGGCTCACCGGGCGTGGCAATGAAGCAAGCATTCTGCCAGGCTGCTCACACTGCCCACTCTCAGCTGCTGCCCGCCCCCCCCCCCCCAGGGCTGGGGGACTCCAGCAGGGATGAGAGAACTGGGTGCTGCCATCTTGTGGCTATGGGCGCCCCATCTTTAGTGATGGAGTGATGGTTAATTCGCATATTACCCTTTTATTAGATAGGATAACACTGGTCTTTGCTGATGGACATGGAGATTGCTTTAGAAATGGATTTGTTTTGGAAGTTAACATTGAGAGAATTTTTATTTCATTTTTTTTGAAGCAGCTATGATATATTGAGAAAGAAATTTAAACTAAACAACTTTCTCTTTTTCTTTGCAGCAAAGTCACATGGAATTACCATTCCTTAAAAAAATGAACATCATACATGTGAAGGGATTTTTTTCTAATGGTAACTCTGAGGCCTGGAGCTGACAAGATGGGCTTAAAGAACCTCCTGCCTCCTCAGCAGATCTGGCTCATTTTAATAGGATTTTCTCTGCTGTCTTTGGCAGAGACATACGGATTCAGTAAATGTGCACAGTATGAATTGGACATTCACCATGTTTTCTGCATTCGGAAGAAGATCACCAACTTGACAGATGCCATTTGTGACATCCCTGGATACACTACTCACCTCAACCTCACACAAAACCAAATTGAGGTCCTTCCTCCCCATTGCTTCACTAATTTGACTGCTCTGGTGGACTTGCGACTGGAGTGGAATTTCATTTGGAAGATTGAGGAGAGGGCCTTTTGGGGACTTGAAAATTTGACCCTCTTAAATTTAGTAGAAAATAAGATTAAAATTGTAAATAACTCCTTTGAGGGCTTGTCCAACTTGGAAACTTTGCTCCTGAGCCATAATTATATTACCAATATTCACAAAAATGCCTTTGTCCCTCTTTTAAAATTGAAACACTTAAGTTTATCTAGAAATTTTATTACTAATATTTCCAATATTCTTGAAGCAGTCCAGCATCTTCCATGCCTAGAATACCTTGATCTCACTAACAATAGCATCATCTCCTTGGACCATAGTCCCAGGTTATTGGCCTCACTGACCCAGCTGAGCCTGCAGGGGAACAAACTAATGGAATTAAATTTCTCTGCTTTGTCACTGCCTAATCTGACCACTCTGGATGTCTCTCGGAATAGCCATGGAGTCATCCAGAATGTTGCTCTGGAAACTTTACCGCAGCTGAGGAGCTTGAATCTAAGTGGAACATCGGTAAAACTGGAGATGCTTCCAACCAAACACATGCAGAATCTAAGGGAAATGGACCTTAGTGCCTGGGAGTTTAGAGGTGGTCATTTAAACTTGAACAGTGTGTGTCACCTCCTCAGACACTTGCCCATGTTACAGGTTTTGATTTTTAGAAAAAAGGCCACTGATGCAGGAGACATAAAACACCTTGCCAACTGTACCAGGCTTTTGTTCCTCGACCTGAGCCAAAATAATAATCTGGTTCACCTCAATGACAGTGAGTTCAATGCTATGCCCAGCCTTCAAAGGCTGAATCTAAATAACTGCAAACTTTCCTTTGTCAGCAACCGGACCTGGAGTGCCCTCCAGAACTTGACAGCCCTAGATCTGAGCTACAACAAGTTTGAAAGATTTCCAGATTTTGCATTTTCACCCTTGAGATACCTACAATCTCTTTTCCTCTCTAGAAATCCCATCACAGAACTCAATGATATGGCCTTCTATGGGCTGTATTCTTTGAAGGAGCTCAACTTGGCTTGGTGCTGGATAGTGAAAATTGACAAGTATGCCTTTGCTCACTTTCCAAATTTGGAGAGTTTAGATCTTGGAGGCAACAATATTAGGACTCTAAAACGCAGAACTTTTCAGTCTCTGAAGAAACTCCAAGTTCTGAATCTCTCCCGGAACCGCCTGAATATTATAGAGAAGTATGCATTTTCAGGTCTCACTTATCTCTATAAACTTGACCTAGCAAAGAATATCTTGTCAAATATTGGGACAGGCATTTTCTTGGGCCTTGAAAATCTAGAAGTTTTGAATCTCAGTTTTAATGAAATTACATATGAAACTACCAAGACCTTGCTATCTCCTCCATTTATGAAGCTCAAGTCTTTGAAACAACTCAACCTAGAAGGACAAATGCATGGGATTCAGGTTGTTCCAACCAACTTCTTCCAAGGACTGAATGGCTTGCAGGAGCTACTACTAGGCAAAAATCCCATGGTATTCTTGGACCATCTCCAATTTGATTCCCTTACTAATCTCACAAAGTTGGATATCTCGGGAACAAAATCTGGAGACCGAAGTCTCTATTTAAATATTTCCTTATTCCAAAAACTCAAAAAACTAAGAATGCTGCGCCTGGAAAACAATAACATTGAGTCACTGACTCCTGGCATGTTCTCTGGCTTAGAAAGCCTTCAGATCTTCTCTTTAAGATTCAACAACCTAAAAGTCATTAATCAAAGTCATCTGGAGAACCTGACGTCACTGATGTTCTTTGATATCTATGGGAATAAACTTCAGTGCAACTGTGACAATGTGTGGTTCAAGAACTGGTCAATAAACTCAGAAAATGTCCATATCCCTTACCTCCAGAGCTATCACTGTCAGCCAAATACCCAGAATTTGTTGATAGATTTTGATGATGCTATGTGTAATTTTGATCTAGGAAAGGTTTACTTCCTCTGCTCTTTCACTCTCACCCTCACAACCATGGTTGTCTCTTGGTTCAGTGCCAAGATAACGTCATCTCTAAGGTATGGGCTCTACATATTTCGAGCCTGGTTCCAGGCCAAGTGGCATAGGACAGAGAAGGAATTCATCTATGATGCCTTTGTCTCTTTCACTGCCACTGATGAACAGTGGGTATATGAAGAGCTTGTTCCAGCCCTAGAAGAAGGTGGCCAGCCCACCTTTAAGCTCTGTCTTCACCACCGGGACTTTGAACCAGGTATAGATATCTTTGAGAACATACAGAATGCCATCAACACCAGCCGGAAAACTTTGTGTGTGGTAAGTAACCACTACCTGCGCAGTGAATGGTGCTGCCTTGAAGTACAGCTTGCCAGCATCAAGATGTTCTATGAGCATGAGGATGTTATCATCTTGATCTTCCTGGAAGAGATCCCAAACTATAAGTTATCCACCTACCACCGACTGAGGAAACTTGTGAATAGGCAGACATTTATCACCTGGCCAGACAGTGTACATGAGAGGCCACTCTTCTGGGCACGTATTAGAAATGCACTGGGCAACAAATCTGTGGAGAAAGACAATGCACAGCTAATTGTGATTGAATGACCAGAGGTCTATGTGACCTTAAAGCTAATGTTGCCCAAGTTATGTATAGGCTGAGAGTGTGACTGAATGTACCTGCTGTACAGGGAAAAGGATGAGCTGCTCATGACCATCAGACCTAGGGTAATTTGGTTAATGTCCATTGGACAATTGGAAGAATGAAGGAGGGAGGGCTGCTTGAGGAAGCTTCAAGAACAGTGTCCCCACTCTAGGGGAATGGATATCTGGCAAGTATATCTGCTTTATTAAGGGGAAGACTTGGGAGACAAGTCACCTAAAAGTATGGGGATCAGGAGAGCCCTCATATGTGCTTGAGAAAATTGTTAAACTAATTTCTCCAAGTCAGTTCTGTGAAGGTAGATAGGATTGGCTCTCTTGCACACACTACTCCAAGGAGTAAGGCCATGCCATTCCCTTTCTCCTTCTCTTCCCCTACAGGCAAGTATCCCCCAACCTCTAAGGGGCCCCATGAGACTTGCAAACAGGGTAGATTGTCTGCTGCAGCTCGTTCTGGGCTAACCCCCTCAACCTGTCTCCAAGGCCCCCTTTTCTCTGACTTCCCAGTGAGCTAAAGAAGCCCGGCCATTTTTTCTCTCGACTGGCCTGCTCCTCGTTTGGAATGTAAGCAGCCTGGCCGTTTTGTCTCACACTCAGCTGGCACATGCCTTGTTTGGAATGAATCTTCAATAAAACCCATTTTGCTTTACTTTTGTTTTTGTTGACCTTAAAATCTTTTCTGCGTCAATGAAAAGAACTGAGGCCCCAGCCAGGAACCCCAGTCATCTTTGTGGCACTGTGACTCAGATTGCACAAACCATAAGTCTTCTGGCCATGAGGCTGGAGAAAGGGCTGTTTTACTCTTCTCTCTTGTCCAGCATTGGGAAGGCAAGGCAGTAGTTCTAGTTAAAGGGGGAGAATTGCCTGCAAGCAGAAAACTAAAGCAACTGTGAGTGCCTGGGGATGACCTGGCACCGACGCTACAAGGCACACCTTCCCTCCAGAGTGCAAACAGACACTCTCAGGTGACTGAGGGTCATTGTGGAGGTGTCTGAGGGTCTCCCTTGTGATGTGTAAGGCCTTAACAGGGACTCCAGAATACAACTGTAATTAAACTTTGACCCATCTGGTGGGTGCATATAAGGTTTGGTCACCAGCACTCCGGGTCCTCACTCCCTTGTTTTAAACAGCCATGAGAGAAACTGAGACACGTAAAAGGATAGAGGATGACCATCAAGTGTCATGGCCTCTGAGAGCCTCCTCCCAAAGCAGCATACTTTTACCCACCACATTGATCCCCCAAAATTCCACTTGCAGTCATGACCCCCCACGCCCTCATTATCAGCATATAATTCTGTCATCCATGCGTTGTTATGATTTAGTATGCCTTGCCTGCCCAACCAGACTGCTTGATCTACACTCTTAAAGGGAAGTACCATGGTAGAATTTATACTTTATCATGGGTTATGGCAGGCACAGTGTTCTCACAATCTGGACAATGTAAGAACTCTCAGAGTAGGGGTCCATCCTGTTGGGATGGATCCTAGAGAGATTGGTGGAAATGGCATAAACATCATCAAAAGAATAGGAGACACACAGACTAAAGATATTATATAGAAGTTCAAGGTACAAGAAAACTAGATGGTAAAAGGAACCCTAAATTTACCTCAAACCATTAGTTCTTCCACTTATGGGCTACTACCTTATTTACTCTTTTAGCAAAACCCTCCTCTATCTATAGAATGCCTTTATCCTGTTATCTCCTCTGGACACACTAGCTCTATTTTTCTCCCCTGCTCCTTTGTCCTGGTCCAGAAGACTTGCCTGTTCCAAGATTCCCAGGCTTATCCCACCCCAACCAGGTCTATGGAAACTTACAACACCGGGTAAGGTTTCACTTCCCTTCCCCTGAGATTATGGTGAGATCACATGGTCTCATCCCTGCTAGATGCCTGAGATGTCACTGGGATACTAGGCTCTGGACTTGACCCTAGGATGCTGGGCTTTCTACTTCCTAACCTTTTCTTCCTTCCAGATGGAGAATTGACAAACTATACCAGACAGGAGTCCCCTAGCCTATATCTTTTTTTTATTGTTTTATTGCTTAAAGTATTACAAAGGGTGTTACCTATGTGTCCTTTTTTTTCCCCGCCCTTGACAATCCCCTGGCCTCCCCTACCCCCCAGTGTCTTATGTCCATTGGTTATGCTTATATGCATGCATAAAGTCCTTTGGTTGATCTCTTACCCCTCTCCCTCCTGCCCCCCAACCCTCCCTGGCCTTCCCGCTGCAGTTTGACAATCAGTTTGAGGCAGCTCTGCCTCTGTATCTATTATTGTTCATAAGTTTATAATGGTCTTTATTATCCATGAATGAGTGAGATCATGTGGTATTTTTCCTTCATTGACTCCCTAGCCTATATCTTGGCTAACTGGGCACAATTTGGTCTCCACACCTTAAAAAAAAGACTAATTTTCTATTGTAATTTAGTCTAGCCAAATTGTAAGCTCAACAATGGGGAATCATGGCCTCAAAATGGGAGCATTAATCATAACACCATCCTTCAATTGGATCTTTTCTGCAAGTGACAGGGCAAACAGTCAGAAATCCCTTATGTCCAGATATATCTCCTATTATAAGAATAGGAGACTCTCCTCTGGAAATGGACTACCTTGGCTGTATTACAGCCAGACAAAGACTCTATCTCACAACACTGTGCTAATGGCCCACAATAATCCCCCAGCTACACCCTCATTCCATTACCTAAACCTTATCTCTATCCTGGGCTGCCTCCATACCCTGAAAAAAATTCCCTGTCATCAGAGACGGAAAAGCCAAGACCAACCCTACCTACCCACGCCAGGGGAATGTGGCCCACTGCTTGTCCATAAACACTTCTCACTTGTAGCCAAACTCTGTAAGATATAGAACTCTTTTAAAGCTAATAAATGCCTAACCAGAAGCAAACATAGAGTTGCTCCAAGGGTGTTTCTCCTTCTCAAATGACAATTTTGGAGAAGTTGAAATTATCATAAAAATGGAAGCCACTAAGGACCCTTGTAAATACTGGGGCTACTTTATCTATTTCTAACTACACCCAACTTAAGTTGCCTCCTCCTTCAGAGTAAAGCTACTTTCAAAATATTTTTATTATTATTTATTTTTTAAACTTAATTGTTGAAAGTATTACATATGTCCATCTTTTCCCCCATTACCTCTCCCAGCCTGCCCCCACACCCCACCCAAGGCCTTCAACCCCTCATTGTCTGTGTCCATGTCTGAGGCTTTGCTGCCTATGGTTTCTTCAAAGATTTTTATGGTTGCACCACTTACATCTAAGTCTTTTATCCATTTTGAGTTTATTTTTATGTATGGTGTAAGTTGGTGGTCTAGTTTCATTTTTTGCATGTATCTTTCCAATTTGCCAACACCATTTATTGAAGAGACTGTCATGACTCCATTGTATACTCTTGCCTCTTTTGCCAAATATTAATTGAACATAATGGCTTGGGTCGATTTCTAGGTTTTCTGTTCTATTCCATTGGCCTGTATGCCTGTTCTTGTTCCAGTACCAGGCTGTTTTGAGTACAATGGCTTTATAGTACAACTTGATATCTGGTATTGTGATCCCTCCAACGTTGTTATTCTTTCTCAACATTGCTACGGCTATTTGGGGTCTTTTATGATTCTATATAAATTTTTGGAGAGTTTGTTCTAGGTATCTGAAATATGCCATTGGTATTTTAATAGGGATTGCATTGAATATATAGATTATTTTAGGTAGCATGGACATTTTAATTATATTGATTCTACCAATCCATGGACATGGTATAGTCTTACACTTGTTTATAACTTTTTCTATCTCTTTTTCCAACATCCTGTAGTTTTCTGAGTACAGATCTTTTACCTCCTTGATTAAGTTTATTCCTACATATTTTTTAATGTATTTTTATTGATTTTAGAGAGGAAGGGAGAGGGAGAGAGAGATAGAAACATCAATGATGAGAGAGAATCATTGGTTGGCTGCCTCCTGCAGACGCCAACAGGGGATCAAGCCCACAACCCAGGCATGTGCCCTTGACTGGAATTGAAACCGAGACCCCTCAGTCTGCATTTTTTTTTCAATTAAATCTTTATTATTCAGATTATTACATTAGTTACTCTTTTTTCCCACCATAACTCCCCTCCACCCAGTTCCCACCCCACCCTCAGCCCTCACTCCCCACCCACTGTCCTCATCCATAGGTGCACGATTATTGTCCAATCTCTTCCCTCACCCCCACACCCCCCCCCCAAGAACAGTCAGTCCATTCCCTTTCTATGTCCCTGATTCAATTACAATCACCAGTTCATACTGTTCATCAGATTATTTATTCACTTGATTTTTAGATTCACTTGCTGATAGATGTGTATTTGTTGTTCATAATTTGTATCTTTACCTTTTTCTTCTTCTTCCTCTTCTTAAAGGATACCTTTCAGCATTTCATATAATACTGGTTTGGTGGTGATGAACTCCTTTAGCTTTTTCTTATCTGTGAAGCTATTTATCTGGCCTTCACTTCTGAATGATAGCTTTGCTGGATAAAGTAGTCTTGGTTGTAGGTTCTTGGTATTCATCACTTTGAATATTTCTTGCCACTCCCCTCTGGCCTGCAAAGTTTCTGTTGAGAAATCAGCTGACAGTCGTATGGGTACTCCCTTGTAGGTAACTGATTTTCTTTCTCTTGCTGCTTTTAGGATTCTCTCTTTGTCTTTTGCTCTTGGCATTTTAATTATGATGTGTCTTGGTGTGGTCCTCTTTGGATTCCTTTTGTTTGGGGTTCTCTGGACTTCCTAGACTTGGAAGTCTATTTCTTTCACCAGGTAGGGGAAGTTTTCTGTCATTATTTCTTCAAATAGGTTTTCAATATCTTGCTCTCTCTCATCTTCTGGCACCCCTATAATTCGGATGTTAGTACGCTTGAAGCTGTCCCAGAGGCTCCTTACACTATCTTCATATTTTTGGATTCTTTTTTCATTTTGCTTTTCCGGTTGGGTGTTTTTTGCTTCTTCATATTTCAAATCTTTGACTTGATTCTTGCGACCCTCTGGTCTGTTGTTGGGAGTCTGTATAATGTTCTTTATTTCAGTCAGTGTATGCTTAATTTCTAGTTGGTTCTTTATCACAACATCGAGGGTCTCATTAGATTTCCTGAGGATCTCACTATATTTATCGACGGTCTCACCAGTCTTTTCGAGGGCCTTATTAAATTTATCGGCGGCTTCTAGACAGTTCTTTAAAGACCTTAAAAGTGTGGTTTTGAACTCTATATCCAACAGTTTGCTTTCCTCCCATTCTGTTGTTTGTGTCCTGTTTCTTTGTCTCGGCATTTTTATACTTCGCTGTGTCGATAAAGTGCCTTTCTGTGCTAAGTGTCCCAATTACCTGAGGTAGACACTCTTGGTGCACCCTCTTGTGGGCTTTGTGCACAGTCTTGTTGTAGTTAAGCCTTGATTGTTGTAGTTATCACTGTGAGGAATTGACCTCCAGGCCAATTGGCTGTGAGAATCAGCTGTGTCTGCAGTGGGAGAACTTCTGTGCTGGAGACACCCCTCTGGGGCTAGACTTGCTTCGATGGGGCTTTGGTGCTCACTGAGTCTGCCCCCTGAGTGTGTCTTTTATGGTTCCACGGAGCTGCAAACTGGATGGTTCCACTCTGACCTCTGGGCTTCCTGGCTCCTGGATCTCTAGGGAGGTGCTAATCTAGCCTCTGCCTGAGGCTATCCAGCAAAAGTCTCCCTGCAGGGCTTGGGCGGGGCGGGGTTAGCAGTTATGGCTGCTCTCAGTCTTGCCCTCAGAGGCTCTGCTTCTCAGTGTCCCAGTAATCGCTGCAAGCCCCTTGGAGAGAAAGCTGCCCTAGGGTTCTGAGCGATGCCAGACAGCCCCGCTTCTCCTGTATGAGTCTGGGTTCCTAGAGACTCGCCCGGAACTGGAGCTCAGAGCCTGAGACTCCCTCCCGATTGAAAACAACTGCGCCCTCAGCCGCCAGCCCGCTCCGCATGCACTCCGCACCTTAGTATTTTACTTCAGCACTGCGCCTCCTCTGAGTCTCGGTATGCGTTTCTCTTTCCTCCTAGTTGTAGGACTTCCACTCAGCCAGCGTTCCTGTGGTTCTGGGTGATTTCCGTTCAGTCTTTTAGTTGTATTTTTGAAGTGGTTGTTCAAGGCAGCAAACTCTGGCATTAACCTATGCCGCCATCTTGGTTTTTTCGTCCAGTCTCATGCTTTATCCACTGAGCCAAACCAGCTAGGGCAATTCCTACATTTCTTAATTTTTTTTGTTGCTATGATAAATGGGATTTTTTTGGTGTGTTTTGTTGTTGTTGTTTTTTTTTAGTTTCTTTTTTTCTGTGAGTTCATTATTGGTGTATAAAAATGCCATAGATTTCTGCGTGTTAATATTGTATCCTGCTATGTTGATGAATTCATTTATTAAATCAGGAGCTTTTTGGTGGAGTCTTTAGGATTTTCTATATACAATATCATGCAATCTGTGAATGAGAGTTTTATTTCCTTTTTTCCATTTGGATGCATTTTATTTCTTCTTCTTCTCTGATTGCTATGGCTAGCACTTCTAGTACTATGTAGAACAGGAGGGGTGAAAGTGGACACCTCTGTCTTGTTCCTGTTCTTAGGGGAAATGGCTTAGTTTTTACACATTGAATATGATGTTGGCTGTAGGTTTGTCATATAAGGATTTTATTATGTTGAGGTATGATCTCTCTATTCCCACATTGCTGAGAGTTTTTATCAAAAAAGGGTGTTGGATTTTGTCAAATGCTTTTTCTGCATCAATTGGTATGATCATGTGATATTTTTTTGTCTTTAAAATCTGTTAATGTGCTGTATCACATTTATTGACTTGCAGATATTGTACCAGCCTTGCATCCCTGGAATAAATCCCACTTGGTCATGGTGTATGACCTTTTTAATGTATTCTTAGATCCAATTTGCTAAAATGTTGTTGAGGATTTTAGCATCTATGTTCATCAGGGATATTGGCCTGTAATTCTCTTTCTTTGTAGTGTTTTTATCTGCCTTTGTTATTAGAGTAATGCTTGCCTCATAGAGTTTAGAAATGTTCCTTCCTCTCTAATTTTTTTGAATAGTTTGAGGAGAATAGTTTTTCTTTGAATGTTTGGTAAAAAGTCCCCTGTGAAGCTGTCTAGACTAGGACTTTTGTTTGCTAGAAGATTTTTTTTTTTTATTACTGCTTCAATTTCATCAGTAGTTGTCAACCTATATGGGTTTTTTAATTCTCCCTGATGGAGTTTTGGAAGATTGTATTGTTCTAAGAATATATCCATTTTCTCAAAGTTGTCCAGTTTGTTGCAATAGAATTGTCCATAGTAATTTTATGTGATCCTTTGTATTTCTGTGGGGCCAGTTGTTACTTCACCTCTTTTGTTTCTGATTTTGTTTATTTGGTTCCTCTCTCTTTGTTTCTTGATGAGTCTGGATAGAGGTTCATCAATCTAGTTTATTCTTTCAAAGAACCAGCTCTTGGTTTTATTGATCTTTGTCTGCTTTGGGTTTTGGGGGTTTTTTTTTTGGTCTCTATGTCATTTATTTTCCTTTATTCTTTATTCTTTCCCTCCTTCTTCTTACTCTGGGCTTTTCTTGTTGATCTTTTTCTAGTTCTTTAAGTTGTAGGATTAGGTAAGTTGTTACAAATTTTTCTTGTGTTTTTAGATAGTCCTGTAGTGCTATGAACTTCCCTCTCAGGACTGCTTTCACTCTGTCCTATAGATTTTGGGTTGTGTTTATATTGTCATTTGTTTCCAGGATTTTTTTTTTTATTTCTTCTTTGGTAACCCATTCATTGTTTAACAGCATGCTATTTAGCTGCCATGTCTTTGATTGTTTTTATTGTTTTTATTGTAGTTGATTTCTAATTTTATGCCATTGTGATCTGAGAAAATGCTTGATATAATTTTGATATTCATGAATTTGTAGAGACTTAGCCTGTGTGCTAGCATGTGGTCTATCTTTGAAAATGTCCCATGTGCACTTGAGAAGAATGTATATTCAGTAGTTTTCAGGTGCAATATTCCGAAGATATCAATTAGTTCCATCTGATCTAGTGAGTCGTGTAGAATTGTTGTTTCCTTGTTGATTTTTTTCTAGAAGATTTAGCCAGTGATGTCAGTGGGGTATTAAAGTCCCTTACTATGATTGTATTGCTGTCACTTTCTCCCTTGATATCTTCCAGAAGGTTTTTTTAAATGTATTTGGATGCTCCTATATTGGGTGCATATATGTTTACCAGAGTTATATTCTCTTGTTGTATCGGTCCCTTTAGTATTATGAAGTGGCCTTCATTATCTCTTGTTATGGCCTTCACATTGAGGTCTGTTTTGTCAGATATAGGTATTGCTACCCAAGCTTTTTTTTTTTTTACTTTTTCATTTACCTGAAGAATTTTTTCCATTCCTTCACTGTCAGTCTGTGTGAGTCCTTTGTTCTGAGGTGGGTCTCTTGTCAACAGCATATATATGGGTCATGTTTTCTTACCCATTTGACTAATCTATGTCTTTTGATTGGAGCATTTAATCAATTTATGTTTAAGGTTATTATTGATAGGTACTTGTTTGTTGCCATTTTTTTTCTTTATGCCTGTATCGTTCCCTCTCTTTCTTTTTCTTCTTCTCCTAACAGTCCCTTTAAGATTTCTTGCACTGCTGGTTTGGTGGTAATAAACTCCTTTAGCCTTTTTTATTGTCTGTGAATCTCCTGATTTCACCTTCAATTTTGAATGATAGCCTTGCTGAATAGAGTATTCTTGGATTCAATCACTTGCTTTTCATCTCTTTGTATACTCCATGCCACTCCCTTCTGGCCTGATGTGTTTCTGTTGAGAAATCAGCTGATAGTCTAATGGAGATCCCTTGTAGGTAAATTTCTGTCCTTCTCTTACAGCCCTTGAAATTCCTTCTTTGTCTTTTACATTTGTCATTTTAATTATGATGTGTCTGGTGTGGGTCTTCTGGGTTTGTCTTGTTTGGGACTCCGTGCTTCCTGGACTTGTGGGCTTTTTTCTTCCCCAAGTTAGGAAATTTTCTGTTTTTTTCCCTGTCATTTCTTCAAACAGGTTTTCTATTCTTTGTTCAGCTTCTTCTCCTGGCAACCCTATTATGTGGATGTTGCTTTGGTTCATGTTGTCCCAAAGCTCCCTTAAACTCTCCTCCTGCTTTTTAACTTTTTTTCCAATTGCTGCTCTGATTGGGTGTTTGTTTTTTTCTAACTTGTTTTCTACCTTGCTGATTCATTCCTCAGCTTCTTCTAGTCTACTTTTGAAACCTTCCAGGTTTTTCTTTATTGCAGCTATGTCAATGCAGGAGCTGCCCCCTGGTGGTCAGTGCGCTCCCACAAGGGGAGCTCTGCTCAGCCACAAGCCAGGCTGATGGCTGCCAGTACAGTGGTGGTGGTGGGAGCCTCTCCTGCCTCCTCAGCAGCGCTAAGAATGTCCGACTGCAGCTTAGACCTGCTCCCCACTGGCAAGTGGACATCCCCCAAGGGCTCCCAGGCTGCCAGAGGGATGTCTGACTGCCAACTTAGGCCCAATCCCCCAGGGAACAGGCCTAAGCCAGCAGGTGGTCATCCCCCAAGGGGTCCCAGACTGCGAGAGGGCACAGGCCAGGCTGAGGGGACCCCCCCCCCAAGTGCACAAATTTTTGTGCACTGGGCCTCTAGTCCTATATAATAAAGAGCTAATATGCAAATGGTCATCATGCCCTCATGCCCTCGCGCCAGGACCAGGGGACCTGAGGCTGGGCCGGGGAACCTGAGGCCGTGCCCCCCACCCCTGGCGGGGTTTCAAAGGGGACCTAAGGCTGCGCCCCCACCTGGCACTGGGCCAGGGGACCTGAGGCTGTGCCCCCACCCTGCTGGTCTTGATGGGTGGGGCTGGCCAGGTCTAGGTCTCCCACGATTTTGAGGCACGCACAGGTGGGTGGAGACTTGACTCTGGGTTCCGCAGCATGCCCCAGACTCTGACAGAAGGGAGATTTTCATATACACTTTACTAATTTTCTTTCATCTCTGACACTTCTATTATAGAGAAAGGGCAAATAGTAATATTAAAATATTTCCTCTAATTAATTTTTAATGTGCATGAATTTTGTGCCCCGGGCCACTAGTATGCATATAAGATCTTTGGTTAATCTCTTCCCAACTCCCCACTGTACTTCCCTCTGAAATTTGTCAGAGTGTTCCATGTTTCTGTGCCTCTGATTCTATTTTATTCATCAGTTTATTTTGTTCATTAGATTTCTTGTTCATTTGTTTTGATATTTAGATTCTGTTGTTGATAGATATGTGTTTATCGCCATTTTATTGTATGGACATTTTAATTATGTTAATTCTACTAGTCCTGTGGTTGGCAAACTGTGGCTCGGGAGCCACATGTGACTCTTTGGCCCCTTGAGTGTGGCTCTTCCTAAGCCTTAGGAGTACCCTAATTAAGTTAATAACAATGTGCCTACCTATATAGTTTAAGTTTAAAAAATTTGGCTCTCAAAAGAAATTTCAATCGTTGTACTGTTGATATTTGGCTCTGTTGACTAATGAGTTTGCCGACCACTGACCTAGCCCATCATCCTTGTCCTGCTCATATCTGTCTAACTGTGTACAGCAGCCGTGGGCAAACTACGGCCAGCGGGCCGGATCCGGCCCGTTTGAAATGAATAAAACTAAAAAGAAAAAAGACTGTACCCTTTTATGTAATGATGTTTACTTTGAATTTATGTTAGTTCACACAAACACCCCATCCATGCTTTTGTTCCGGCCCTCCGGTTCAGTTTAAGAACCCATTGTGGCCCTCGAGTCAAAAAGTTTGCCCACCCCTGGTGTACAGCAATTCCAGCAAAACAAACTACAAGCCTTCTCCAATGTGACAGTCTTACAGACTCAGAAACTGGTTTATAAATTGCTTTGATTATTAACCTGTTTGTTCTTCTGTTTTCATAGGCATACTCCTATTAATATTTGGACCCATGGCACTCAATTAAAACAATTCATTTCTTCTTGTATAGCAGCCATACAGCTCCAAATGGTACTGTCTGAAGGATACCAAGCCCTCATTCCCATGGAACAAACTCCTTATTTGGGGCCCTTGAACAGACATCAGCAGTCACCTCCTTCAGCCAACAGCTAGCAAGTTTGGGAACCCAAAGCCCACAATGACCCCAATCAGCTTGAAGCAGCCAGAGTGGTCTTCACCCAAAAATCCCCAACGAATTGGGTTCTCGTAACTTGAGGGGGGAAAATGTTAGGTAGGAAGTTAGACATGAGCGGCTGGGATGAGGCCTGCCCTGGGGTCCTGAACAGGAGTTGGACCAACAATGCCCAGTGGACCATCAGCAATCGCCAGCAGTCAAGTTCAGAGCCAGAGACATGACCTCAATACCAATGTGACCTTACTAAGGCCCTGGACAAATTATAATAAAATTTGTATTTTGGTTTTTACCCTGCCCCCTGTGGGTTTTTCTGTATACATTATGGGCATGCCCAGAGAAAGAAAGTTTTTTTCAATCATCCCTGAATGCAAATGAAAGGCTCTACCCAGAAAACCCCTCTTTTAAACCTAGGGGTTTGGGGGCCATCCTCTGTCTCTCACAGGCTCTACCTCCAGGGAGCAAGGCCATGCCATTTCCTTTCCCTTTACTCTTCAATTCCTCCACAGGCACATATCCCCCAACCTCTAAGGGACCCCATGAGCCTTGCAACCAGGGTAGATGGGCAGCAGCAGCTTGTTCTGGGTGAACCCCCTCAACCTGTCTCCAAGACCCCCTTTTCTCTGACTTCCCAGTGAGCTAAAGCAGCCCAGCCACTCTCTCTCTGGATTGACACATGCCTTGTTTGGAATGTATCTTCAATAAACCCCATTTTGCTTTAAAAAAAAAAAAAAGATAAATTGTATTGTACTCCTTCTAAGAAACTGTAACAACAGAAACACAATCTACAGGCCTCAATAAAACAAAACAAAACAAAAAAAACAAAAAGAAAAGATTCTGGGCATAAGATTCCAAAAGTCAGATTTTTTCTCTGTTTAAGTCAGAGGCCAAGAGTTAAGAGAGTGCTAGTTTGGATACATCAATTTACTTCATGGAAAGAAGTCTTGATGAACTAGCAATGCAATGATGACTGCAAAAACTATCACTTAGCTTTGATGAAACAGACTTCATAGAGCAATTTCTGACAGGAGTATAGACTCTAATGACTTCATGCTTTAAGCACCAGACACACACCAGTGTTCTGTAGCAGGCAATGCAGATTGGAAGCAACACCCAGCTTAGGAGCCATGACCCTTGCATTAGGCAAAAGTGCTACAAATTTCTGAGGAAGGAATATCCTATAGGAAAAGTGCTACACATTCTTGGAGCAAGAGGGACAATGAGGCCCAAAGGAGATCAGCGTATTGTAGGAGTAATAGGGTACCAACACTCCTTTCTGATTACCTCTCCACAAGGACTTGGTCTTTAGTCGCTGGCTTCCTTCTTCCTATTCTTAGCATTGCATTACCTCTAAGACTCTGGGAAGAGTTTGTCAAGGAAAAGACGCTGAAGGGAAGAATTTTTAGTGACTGGGGTAGCCAAATGTTTACTTCAGTGGAGCCTATCTAGGCCTCTTTTAACAAATGAAGAGGGGTTGGTATGTTTTGGACATGACTTTTCTTAAACCATTTAAAAAAAATCCCAGGGCACTGAGACTGGCATTCTTCCAGACTTGGTGAGTGCTCATAAAGCTGCTGCCATCTCTCAGCTTCCTCCTAAGGGTCTTTGCTGAAGAGAGTTGGAGATTGACTCAAAAATAAAACTGTTTAACCCAGCCCTGCATAAATAAATGTTACTTTACTATTCCCTGCATCTGAATCACTAATAGCGTATATATTCACTGATGCTTGTTTATCTTTGAAGGTGTACGCAAACATTTCCCAGTCTCCTGAATCGCATACAAATGAATGAATATTTGAAAAAAAATGTTAAAAAAACACACCCAAGGACATTTGTGTGAGAAATTATGTCATCAGCTGGATGTTTATGATTTAATATTACATTGTAGCAGGAAATAATTTGCAACTACTATATGGGACTTGCAAGAAATATCACATTACTTAATTTACTTTAAATCAAATGCTATCTGATTTTTAGGCCATTCTTCTGCGAAATTTGTGGAAAATTCAATCCCAAGTCATTATAGGTTCCTCACTCTTACTGACTAACCCCTCGTGGTCTTGCATAAAGAAAAAAAGAGCCGGCCAGCATGGCTCAGTGGTTGAACATTGACCTATGAACCAAGAGGTCACAGTTCACTTCCCAGTCAGGGCACATGCCCAGGTTGCAGGCTTGATCCCCAGTGGGGGTGTACAGGAGGCAGCTGATCAATGATTCTCTCTCATCAATGTTTCTATCTCTCTGTCCCTCTCCCTTCCTCTCTGAAATCAATAAAAATATATTAAGAAAAAAGTGGAGGACTTTTTAAAAAATATGTTTTTATTTCTTTTTAGAGAGAGAGAGGAAGGGAGAGGGAAAAAGACATAAATACATCAATGAGAGAGAAACATCATCAATTGGCTGCCTCCTGCACATCCCTTACTGGGGATTGAGCCCACAACCAAGACTTATGATCTGAGTGGAAATCGAACTGGCAACCTCTTGGTTCCTGGGTCAATGCTCAACCCCTGAGCCACGCCAGCAAGGCAAAATGGAGGACTTTTGTAGAAAAGAAGTGTCCCTGAATAATAACTAAAACTGACCCCCCCCCTTTTTTTGCATCCTGCCATAAAAAAGTTAAGGTGGTTTTTCCAGTCTTTGGTCCACAATAATTATCACCTGTATGCCCATTGTCCAAGCTGGATCTTTGGAATCCAGCCCTCAGAGGGCTCTTCTGCCTCTAAGCTATTCTTAGCATTGCATTTTTTTTGCTGAAATAGGACACAGCCATTCCTTCCTGAAGTATATAACCTCCATGAAGAAGGATTGGTTCTTGGATCCCACCAATCAAGGAAACAGCAGACCTCTCTTCTTTTCCTAGTCTTGCAAATGGGCCCTAATACTGAAACCAGACCCTAATAGGTTTTTTTTTTTAAGTGTCTT
This sequence comes from Myotis myotis, assembly GCF_014108235.1. Lineage (NCBI taxonomy): Eukaryota > Metazoa > Chordata > Mammalia > Chiroptera > Vespertilionidae > Myotis > Myotis myotis. Next base: position 96,316,356 of record NW_023416346.1, read on the forward strand.
TCAAGAGATAACAACAGGCCTCTTTACAGAGCACTGGAGACCACCAGGTCAAGCTAGATCAGACTGGTCCCAGAGGCTTGAGCAGGAGCAATTAATAGCTAAATTACTCTAAGCTAACCTCGAGAGCACAGTGGAACCAAGATTCATGGAACTCAAGTAGCAGAGATGCTAATTTTAGCACCCAGAGCCCATTATGAGTCAAGGGGTCAGTCAATCAGGAAGATCTGGTGCAGGGACCAAATTTGGACACACATAGGGCTGATAAATAAAATTCTACCAGATTGGAATTTCTTTGTTCTCTGTAGCCCCTTCCACATCCCTAACCTCAGATGGCTTAGCTTCAACACTACTCAATCAGACCCCCTGAAGTAGAATTAATAAATATGTATAACCTCTAAAAACTGATCCCAAGCCTTTGTTCTGGGAGACTATTTTGAGCTTAGTCTCTGGTCTCCTCATTTAGCTGGCCTTATGAATGAATCTTTTTCTCTGAGAAAGCCTGTCATATTAGACTTTTGGCTTGTCTGTGCACAACAGGCATCAAATTCACCATCTTTGTGCAGTAAGTCTTAGGTAATCTTCACTTCTCATGTTCTGCCTCCATCCCCACTGCATATGCACATGCACACACACACACACACACACACACACACACACACACACACACACCTAGTGTGATCTCATCAATGAACTAAGACAGGAAGAGAGGTTGTATTCAAACAATTTCAGCAGGCATAGGAACATGTTCCCTTTGAATGGAGGAAGCTATAGTTCCATTCTCCTGATTCTTCCACAGCAGGAAAAACAAAACAAAAACATTATAAATGATCCTGTCATGAAATGACTAGGAGACTAAGATAATTGGGAAGCAAGGCAGTCAATGGCAATAGGATTCCTTGAAATGATAGTGTTTAATGTGAGGGGTAAAATACCACGGAAAGGGTTGTTAAACCTAAAAACATTCAAACCTGTAAAGAATTTTTGTGAGTTTATTTGAGCCAAACTGTCAACAATTGCTGGGAAACAGAATCTCAATGGATTGGGATAATGCTCCAGAAAATAGCGGCCCTTTACCTTATTTTATATGTCACATTCAAAGGAGGAGACGTAAGTGGGTTACATGAAATCCATTGGTGATAGATTAGGGAGGTGGGAGAAAGCAAAGGTCAGGGGGAGAGGGAAACCTCTGGGACTGAATAAAAAGTGAAATGATGGACACATGTTTCTTTTACATAAGTAGGTAGAAGATAGTTAAGAGTTGACTATAACAATAACAAAGAGGGAATTTGTGGTCTCTGCCCTGGTGCCATTTCTTGTGCCCTGAGGGGTCTGAGAAAAGGGAAGTTACAAGTTACCCCGACATTCCACAGGTATGTTATCTTAGGTGCAATAAGACATTAGGCTCAGTTAATATTGAAGTTGATCTTTGTCAGGGAAAATACTGGCCTAGGACATGACTATCCACTATAAACTGCTTTTAGTTAAATTTTTAATTTCAGACCATCCTTTATGGTTACTTTAGGTTTTTGTGTTTGCAAAACCACCATGCAGGCCCTCCCTGAGCTAGTCAGGTTACCATGTGGCCTTTTTTTTTTTTTTTTTTCATTCACAGGGTGATGATTGTAGCCTAGTAGGAAAGTGCACATAGGTGCATATGTATGTGTTACAGAATTTACCAGGTGACTGAAAAATACGCAGGAGTTCTGGAGGCACAGGAAAAACCCATTTATTTTCAGGTGTTTCTCATGTACTAGTACAGGACTCAGGGGAGGCTGTTTCTCTCCAAATCCTGAGGCAGCCAATATGGAGGAAGATTTCCCTTTATACTCTTTGGTGTCTTTGTCCCCCAAATATGGGATGGGACTTCCAGACCTTTCACGGGCTTTAGGGTGGGGGCCGTGAGACCACATCTAAAGGCCTGGCCTGGCGCCAGTGCTGATAACTCCATCTGGGGGTTGTATGTTGTTCATTGTTTATGGCCTCTCTAAAATGGGAGTAGTACTTAGGTAAACATGTCTTGCAGGACCAGATAATTAAAGAAGGAGCAGTGACTAGACTATAGGCTAACAAGAATGTGCATTAGGTTACTGGCACAGATTCAGATTGCTAGTCCCCCCACCCCCAAATGTCTAATTTTCCCCATCATATGTACCCCCCCCCCTGTTTTTGCAAGAAAATTGGATGATTAATAACTTGAACTGGTTTTGTTTTTGTGTTACTGGATAGGGATTTGCCCAGAGTGGGTCTGCTCAGGTCAGCCTGTAGTTTTTAGGTTATTGACTTCATGCATGAAAGGTTTTTAAAAAATATATTTTTATTGATTTCAGAGAGGAAGGGAGAGGGAGAGCAAGATAGAAACATCAATGATGAGAGAGAATCATTGATCGGCTACCTCCCGCATGCCCCCCACTGGGGATCAAGCCCGAAACCTGGGCATGTGCCCTCAATCAGAACCTAACCCAGAACCCCTCAGTCCACAGGCCAACACTCTATCCACTGAGCCAAACCAGTCAGGGCACCGCAGGAAAGATTTTTAAGCTGGGGGCAGAAGAAACAACAGGGGGAGACTAAGCGAGGCTGCTTTGGCTCTCTAAAAATGTTATGGGAAAGAAGTGAGTCACCAGAGTAAGAGAAAGGGGGCCTTGGGGCCAGGTTCAGGAGTTTACCCAGAATGAGCTGCTGCTATCCATTGCTCCCCTGGTTGCAAGTCTTGTGGGGGGTCCCTTAGAGTTTAGGAGATGCATGCCTGTGGGGGAAGGAAAAGAAGAAGAGAGTGTGCATGCTGGGACCTTCATTATGAGGGTTTTTTAAGGCTGGGAGTTTAAGGGAGGTCTTAAGGAAGGATGCCGGGGTTCTTGTCCCAGCATCAAGAAGGGTTCAGGAATCTGGAAAAGGCTGTGCATAGATGACATAGAAATCCAGAGACTAATAAAGAATCCGGAGACGAAATATAATTTTGAAAGGCATTGGGGGTCAGAGGAGCTTAGCTAAAGGAGCTAAGATCCAAGCTCTTAAGTCTAAGGTCTTAGGTTCTCTCTTCATCCCCAGGACTCCATGCTTTTTTTTATTTTTTAAAATATATTTCTTTATTGATTTCAGAGTGGAAGGAAGAGGGAGAGAGAGATAGAAACATCAATGATATGAGAGAATCATTGGTTGGCTGCCTCCTACATGCCCCCAACTGGGGATTGAGCCCGAAACCCGGGCATGTGCCCTTGGCCGGAATCAAACCTGGGACCCTTCAGTCCGCAGGCCGTCGCTCTATTCACTGAGCCAAACCGGCTAGGGCCCATGCTTTTTATTAACACAACTTGTCCTGAGGCGAGGCAGAGATATACACTTCAAAGGGTCAGGGTTTAGTACAGAGTCCATTGTCAGAATGGGGGAAATAGCCTACGGCTGTACAGGTGTTTGGCCAGTAGGAGGCAATAACATGTAGATTAAGATGCTTTTTAGCTCTCTGGCAGCCACAATCAACTTAATGTATCCTATTCAGGTTTGGGGAAATGCCTTTAGCCATTCCCAACAGGTGACTACATGTGTGACTCAACAGGGTTGAGTCACAACTCCCAAGTCTCATCAACGTTTTGATGAAACTCATGAAATTATGACATGCTGGAATTGGTCTATGGCAGAAGGCTATCAATAGAATATTCATCACCTCTTCCAGGTTTGCCCTTTCAGGGTTGTGGTCTCCACGAACCTTGTGACAGAGCATCGGGGTCATTAATCATTGCAGCTGGTTCTGGCCTTGCCTGCCTAGCTTTGCTGCTTTTCTGGGCCTGGAGCTGAAATGCAACTGAGGCCTAGATGTTATCTCTAGGAAGGAAAGGTCAGGGGGTCTAAACTGCAGGCCCAGGCATATGCTAGGGAAAGAAAGGCCACCTTGGGGGTGAGGTCTGGTGCCAGTTTTGCCTGTTGCTGGGTACCCAGGGCTTTCCACCTTGGTGACCTTCTGTATCTGGCTGTAAATTGCTCGGCCATTTAACTATTTGTCTCAATTTCTCCATCCCACTTGCTAAGGAATTGTCCTATCTTCTTACTATCCTGCCTCTTTTGGAATAATGAGGCAATCATGCTAGAACACAGACTAAATTATATACACACCTGGCCATGTAGCTCAGTTGGTTAGAGCATTGTCCCAATACACCAAGGGTATGGGTTTGATCCTGGTCAGGGCACATAAAAAAATTAACCAATGATTGCATAAATAAGTGGAACAATGAATTGATGTTTCTCTCTCTCTCTCTCTCTCTCTCTCTCTCTCTCTCTCTCTCTCTCCTCTCTCTCTCTCTCTTTCTCTTTCCTTCTCTCTCTCTCCCTATCTCACGCTAAAATAAATCAATAAATTTGGGATGATATTGATACTGTTGTAATAACCAGGTTATTATTTAACATGAAAGGAGGAAAGGGAAGGCCAAATAATATAGGTATGTAATTTATAAAGCTTTGCCAAAAAGCTGCATTTAACATTCTCCAACACTGTTCCCTATGATTGATGGGGGAAGGGACTAGACTCAGTTTACATGCATTCCCATTAATGTCTGAGTGACATGGAAAGGTGATTGCTTGTTAATCACACCCAAAAGGGAGTCAGTGGTCAAGATGGGTATGGTCACTGCAACGCAAAATCTAAATATATAAACTTCCAAAAAAAGGAAATTCCTTCTCCCACTTGGGACTCCTGTGGCAGGAAATGCTCTCCCTTGTGCCCACATAACCCACGGCCATAAGGGACTTCGCACATGGACTAACGAACTTTAATTAACTTGGGTGCTGAACCAACACGCCCGGCTACAACACAGAACGGAAGCTCTGGACATTGACCTTATTTCTGGCTCTGCTTAACTCCCAGCTGCACCTTTTCCAGGAATGGCTTAAGGAGCAGGGGACTTTGGAACCTGAAAAATGTAACTCCACACCAATAAAATCTTCCACATCCCATCCTCCTATGATGGCTTCTGGAAATGCTTATTTCAACAGCACCCCAAGAAACTCCACCTCGTTCCCACTCGTGTCTGGGAAATCTGGCCCATTAATTCCTACTGCAACAATATCATTAAAAATTTATATACACTTATTCTATAAAACTAGATGAACAGCAGTGCTCATCTGTGCACTCAGGACCAGCTACATAAATTGCAGAGCCCAGTGTAAAATGAAAATGCAGCCCTAACCGGTTTGGCTCAGTGGATAGAGCGGTGGCCTGAGGACTGAAGGGTCCCAGGTTTGATTCCAGTCAAGGGCATGTACCTTGGTTGCGGGCACATCCCCAGTAGGAGGTATGCAGGAGGCAGCTGATCGATGTTTCTCTCTATGGATACTTCTAACTCTATCCCCTCTCCCTTCCTCTCTGTAAAAAAATCCATAAAATATATTAAAAAACAAAAAAGAAAAGAAAATGCAGAGCCACTTGTCCAAAAAGTACTCATAATTTCAAGATAGAGATGGCAGAGCATTAAACCAACCATAAGGCCCCGCTGGCGTGGCTCAGTGGTTGACCATGGGCCTATGAACCAGGAGGTCACAGTTTGATTCCCTGTTAGGACACATGCCTGGGTTGTGGGCTCCATTCCCAGTGTGGGGCGTGCAGGAGGCAGCTAATCAATGATTCTCTCTAATCGCTGGTGTTTCTATCTCTCTCTTCCTTCCTCTCTGAAATGAATAAAATATATTTTTAAAAAACAAACAAGGCCTTGCCTCCAGGGGTGAAGGGCCAACGGGTTGCGTAGGACTCGCTTCGTGTCCCCTTGGCCTGCCCTGGGCCGATGACACCGGCGCAGCGTTGCACTCTGTGCCACCAGACCTTCTTCGTCCGGGACATGTCTACAGCCGCAAGCAGGGGGGCAGCTGCAGGTGGCTGTGGCCACACCAGGTGGAGGCCGCCCAAAAAGCTGTTCAGCGTAGGTGGAGCGTTAAGTGCCCAAGCACCAGCAGCGCTGCTGGTGCCTGTGCTGCATCCCTGAGGTGCGCGCACATTAGCCTTCGGAACCTGACTGTGCCCCGGGAGCTGCTGGAGCACCTGGCCAGCCCAGAGTACAAGAAAGCAACAAACCGATTTTGGTGGGAGGTGCAGATGAAAGAGAAATTTCTCATCTCCCCTCAAGTGAAATACCAATCAGGAGCCGAAAACCAGGATTACAGGCTTTATTAGGAGAATGACCTGCGGGGCTGTCTCGAAAGGGGACGGCAGCAACCCGTGCAGAGGTGAGCACTCCTTTTGAGGGGAGGAATGGGGGCATAGGGTACTCGGCGCGCACTGATTGGTGGCTTAATGTATGGTCCATATAAAGTACATAGTTAGGCACTCAGGTAGTTAGGGGCAAGGGCTTAGTGTATTTGGCAGGTGCTGACTGGTGGTTCAATGTATAGTCCATATAAGGTACATGGTTAGGCACTCACGTATTTCCAGGCTGCAGGCTACTTCATACTCTGCCCACCAGTTGGGGGAAGGGAGGATCTATCATCAAGATTATGCACAATTCAAGAAATCCATGGTAAAATGTTTGGATTCCTATGAGGAAAAAGAGGATGAGGTGATCAAAGAGATGGCAACTCATATCTGAGAGATGGAACACAGCTGGCAGGAGGTGGTTCAGTCCATCTTAGAGGTTGGTTTCCCTCTGAGAAGCCAGAGCATCTCAAGCAGTGCCAGACCCAGAAGAGGGCTCTTTGGCACCTGGAAGCTGGAAAGGGACAACCAGTCAAGTAGCCTCCACCTCACAGTGTCCCTCATGCTTGGACCTGCCACCTGCCCCAGAGCTTGACTGGATGGAGACAGGACAACGTCTAACATTCATTAGTCATCAGGTGCCACACCACCCTGGATGGTCCAAGATGAGGAACACAGCTCTGGGAATCAACAAATAGGACTCTCCAATGAAGAATTTCTTAAAGAAAAGGAAAAACAGAAATTAAAGAAACTCCTCCCAGACAGAATTGGAGCCAACTTTGACTACAACTCCAGCACCAGTGCAGGCTGGCTGCCCTCTTTTGGCCGGGTCTGGAACAACGGACACCGCTTGCAATCCAGGCATCAATTCAAAACTGAAGCTGCAGCAAGGAACAAACAGCAAAGAAAATGGTTTCATAAGGCTCAAAGCCAAGTCAGCAAACCCACACCTGCTACAATCCTTTGTGACTGGCTCACTTTGGAAAAAGACATACCCACTTATTGATTTAATAAAGTTTTATTTTTCAAAATGTAAAAAACAAACAAGCACAGGGACCTTCTCAGTATGGGGCCACATACCTATGAAGCCAGTCCTGCTTGTGACTCTCAGCCAGGTGAATAGGCTTTGCATCTCACAAGTTAAATCTCCAAATAGGAAAATAATAAGGTATTTCCCACAGAATGCAGCAGCATCCCACGTAGCAACCACAAGGGAGCTCACAGGGGTTGTACAACGTGGAAGATTTTTATAGGAAAAAGTGAGGGGCAAAGGAGCTATTAGCAAAAGAAAAGAAAGGATTATTTTTAGGCCAGGAAATTTTCCTGGGGGAAAGGAGGTAAAAGCAAGGGTTTTATTATGCAGATGACTCTTCTTCCTTTGGTGGTGGTGGTGGGGCAATGGAGAGGGGCCCTGTGATAGATTACTTTACTGGTGCTTGACCAGAAAATTCCAGACTGGTTAATTAAGATTGTATTTCTGGAGAAGGTTGAAACTGCAATTAAGTCAGGTATTTAGTCTAGGTTTGATATCATAGGCTTTAGCACAAGTGATGCCATTTGGGGCCTATGGTTTTACCTTGTTAATGTAAGAAACGTTCAAACATGTGAAAAATTTTTGTGAGTTTATTTGAGCCAAACGTCAACAATTGTGGGAAGCAGAATCTCAATGGATTGAGATAATTCTCTGGAGAATGGCAGTGTTTTTCACTTTGTTTTATACATTCCAATCAAAAGAGGAGAAATAAGTGGGTTACAGGAAATCCATTGGTGATAGATTAGGAAGGTGAGGGGGGGGGGGAGCAAAACGTGGGGTGGGGAACATCTGGGATTGGATAAAAAGTTAAATGGTAGACATACTTCTTTTTCTTAGGTGAGTGCAGGATAGTTAACAGTCAACAATGAACTTAATAACAATGAGGGGATTTGTGGTCTTTGCAGAGTGGTGCCTGGGCTTTGGAGGGGTCTGGAAAAAGGAAAATTACTTTGACATTTCTGTCTGGTATTCGCTGGCACCCTGCCCCGGGGCGAAAGGACCCCCTCCCTCTCTTGGGCCGGTGAGAAGCTGACCTGTCCACACTGACGTCTGGAAACCACCCCACCCCGGTGAAAAATCTCTGCAGGACAAACGGCTCCGGAAAATGACCAAACCGCAGGACAGACCGCAGGTTTCACCTGACCCTGGAAAGCCCCGACTGCCACCAGTTTCGGCCAGCAACAATTGCCTCAGAAAAGTATAAAACCTTGCCCCTGCCCAGGTTGGGCGCGGCTTCTCCTGCTCCCCTCTCTGAGCTGGTGAACCCACCCGTGTGCTCCCAATAAAGCCTGTTTAATCTGGTCTCTGTTTGGACTCACGGTTTTTCCTTGCGGCGGCGTAAAACCTAAGATTTGGTGCCGAAACCCGGGAGTGGGTCTCGGACTCGGACGATCCTCGCCCCGGTCTCCTCTTACGACCTGGGAAGCAGTGGGCAGCGGCAGCTCGCCCGGGCTAACTCCCAGACTCTGAGGTGCCGGGGTCCGAGTCGATTGGCCGGTCTGGCTCACTTCCCCGGTTTGCCGCCCCGGACCTCGGCCTGGACTTCCCCCGGACTCCATCTCCAGTAAGTCACACGGGAAACCTCCCTCCCTTTCCTTCCTGCTCTCCGAGATCCGTCCGGAGCCTCTCGTCCTAAGTCGCGGCCGTGCCGAGAGAACTCCTCCGCCCTCAGAGGGCCACTGTCCGGTCTCTTTGAGGACAAAGGAGACGTCCTTGGTCCTCTTCAGACCCCAACCCAGAACCGGGACTCTGTACCAATCGGTGGGACGCCTCCCTTGGTGCTTTGTCTCTAATCTCGGGGAGCGGGAAACCCCTCAACTATGGGAGTCTCAGAGTCCAGGCCGGATCCTAAGACACCTCTAGGGTGTCTCCTTAAAAATTTTTCCAAATTGGGGTACACTCAGACACTCAAGGCCAAACGCTTAATTTCACTCTCACAACAACAGGGGCCTCAATATCCTCTAGATAACCAGTCCCGCTGGCCCCCAACTGGCACCTTTGACTTTAATGTTCTAACAGACTTAGATAATTACTGCCGGCGCACGGGCAAAGATTCTGAGGTCCCCTATGTCCAGGCTTTTTGGGACATACGTTCCCGCCCCGACCTCTGTTCTCCCTGCTCAACCCGTCAGATACTCCTAGCCATCAGCACCCCTCCTCTTCCCACTGCTCCGCCTTCTTCCAAAAATCCCGACCCACCCACCGCCCCACCTCCCCCAAAAACCTCTGATTCAACCGATAACCCTGACCTCATTGACCTCCTCTCCTCTCCTCCTCCTTACCACCCCCCTGACAGAGCTGTTCATCCCCCGACTTCTCCTGTCATCCCCGAAACCCCCTCTGTCCCTTCTCCTCCCCCGAAATCCCCGGCTCAGGAACCCGAACCTCAATCGTCCTCGCTCTCCTCTCCGGTTGCCTCTCATACCCGCTCACATTCTTCAACCCCGGCCCCTCTTTGCCCCCTCCGCGAGGTAGCAGGGGCCGAAGGTCTGGTCCGGGTTCATGTCCCCTTCTCACTCCAAGATCTCTCCCAAATTGAGAAACGCCTAGGATCGTTCTCGGCTGATTCGACCTCATATATAAAAGAATTTCGATACTTAACTCAGACATATGATTTAACCTGGCATGATGTACATGTCATCCTTTCATCCTCTCTCACCCCGGATGAGCGCGAACGTATCATCGCCGCGGCTCGACACCAGGCTGACCGGGACCATGAAGTAGATCCCACTGTCCCCATAGGAGAGCAGGCTGTTCCCCGGGAGGATCCTTTATGGAATTACCAGACTGGGCAAGGCTCTAACATCCCTAACCGTAACACCCTGCTAAGATACCTCCTCAGAGGGATGGATGCTGTCTCCAATAAAGTAGTAAACTATGATAAATTAAGAGAAATCACCCAACAAGCTGATGAAAACCCTGCCCTTTTTCTTAACCGCCTTCAAGAAGCCCTCATAAAATTCACCCGTCTTGACCCTAGCTCCTCCAATGGGGCTACTGTCCTGGCCTCACACTTTATTTCCCAATCTGCTCCCGATATCAGAAAGAAACTCAAAAAGGTTGAGGAGGGCCCTGAAACCCCCATACAGGATCTGGTAAAAATGGCCTTTAAAGTCTTTAATGCCCGGGAGGAGACGGCAGAAGCCGCCCGACAGGAGCGGCTCCGTGAGAAGGTATCCCTTCAGACCCAGGCTCTGGTGGCGGCTCTGCGGCCGGCAGGGGAACCGGGTCGGCGCCAGCCCTCAAAGGGTGGGTTCCGATCCCCACCAGGGGCATGCTTCAAATGTGGTAAAGAAGGCCACTGGGCTAAATCGTGCCCCCAGCCCCGGCCGCCAACAAAGCCCTGTCCTCTGTGCAAACGCTCTGGGCACTGGAAGTCGGACTGTCCGACCCTGGCTCGGCCCTCTACATCTCCATGTGGGGGGCTTGAGAACCAGGTATACCCAGCAATGGAGCTCCTCGGGCTGGCGGACGAATGAAGTAGCCCTGGCTCCACGACTCCGGTGACCCTCGCCGAGCCCAGGGTAGTTCTCCAGGTAGCGGGTAAGTCTATCTCCTTTTTGGTAGACACGGGGGCTACCTACTCGGTCCTCCCCTCTCATTCGGGCCTTAGTATTCCTTCCCAGATCTCAGTTACGGGGATAGATGGGTCCCCCTCAACCCCTAGGCAAACAACTCCTTTAGCCTGCCAGTTCCAAGACCGCCTTTTTTCACACTCCTTCCTCATTATCCCAACTTGCCCTGTCCCCCTACTGGGGCGGGATATTTTAACCAAACTCCACGCATCCATAACCTTCTCCCCTTCGGACCACCCCCTCATAGCTGTTCTCCTGGACTATATGTCCGATGCCCCCTCCCCTCCTTCACACCCTCTTCTACCCGAAGTAAACCCTGGGGTCTGGAATATTGAAACTCCCTCTGTGGCCAGGCATCATACACCAGCCCTTGTAAAACTGAAAATTCCTCATTCCTATCCTAACCGCCCCCAGTTCCCCATCTCTCACACTCACCGGATGGGACTTAGTCCCATAATCACCAAGCTAAAAACCCAGGGGCTCCTCATTCCCATCAACTCCCCCTGTAACTCCCCCATCCTCCCAGTTAAAAAACCCAACGGGCAGTATAGACTGGTTCAGGACCTCCGCATAATCAATTCGGATATAATCCCTATCTCTCCAGTCGTCCCCAACCCCTATACCCTCCTCTCACATATACCTCCCTCTACTACCCATTTCTCAGTGCTTGACCTCAAGGACGCCTTCTTCACTATCCCCCTACACCAGGACTCCTATTTTTTATTTGCCTTTACCTGGGAGGACCCCCTTACCAACTCGGCCCAGCAACTGACCTAGACAGTCCTACCCCAGGGATTTAGAGACAGTCCCCACCTCTTTGGCCAGGCTCTAGCAAAAGACCTCTGAGAATGCCAACTGAGACCCTCCACTCTCCTACAATATGTAGATGATCTTCTCCTGTGCTCACCTTCGCGTGACCAGTGTCTCCAAGATACTACTACCCTTCTTAACTTTCTTTTTACTAAAGGGTACCGGGTCTCCATCAAGAAGGCCCAAATTGCTTCCCCCTCGGTCACGTACCTGGGACTGTCAATTACTCCCACCCAGCGGGCCATTACTCCAGACAGAATCCAGGCCCTCAAGGGGCTTCTCCCGCCCACTACGGCCGCAGAAATACAGTCCTTCCTTGGCCTGGCGGGATTCTTCAGACAATGGATCCCTAACTTTGCCCTCCTAGCCAAACCGCTGTACCAAGCAGCCAAAGAGACACCAGTAGGCCCACTTACCTCTCCGGAGGAAGTAAAAAGGGCCTTCAATAAACTCCTAAAAACCCTCATTGAGGCCCCGGTTCTGGCACTACCTAACCCCAACCGCCCTTTTTACTTATACACTGATGAAAGGCAACATCTGGCGGTAGGAGTCCTGGCCCAGCCGGTGGGAAAGACCCTGGTTCCAATAGCCTACCTTTCCAAGCAGATCGACCCCACGGTCAGAGGGTGGCAACCATGCCTCCGTGCCCTGGCTGCGGCCGCCGAGCTGGCCACTGAGGCTCTAAAAATTAACCTTCACCAACCCCTAAAAGTCTTCTCTCCACATCGCCTCTCGGATCTCCTATCACACCAGGCCTTGGCACACCTTGGACCCTCTCGGGTCCAACTCTTCCATCTCCTCTTCTTAGAAAACCCAACTATTACCCTCGCTAATTGTCCTGCTCTTAACCCTGCAACCCTCCTCCCTACTCCAGGAGAGGAGGGACCTTTTCATTCCTGTCCAGAAGTCCTCGAGGCCTGTCGCTCCCCCAGGGCTGACCTCACAGATCATCCCTTACCAGATCCACAGCACACCCTATTTGTTGATGGCAGCTCGACTATGGACCCTTCCGGGATCAGACGGGCGGCCTACGCCATAGTCTGTGACAGAACTGTCTTAGAGGCGGGACCCCTCCCTCCAGGAACTACCTCCCAACAAGCAGAGTTGGTAGCTCTGACCAGAGCTCTGACATGGGCCAAGGGAAAGGAAGTCAACATCTACACAGATTCCAAGTATTCCTTCCTTGTAGCCCATTCCCACTGTATGACATGGAAGGAAAGGGGATTCCTAACCACCAAAGGCACCCCAGTTTTAAACGGCCAGTTAATTGCCAAACTTCTGGAGGCCATCCAATTGCCTTCCAAAATAGCCATCATCCACTGCAGAGGCCACCAGCCACCCAATACTCCGGTAGCCATAGGAAATGCCATGGCCGATCGCGCTGCCAGATCATTTACAACGAAAGCCTCTCCCCAACCCGTCCAGCATGTCTGCTTTCTCTCTCGCACATACAAACCCCAATATTCTAAAAGCGAGCTTAATACCCATCAAGACTCCCCTGACATCCAGGTCAGGGACGGCTGGGCGTTTCATAACGGGCTCTTAGTCCTCCCGGGGTCGCAAAAACACCAGATAATCTCAGATATCCATAACTCCCTCCACATAGGCCCGGCGGCTCTTCACCGTTTTCTCTCCCCTATTTTTCATCCCTCGGGGCTACGCAGTACCATCGATGAGGTCCACGCCTCCTGCTCAGTCTGTTCCCGCACCAACAGCCAGGGGGCCTGCCACGTCCGGCGGACGCTTCACCAAATGCGAGGGCACCTGCCTGGACAAGACTGGCAGGTTGACTTCACACACATGCCTAGACACAAAAATCTAAAATACCTTCTGACCATGGTTGATACTTTTTCAGGATGGATTGAGGCTTTCCCCTCATCTTCAGAGACAGCGGAAGTGGTGTCCAGCCACCTCATCAGGGACATCATTCCTCGTTTTGGCCTCCCTACGTCCCTCCAATCGGATAACGGACCTGCTTTCATCTCTAAGGTCACGGAGGCCGTTTCTTCCTCTCTAGGAATCTCCTGGAAACTTCACTCTGCCTACCACCCTCAGTCATCGGGTAAGGTAGAAAGGGCTAATGGCCTAATAAAGGAACAGTTAACTAAACTTAGCCTCAAGCTTGGCCTCTCGTGGCCCGAGCTCCTCCCACTGGCCCTAGCCAGACTAAGAGCCTCCCCAAGGGGACCCTCACACCTCAGCCCCTTTGAACTCTTGTATGGACGCCCCTTCCTGCTCTCCTCACCCCCGCCTCCATCTACAGCTCCACTGGCCTCCTATCTTCCCTATCTCTCTCTACTAAGAGACCTCCTTAGGGAACACGCCAACTCTGCCCTCCCTGAACCTACCCCGGGAGATCAGGCCCCGATCTCCCTCGCTCCAGGAGACCAGGTACTAATCAAATCTCTCTCCCCCAAACCACTAACTCCCCGGTGGGAGGGCCCATACACTGTCATCTTAACCACACCTTCGGCGGTTAAGGTTCTCGGCATCACCTCCTGGATTCACCGTTCCCGCCTCAAGAAACCCAGCTCAGTTCCCTCCCCCTATGATGGCCGCCCAACAGGATGGAGGACCACGCCTACCGGGCCTCTTACCCTGCGCTTCACTCGCAATCCTGCTTCTCCACCTTCCCGGAGCCCCCGGCCATAACACCCCGAAGGGCTTCTGGTCCTTTCAGGTAAAACGAACCTGGGGGGACGAAGGGGTTATCAACTCAACCACCTGGGATGGTAAGTCATCGCAAGTCACCCTATATTTTGATGCCTGCGCTGCTATGGCACCAGGGTGGTCGAGCTGTGGAGGGTGGTTCCAGACATATGCCACTAATCACAAGTATCTCTGCATGAAATATAGGCAGCGAGGGGACTGTGACAACGTAGGGGAATTTTATTGTCCCTACTGGCAATGCCCCCACTACCATTCTGGGTCCCTGACTAGCCCGTTAGTCAATCTTAGAGCACCCCCTGGCTGTAATACAGACAATTGTAACCCTGTCAGCTTTACTATTAAAGACCCAGGTAACCACCGCTGGAACCAGGCTCAGCCAGCAGGAATCAGGATCGACGGTCAAGGGCGCGACCCGGGAGGCATTATTCTTTTTGTCAAAACGTTCATAAATCCTCGTCCTGTTCTACCTGCTATACAGAATGTTCTCTCCCGCCCCACAGCAAAACCTTCCCCTCTGCCTGCCCTAATAAACACCACCTTCCACCTCCTCTCCAACCTGAACCCCTCCTTCTCGACCTCGTGCTGGATATGCCTGTCCCTGACCCGAACTCTGGTTTCCGCAACCCCCCTCCCTAACACACTCATAAACAACCTTACTTTCGCCCCAGGCAGGCTTCAACGCACACTGTACAATATATCCCTCTTTGGCACCGAAGACATGACTTGCCTCATCAACCATACCCAAATATTGACAACCATACCGTGCACCTCTAATACCTCGCTTCCCCCTGCAAATTTTTGCCCTCCACCGGGGATCTTCATCCTCTGCGGAACAACGGCCTATACATGTGTCCCCGAGAACCTTGAACAAGCCCCCTGTCTCTATGTCTTCCTGACACCAAATCTCTGTTAGAACTGAAGGCGAGCTAGAGTCATCTCTCGCCCCGGCCTTCCCTCATTCCAGGCAAGAGAGAGCAGCTCTTGTTCCCCTTCTTGTGGGGACAGGGGTCCTAACAGCCGTGGGAACCGGGGTCGGAGGGATTTCTTCCTCAGTACACTTCTATCACAAGCTCTCCACAGAATTCTCTGAAGACATAGCTCTCATAAGTGACTCCATTGAATCCTTACAAAGGCAGATAGACTCGCTGGCAGCTGTGGCTCTGCAAAACCGCAGGGCCCTTGATCTCCTCACCGCCGAGAAGGGAGGTACATGTATTTTCCTCGGGGAAGAATGCTGTTATTTTGTCAATGAATCAGGAATAATAAAGGACCATATAAAAACACTAAGGGACAGAATTAGTCAGAGGCGGAGGGAGGAAGCTGGAGGGATGGCATTCTTCAGCTCCCTAGCTCCCTGGCTCCTCCCTCTCCTGGGGCCGCTAACATCCCTACTCCTAATCCTTCTCTTTGGCCCATGCCTCATGAAATGTCTTACTAGCTTCCTCCAAAACAGAATACAAGCCCTCACGAATGCAAAGGTTGGAGAACTGTACCTAGCCCTCAACTCGGGGGCTCTCTCAACCGGCCCTTATGCTGAAACACCCATGTCTGCAAGTAAACAGCCTCAGCCTACACATACATGAATGCTGTGTAACCTGTTTTCTTTTCTTTTCTCTTTTTTTTCTCTCTTCCCCCGCCCCCTGTGGCGTCTGCCTAGCGACACAGAACATTCGGAGCCTCTCTATTCCCCCCCCCCCCCCCCCCCCCCCGACATCCCTAGTCAGCAGGAAGTAGCCAGATGATCACGTCGTCCTCTTATCCCATCATAGAGAGTCTGGAATGTCTGGTATTCGCTGGCACCCTGCCCCGGGGCGAAAGGACCCCCTCCCTCTCTTGGGCCAGTGAGAAGCTGACCTGTCCACACTGACGTCTGGAAACCACCCCACCCCGGTGAAAAATCTCTGCAGGACAAACGGCTCCGGAAAATGACCAAACCGCAGGACAGACCGCAGGTTTCACCTGACCCTGGAAAGCCCCGACTGCCACCAGTTTAGGCCAGCAACAATTGCCTCAGAAAAGTATAAAACCTTGCCCCTGCCCAGGTTGGGCGCGGCTTCTCCTGCTCCCCTCTCTGAGCTGGTGAACCCGCCCGTGTGCTCCCAATAAAGCCTGTTTAATCTGGTCTCTGTTTGGACTCACGGTTTTTCCTTGCGGCGGCGTAAAACCTAAGAATTTCAACAACATGTTATCGCAGATGCAAAAAGACAACAGGCTCAGTTAAGGTAAACACTGACCTTTGTCAGGGAAGACACCAGCCTAGGCCATGACTACCCACTATAAACTGCTTTTGTAATGAAAAGTTTTAATTTCAGACCATCCTTTTAGGTCTCTGAGTTTGAAAGACCACCACACAGGCCTTCCCTGAGCTAGTCAGGTTAGCATATGGCCCCTTTTTGTCCACAACCTTTAATACATATTTCAAATATCTACTTAGCCAGGACACAGTTTTTCACCTTGCTTTATACATTACAATCAAAAGAGGAGATGTAATGGGTTACATGATTGAAGGGCCTGGGGCACAAAGAGCAATGGGTGCCTGCATTCGGGTTTACTGAAGAGAAGCAGCTAGAAATACAGAGGCCACCAGCTTTGTCTACTTCACCATTTGCTAAAGGCCATCCATAAAGGGAATCCTGGGTTGTTTTCCCCCAAACTACAGCTTTGACAGTGCTTGGAGCTTTGTAGAGTACTAAAAGACAGAGTCTTCCATTCATTGCTTACCAACCCCTGACATGCTTAACCTAATATCTATCATCTAAACTACCTATGGATGTCTGAGGCCCAAGTGTGAAGCTTTTTGGGACCAGAAAGAAGTTTCTGGGTCAGTGGGCTGGATTGATGAAAGTAGATATCCAAGGGGAGAGAGAGGAAGTGAAGTGACAGAACAGTTTTTTATGTGATCCCCTGCACAGCACTGTCACCTGGTGGTTATTTAATAAATCTCAATATCTCCACTCTGCCCCTGCCTCCCCACACCCCTACCTGCCCACTCCTGTCCTAAAGTGTTAACTGAGAGAATAGGGTGATGCATTGTATTCCTTTCCTCTGGCTGCAATAACAAATTACTACAAAGATGGTGGCTAAAATCAACAGAAATGTATTCTCTCACAGTTCTGGAGGCCAGAAGTCCAAAGTCAAAGTTGGGCAGTGCCATGATCCCTGAAGAAGCTCTGAAGTATGGTAGCAACCATCTCAGGTAGAAATTGTAGTTTAACTCTAACCCTGCTGTTTGGCTTAAAAATAGAAAAGTTATTTTGATTTTCTGAATTGTATACATCATCCCATTCAATTGAATGACTACCCCATTGATTGTTATCTTACTGGTTTTAGAAAGCACATTTTTCCTTTACCTGGGAAGGACAGCACAGTTATCCCAAGGTCAGAGGGCTCTAGACCCAAAACTGTAATTTAGATAACATGCCTAAATTTAACCCAGGTTACCCAAGGGCTCTAGACCCAACCCATTTAGATAACATGCTGTTTCTGCTTCTGTAAACTGCTTTTTTGCAAACTAGGCTCCTCATTCCAAACCCTGGGATGTAATCAATATCTGTGATTTTTTGCCTATATAACCCTGGAGCTGCGACCATCTTGTTACTATGAGATTTGGGAAATGGTCCCTCATAGTCCCGGATTGCAATAAATGTGACTCTTTAATTCGACTTCTTGAGGTGTCCTTCTGTGATTCGCAGAGTACATTACAACACTCTAGAGAAAAATTTGTTCCCTGCTTTTTCTAGCTTCTGGTGGCTGCTGGCTGCCACTCCTGAGCTCATGCCTGCATCACCCCAATCTCTGCCTCTATTTTCACATGGCATTCTCTTCTTTGTGTCTGATCTTCCTCTGCTTCTCTCTTATAGGGACACTTGTAATGGCATTTAGGGCCCACTTGGAAAATCCACCATTTTCTCCTCATCTTATGCTTAATTTAATCAATGTGTTACCTGGTAGACGATGAGAACTCGGTTCCTGTCTTCTTGAGGGGAAGATTTCAATCAAGAGAAAAAGTGTACAAAAGCAAGCAAGAATTTATTTACTGCAGCAAAAATATACTTAGGGGAGTGAAACAAGGAAAGACATAGAAGAAGCAACAGGAGAGCCTTAGCTCACTGGGAAGTCAGAGAAAAGGGGCCTTGGAGACAGATTCAGGGGGTTAGCCTGGGAATTAGCTGCTTCTGCTTATTGCTCCCTTGGTTGCAAGTCTCATGGGGTCCCTTAGAGGTTGCAGGGGTGGGCAAACTTTTTGACTCAAGGGCCACAATGGGTTCTTAAACTGGACCGGAGGGCCGGAACAAAAGCATGGATGGAGTGTTTGTGTGAACTAATATAAATTCAAAGTAAACATCATTACATAAAAGGGTACGGTCTTTTTTTTTTTTTAGTTTTATTCATTTCAAATGGGCTGGATCCGGCCCGCGGGCCATAGTTTGCCCACGGCTGGGTTAGGGGATAAGTGCTGGGGAAGGGGGAGAGCAGGGAATGTCATAGGAGTGCTCCCTGGAGGGAGAGCACACTGGGACCTTCATTTTCAGGGGTTTTATAAAGTCTGGGCGTTTAGGGGAGGTCTTAGGGGTGGATCAATAGACTATTCATCAGCTTTATAATGATGTACCAAAATGAAATTTATTCTCTTAATTTGTCCTTGGGTGTGGTTGGCAAATGGCACTTAATTGGATTTCTGTTATCTGCCTCCCTAAGTAGGGTGGTTTAAGCTATTTACCCTCTGGTTGGAGAGGTGAAGAGCAAACTAATTGCTCTTAATTGTCTTTGGTTTATGGAAGATAGGATTCACTAGGTGGCTGCAAACTGCTGTTTAATGATCTGTCTTGGTTTCACTATTCCACTTGTCCTAGAATTTTCATAGTTTCTTACTATTCTATAACATAACTTTTGCTTGTTTTTAATAAACTGAATGTGAGTGGCCCTTTACCCTCCAAACCTATTATGAAAATGGGCACTCTCAAACATTGCTGGTGAAACCGGTAGAGTTGGTAAAATCTTTTTTTTTATAGTGTTGGTGTGAATGGGAATGACAGTTTCAGGAGGAGAATGAAAGAACTGGTACTAAGAGGACTAGTTTTTAAAATATTTATATTTTTATTGATTTCAGAAAGGAAGGGAGAGGGAGATGTAGAAACAGCAATGAAAGAGAAACATTGTTTGGCTGCCTCCTGCACGCCCCCTACTGGGGATGAAGCCACAAATCAGGTATGTGCCCTGACTGGGAATTGAACCCTGACCTCCTGGTTCCTAGATCAATGCTCAACAACTGAGCCACACCGGCTGGGCAGAAAAATCTTTTTGGAGAACTATTCTCCATATGTATCATACACTTCTTTCCAGTAATTCTACCCCTAACAGTGTATTATAATAAAATAATCAGAAGTTTTATGAACAAAGACATTCTTTACATCCTTTTTTTAAAGGTACTCTTGAGTGTTGGAAACAACTTTAGAAACTAATACTTGAGTGAATTATGGCTCATCTCTATGATGGAATACTTTATAGTCATAAAAAAAGTACATTTACAAAGAGTGTACCATAACATAAAACATTTGTTATGTGAGATAAGTGAAATACATAGGAATTATAAATATATATTTACTAGTGGCCCCATGCATGAAATTCATGCATGACGGGGGGGGGGGGTGTCCCTCAGCCCAGCCTGTACCCTTTCCAATTGGGCCTAAACCAGCAGTCGGACATCCCTCTTGCAATCTGGGACTGCTGGCTCCTAACCGCTCACCTGCCTACTGGCCTGATCTCGCCCCCAACTGCCCTCCCCTGCTGGCCTGATCACCCCTAACTTCCTCTGCCTCGGCCCCCACCACCATGGCTTTGTCCGGAAGGAAGTCAGATGTCCAGAAGATGGCCAGTTGACCCGGTCTAATTAGCATATTACCCTTTTATTAGTATACATAGATTATATAGGATAGGATTGCTTGAATGGGGGGGGGAGCTTTTTTTCAGCAGGAGGGGATGCTCTTGGCAGACAAAAATATATAATCTGTATATCTGGACTGATAGCCAGCCATATGCACTGTACTGCCAAACTGGTTATTAAAAAGTTGAACCACTTTCTTACACCTTACACCAAACAGCTGTTGCCCTAAAAACCCCTCCTCAGCCCCCACCTTAGGTTCTGCCATGGAGGCTGCGAATCAGACCCTGTTTCAGTCTCTGGGCCTGATCCACAGCCCCATCTGCAGTCAGTGCTGGGTTGCGGCACTATGGTGACCCAGCACTGACTGCAGGACTGACTTCTAGTGTTCAGTTGTCTGTTTGGTAGTTTTGGATGTTACGGACCCTGGCTCTTTATATATATAGATACAAATACTAATACTATATATATAGATACATATACTATACATATCTATACATATCTATACATATCGATACATATACTATACATATATACATATCTAATACTAATACTAATAATACTAATACATTACAAATTGATGTCAAAAGTATATGTGTCTTCTTGGTATTGAGTGGTATAAGTTCTTTATATATTTTGGAAATTCACACCTTAGCTGATGTATCTTGGACACATATGTCCTCCCATTCAGTGGGCTCTGTTTTTATTTTGTTGATGGATTATTTTCCTGTGTAAAAGCTTTTGTTTGATGTATTCCCATTTGTCTATTTTTTCCTTTGTTTTCCTTGACCAATTAAAAAATGGGCAAAGAACCTGAATAGACACTTCTTAAAAGAGGACATACAGATGGCCAAGAAACATATGAAAAAAATGCTCAAGGTCACTAATCATCAGGGAGATGCAAATTAAAACCACAATGAGATATCACACCTCATCTGTCAAAATGTCTATCATCAATAAATCAACAAACAACAAGTGCTGGTGAGGGTGTGGAGAAAAAGGAACCCTACCTAGTACACTACTGATGGGAATGCAGACTGGTGCAGCCACTGTGGAAAACAGTATGGAGTTTCCTGAAAAAATTAAAAATGGAACTGCCTTTTGACCCAGTGATTCCACTTCTGGGAATATATCTGAAGAAACTCAAAACACTAATTTGAAAGATATATGCACCCCTATGTTGATTATGGTGTGATTTACAATAGCCAAGATCTGGAAACAGCCCGAGTGCCCATCAGTAGATGAGTGGATAAAAAGCGTTGGTACATTTACACAATAGAATGCTACTCAGCCATGTTAAAAAAGAAAAAGGATCTCTTACCCTTTGTGACAGCATGGATGGACCTAGAGATTATTATGCTAAATGAAATAAGCCAGTCAGAGAAAGACAAATACCATATGAACTCACTTATATGTGGAATCTAATGATCAAAATAAACTGAAGAACAAAATAAAAACAGAGGCATGAATACATGAAACAGACTGACAGGTGTCAGAAGGGAGTGGGTAGGGAGACTGGATGAAAGAAAGTAAAGTGATTAGCCAAAAAACGTATATACATAACATATAAACACATACAGCAGTGTGGCATTAGCCAGAGGGAAAGTAGGGTGGGGGGAGGTGGAGGTGGGAAAAGGGGGGAAAATGGGGATGGAAATAAACTTTGCTTGGGACAATGGGCACACAATGCATTGTGCAGATGATGCTTTGTTGAGTTGTACACTTGAAACCTGTATGGCTTTGTGAATCAGTGTCACTCCAATAAATTCAATAAAAAATTTAAGGAAGAGAAAAAAGTATATATGACCTCTTCATACCCATAAACATGTATTTAACTCTCAGAAATTATTTGTGCAGAAATATTTAGAGGTCATAACAACTTCTTAAAAAGTATAAACATCATATCATTTCTTTTATCTTTGTATTCACTTAGCTCAGTAAAACCTTGCTTCTGGAAGCTAAAAATTTTCCCTTTATATTTATTTATTTTTTAATTAAATCTTTATTGTTCAGATAATTACAGTTGTTCCTCTTTTTTCCCCCCATAGCTCCCCTCCACCCACTTCCTACCCCACTCTCCGCCCTCAAAGCCCTCCCCGCCCCCCACGGTCCTCATCCATAGGTGTACGATTTTTGTCCAGTCTCTTCCCGCATCACCCACACCCCTTTCTCCCCCAGGAATAGTTAGTGCACTCCCTTTCTATGCCCCGGATTCTATTATAATCACCAGTTTATTCTGTTCATCAGATTATTTATTCACTTGATTTTTAGATTCACTTGTTGACAGATGTGTATTTGCTGTTCATAATTTGTATCTTTACCTTTTTCTTCTTCTTCCTCTTCTTAAAGGATACCTTTCAGCATTTCATATAATACTGGTTTGGTGGTGATGAACTCCTTTAGCTTTTCCTTATCTGTGAAGCTCTTTATCTGACCTTCAGTTCTGAATGATAGCTTTGCTGGTAAAGTAATCTTGGTTGTAGGTTCTTGGTATTCATCACTTTGAATATTTCTTGCCACTCCCTTCTGGCCTGCATGGTTTCTGTTGAGAAATCAGCTGACAGTCGAATGGGTACTCCCTTGTAGGTAACTGACTTTCTTTCTCTTGCTGCTTTTAAGATTCTCTCTTTGTCTTTTGCTCCTGGCATTTTAATTATGATGTGTCTTGGTGTGGTCCTCTTTGGATTCCTTTTGTTTGGGGTTCTCTGCGCTTCCTGGACTTGTAAGTCTATTTCTTTCACCAGGTAGGGGAAGTTTTCTGTCATTATTTCTTCAAATAGGTTTTCAATATCTTGGTCTCTCTCATCTTCTGGCACCCCTATAATTCTGATGTTGGTACACTTGAAGCTGTCCCAGAGGCTCCTTACACTATCTTCGTATTTTTGGATTCTTTTTTCATTTTGCTTTTCCGGTTGGGTGTTTTTTGCTTCTTCGTATTTCAAATCATTGACTTGATTCTTGCGATCCTCTAGTCTGCTGTTGGGAGTCTGTATAATATTTTTTATTTCAGTCAGTGTATGCTTAATTTCTAGTTGGTCTTTTATCACAACCTTGAGGGTCTCATTAGATTTCTTGTAGGTCTCATTAAGTTTATCGGCAGTTTCTAGAAAATTCTTGAGTAACCTTAAAAGTGTGGTTTTGAACTCTATATCCAGTAGTTTGCTTTCCTCCATTTCTGTCATTTGTGTCCTTTTTCTTTGTCTCCGCATTTTTTATGCTTCCCTGTGTTGATAAAGTGGTTTTCTGTGCTAAGTGTCCTCTAGGGCCCAGTGGTTCAGCCCCAATTACCTGAGGTGGACACTCTTGGTGCACCCCCTTGTGGTCTTTGTGCACAGTCTTGTTGTAGTTAAGCCTTGATTGTTGTTGGTATCACTGGGAGGAATTGGCCTCCAGGCCAATTGGCTGTGAGAATCAGCTGTGTCTGCAGTGGGAGAACTTCTGTGCTGGAGACACCCCTCTGGGGCAAGACTTGCTTCAATGGGGCTCTGGTGCTCACTGAGTCTGCCCCCTGAGTGTATCCTTTATGGTTCCATGGAGCTGCAAAACCTCTTATTGTTTTTTTAAGCAATCACAAAAATTTAATTCACATTTGTTCAACCATTCATATCCACATTCAAATTTTCTATGTGTAGCTTACAGTTATCCATAAATTGGTGAGTGATCAGGGCTGTATGATTTTGATAAATTTACAAGAAAATGAGAGACAGCATCTGTTAAATTTATATATAATACCCTAGCATTGTTTACTTCTTGTGCATTTTGTTGGTTTTCCTGGCATATTTTTCCCTACCCTTTTATTTTTTAACCTTTTAAAATTGTTGACAGTATTATAGATAGCTCCCATTTCCCCACCTTGCCCCTCTCCACCCAGCCTTAATTCCAACCCAGGCCTTCTTTTGATTGAAGTATACATACAGAAAAGTGTACATTTCATAAGCCTGATGAAATTTCCTAAATCAAATACACTCAAGTAATGAGTAGCCATTCAGCAAACAGAACATTGGTAGGAGCCTGGAGGCCCCTTGTGTTCCTTTCAGTCACTACTCACCCTTTGCCCCCTACGTAATTAAAACAAATTTAACAACAGTTTTATTTATTTAGTTAGTTTTAAATTTATTTTTATTTTTTGTTAATCCTCACCTGAGGATATTTTTCCATTGATTTTTAGGGAGAGTGGAAGAGAGAGGGAAAGACAGAGAAACATTGATGTGAGAGAAATACATTGATTGGTTGCCTCTTGCATAAGCCCTGACCAGGGCCTGGGCTGAGGAGGAGCCACAACCAAGGTACATGCCATTGACCAGAATCGAACCCAGGACCTTTTGGTCTGCAGACCAACGCTCTCTCCACTGAGCCAAACTGGCCAAGGAATTTAACAACAGATTTAAAATGCTGCCTATAAGTTGAATTACTATAAACAAAATCATACTCTATACTTGCTATATAGAAATAACCTTTTGTAATGCAAGCAATCATTTGTTATCAACTGAACTTTGATATATATCTGGTTTTGTTAAAGCAGAGTGCAGAGAGCGCCTGGGAAGGCACATGGGCATTTCTTTAATTATTGTCAGATGAAGCCAGTGGCCTTGGCAAAGCCAGGTCCTGGAAACATGTTTTGCTAAAAGGCAGGAGTGCTGTCAGCTTGACCTTCAGCCCAGGTGCCAGGGGGTGGTTTTTGTTATTTAAATCCAGCCAAGCACCAGGAATGAATACGACTTGGGTCCATCCAAGAATGCAAATAATCTCCTTTGTCTTGACTTTTGGTAAAACTTCCTGTTTTTTGCTGTATAAAATAAATACACTGTATCAACTCTGGGTCCCTGTCCCCATCTCTGTCATAGTCAGAGGATAGTGGTCCCACCCAGCCCCAGCTTTTTTCTTCCATCTCTGTGTCTGTCTCTTTCATTTTCTCAATCCCAGCTGCCCCTACTCAAGAACCAGACCGCTCTCCAGCCACGCTGGACATGGAGAAGAGAGACATATTTACATCTGGCAACCCAGATCCAGGGACTTGAGTACAGGGGAACGCTTGGAAGTCATGTGAGGGGGTCTCTCCGGGAAGTGCCCTGTGCAGCAGATTAAAGTAGTAAAGTAAGGAGCAGATTGTTGTAAGTTGTATTAGCTGGGTGTAAAACATGGGTAATTCAGGGTCTCAGGAAAGAGATCTCTACTCTCAAATGCTTAAAATTATGCTCAAAGCTCGAGGATGCTCTGTTAAGTGTAGTCAGATTCTTGATTTCTTAAGTTCTGTTAATGAATCTTGCCCTTGGTTTCCTGAAGAAGGAACCGTCAACTTTCAAACATGGGAAAAGGTCGGAAAGCAGTTGTGTGACGGATACACAGCAGAAGGTCCAGAGAAGATTCCTATTCCTACATGGTCTTTAATTCGTGATTGCCTTGATCCAGCACAGGAGAGTTTAAGAATGTCTAAGCAGGGTGTAGCCACGGCTTTACAACCTACAGTGGAGGGGTGCGAATCTCATATAATACCACTTCCCCCTCTGTGCCTCCTCTGCCTTTGCTGTCGCTCTTGCGACCACAGTTCAGAGCCCACCTGATAAAGATTTACCTCGTAATTATGAGCAAGAGCGAGTTTGAGGCAGAGCGGGACAAGCATCACTGTGAGTGGGATGACTCAGATGATAAGAAAGGTTTTGCTCATAGCTGGATGCAGGCGCTTGGCCGAAAGTGAAAGCGACTTCATATTTCATTTTGCTGGCGGCTCAAGCTACTTGTATCAGGCTGAACCAAGTAGAAAGGATTAAAGGAATTTCTCAACTGCCAATAATTCTTTATCTTAAAAAATCTTTTTCTTTCAAAACAAAACAAAACAGTAGATACCAGACCATTACTGAATTTTCCCCCCAAAGCAAGGAGGTGAGGGAAGGGAGACATGTGGCGATCCTGTGTGGACGCCCACTCCCCGAGAAAACTATTTTAAAGGGTCTCATCTTCACCATGCTATTTTCCGGCTAGTGCAGCTGTGGGCAAACTACGGCCCGCTGGCCAGATCCGGCCTGTTTGAAATGAATAAAACTAAAAAAAAAAAAAAAAAGACCGTACCCTTTTATGTAATGATGTTTACTTTGAATTTATATTAGTTCACACAAACACTCCATCCATGCTTTTGTTCCAGCCCTCCGGTCCAGTTTAAGAACCCACTGTGGCCCTCGAGTCAAAAAGTTTGCCCACCCCTGGGCTACTGACTTAAAAGTTTTACAAAATTTTTCCTCAGAAAGATGGCAGAAAGGAACCAAAAAGAAAAATGCAAGCTGGTTCTAGCAACAAGATTGGTATTTCCATAATAAAAGGTAGTTTATTTAAGTAATCATGGACCTCATTCAAAAGTTAACTTTAAGGCTGCCAGGAAAATCAGTAAATTATATCTGTTACAGAATTTACCAAAGTAAATGCCTTAAAATAATTATGATTGACTCTGGAATCTCAAAATTGTTAAAACAGAAATAAATAATATATTAATTATGAAGGTCCAATAGCCCAGGGAGAAACTAGCTTAGCTCTTTGACATTTAAATGAATCAGGTTAGACCAAACTTGTTTCACCAGCAGAAAACAGTGTCCTGTCCCACCCCCACACCCACACCCGCAGCTACCATCTTGTGGCCATTTTGAAATTTCCTGCCAGCAGGAAACAGTGTAGCTAATTTGCATTTGAATGGCTACAGGCCTGCTTCCAGTCACTGGCAACTTGAAACTTTGGGAGTTTGCTGAATTAAAAAATAAAATTAAATGTCTAGGTATTTTGAAATGACAAAATACTAAAATGTTAATCTGAATTTGCCTCATGAAAAATCTAGAGGATAGAATTGAATTTGTTAGTTAAATGTCTTGTATTTTTAAAAAATATGAAATTATTATTAATCTGAATATTTTACTTGCCTGCTCTAAAAGTTTAGGTTCAAATTAAATGGGGAGAAATTATATAGTTGTGGTAACTAAATACCTAAAGTATAGAAATTTATTTTTGAGAAAATAATATTTGTGTTTTCTCTGAAATAATTAGGAATTCAAAATATGTTACTTATTGATCTAATTAAAAAAGGAAGATGAATTCTGCGATCCCAACCAAATTTTTTTAATACAAAAACCAGTTTAAATTTAATTGATATTCTTTAAGATAATTATAAAAAGTATATAATCTTTAAATTATATATATATATTTCAAGGTCTTTCCAAGCTAAATTTCAAGGCTATAACCGAGGGATGATTTTTGGAAAACTCCAAGGGCCCAGAGTGATTCAAAGAATTTGTTCTCTCTTCTTGAAGGAAATATTTTAAATTTAGCCAATCTAATATACTTGAAATCGCACAGACAAGTCTGAGGACTCTGAGTAGATATACACCAGCAGCAAAAGAAACTTTCATTTAGTAGCTAAAAATGTTAACATATTAGTAGTTTGATTTCTCTCTTATTGCTGTGTTGCAATGGCATTGTTTTGTTATTATTTTAATAGCCAGAGTTTTGCTCTTGATGTTCAAGTTTGTTTTTTTTAAATATTGTTTTTAAAAATGTCACTCTTTTCACGAATTTATTATTTGTTTTGGAAGATATGTTTTTAAAATATATTTTATTGATTTTTTACAGAGAGGAAGGGAGAGGGATAGAGAGTTAGAAACATCAATGAGAGAGAAACATCGATCAGCTGCCTCCTGCACACCCCCTACTAGGGATGTGCCCACAACCAAGGTAAATGCCCTTGACCAGAATCGAACCTGGGACCCTTGAGTCTGCAGGCTGATGCTCTATCTACTGAGCCAAACTGGTTAGGGAGACGTTCAAGTTTTAAAATGATAACATTTCTGTAGTTTGGTTTTTGCATTGGCATTGTTTGCAATTGTTGTAATATCAGAGTTTTGTTCTTGATGTTTAAATTTTACTTTTATTATAGTAGCTTAAAAACAAAAAAAGGGTGAGATGTTGAGAGCGCCTGGGAAGGCACATGGGCATTTTTTAAAATATATTTCTTTATTGATTTCAGAGAGGACGGAAGAGGGAGATAGAAACATCAATGATGAGAGAGAATCATTGATTGACTGCCTTCTGTATGCCCCTGACTGGGGATCAAGCCCGCAACCCAGGCATGTGTCCTTGGCCGGAATCAAACCTGGGACCCTTCAGTCCACAGGCTGAAGCTCTATCCACTGAGCCAAACTGTCTAGGGCAGGCATTTCTTTAATTATTGTCAGCTGAAGCCAGTGGCGTTGGCAAAGCCACATTCTGGAAACACGTTTTGCCAAAAGGCAGGAGTGTTGTAAGCTTGACCTTCAGCCCAGGTGCCAGGGGATGGGTTTTGTTATTTAAATCCTGCCAAACACCAGGAATGAATACAACTGGGGTCCACCCAAAAATGCAAATAATCTCCTTTGTCTTGACTTTTGGTAAAACTTCCTGTTTTTTGCTGTACAAAATAAATACACTGTATCAACTCTGGGTCCCTGTCCCCATCTCTGTCCCAGTCAGACAGTGGTCCCACCCAGCCCCAGCTTTTTTCTTCCATCTCTGTGTCTGTCTCTTTCTTTCATTTTCTCAATCCCAGCTGCCCCTATTCAAGAACCAGACCTCTCTCCAGCCACACTGGACATGGAGAAGAGAGACATATTTACAGCAGAACACATTTTAAAATATAGGGTATTCCCCCAAAATGTATACAAACACTTTGAATAATTATAAAGGCAATGTTTATTAAAATACATTTCATTTTCAAAATTGAGCTATCAGCTGTTACAGCATGTATACATTCTTTTGGGACACCCTATATATATTATTCCACACCCAAACTAGTATTACTGTTGAATTATTTGATAGCTTGAATTATCTATGACAGTTCACCTTCATTGGTAAAAGTAACTAAATTATTTGTGTATATATTGTCCTTTATGTTTAATGATAACATGACTAATAAAGAAATGTGGTTGATGGTTCATTGTATGACCAATAACTATTTTAGTACTATATATATGTGAATGTTATCCTTCAGTTTGTAACTGTGATAGTAGAATCTGCTGGAATTTGTGGGTTTGTGTCTTTATCTTATGACTAGTGGCCTGGTGCACAAAATTTGTGCACGGGGGGGCGGGGGGGCGCAGGTGTTCCCTCAGCCCAGACTGCACCCTCCCTAATCGGGGACCCCTTGGGGAATGTCTGACTGCTGGTTTAGGCCCGATCCCACATCCCTCTCATAATCTGGGACTGCTGGCTCCTAACTGCTCACCTGCCTGCCTGCCTGATTGCCCCTAACCCCTCTGCCTGCCTGCCTGATCACCCCTAACTGCCTCTGCCTGCCTGCCTGATCACCCCTAACTGCTCTCCCCTGCCGGCCTGATTGCCCCTAACCCCCTGCCAACCTGATCTCACCCCAACAGCCCTCCCCTGCAGGCCTGATCATCCCTATCTGCCTCTGCCTCAGCCCCCACCACCATGGCTTTGCCCGGAAGGAAGTCGGATGTCTGGAAGATGGCCAGTTGACCCGGTCTAATTAGCATATTACCCCTTTATTAGTATAGATAGATTATATAGGATAGGATTGCTTAAATGGGGGGGGGGAGCCTTTTTCAGCAGGAGGAGATGCTCTTGGCAGACAAAAACATATAATCCCTATATCTGGACTGATAGCCAGCCAACAGCTGTTGCCCTTAAAACCCCTCCTCAGTCCCCACCTTAGGTTCTGCCTTAGCAGTTTACCCAGATGAGGTTCTGATTGGTCGGTTTCTATGCCAGTCAGTGTCAAAAGCTCTGCCTCCTAGGTAGCCACTGGTTCCTCACAGTTCACCCAGATTTGGTTCTGATTGGTCGGTTTATATGCCAGTCAGCGTCTCTGGGCCTATCTTTGGGCCTGATCAGAGAGGCACAGCTGATCTGCAGCTGCCCCAGGTTGCTGGTGAGCGGGCTGAACTGCTGATCTCTTGGAAAGAGAGAGAGGCTCGGCTGATGACAAGGCCCAGAGAGAGAAGCAGGTTCTTATCCGCAGGCTGCTGATCAGCCCCGCTTCTCTCTCTCTCTCTGAGAATTCAGCAATTCAGCCAGCTGGTCAGTTCCTGCCCACCGGAGCCTGCTGCACGCACAGCCTGGCATTCAGTCGAGCCTTCGGTTGTTTTGGATGTTACGGACCCTGGCTCTTTATATATATGTAGACTAGGCCAACGTCTTTGCTCAAACTTGTCTTGATTTAAGCTTTTCTTAAAATGTTTCTCTTGCCCTTAATTTCAGTCTTTGATCATGAGCTACTTGGGTGCCCTATGTCATTGGGGCATTAGGTATGTCCTAGGGTTGACCGCTTGTGCAATTGTCAAAAAATAAGAATAAACAGTTTAATTATTTGCTGTGAGAAATACAACTACCATCCTGGGTAGATAACAGAAAGCTGCAGTTCTTGTCCGGCTGGTGTAGCTCAATGGTTGACCAAGAGGTCATCAGTTTGATTCCCAGTCAGGGCACATAGTTGGGTTGTGGGCTTGATCCGCACTAGGGGCTGTGCAGGAGGCAGCTGATGAATTGATGAGTGTCTCTCATCATTGATGTTTCTCTTTCTCTCTCCCTCTAAAAATCAATAAAAACATATATATTTTTAAATGTTTATTTTGATTGATTCCAGGGAGGAAGCAAGAGGGAGAGAGAGATAGAAACATCAATGATGAGAGAGAATTATTGATTGGCTGCCTCCTGCATGCCCCACACTGGGGATCGAGCCCACAACCCGAGCATGTGCCCTGACCAGGAATCAAACTCTGACCTCCTGGTTCATAGGAGCCACATCAGCTGGGCAATAAAAACATATTTTTTAAAAAAGAAAGCTGCAGTTCTCTAAACGTATTGCACATTATTAGATTCACAATGGTTGCTTGATAAATTTTATAGCTCCTTTTTCATTTGCATTATATTTTTGTATCTTATGTAGTATCATCTGCCATATGATTTAGTAAATGTTGGTAGGGCTCAGACATAGGTGTGGCAAGCTACATGGAACTAGACTGGGTTTTTGTCATGACCTCTCCTTCTCCTTTTCCCTGTCTACTCTGCCATTTCCCAGGCTCTAATGTTTCATCTCCTGACCCCAACCCCAATTACTCATGGTTAGGTCTGATCGCCCCCTATAATTGAATCGTTACCCCTCCCCTGGGAGCTGACCTTTAGACCACTTCACAATGGACATTCCACTTGCTTAGATCACATTCCACTTGCTAAGACCATTATCTCTCCCTTCCGAAGTTTCCCAGAATCCGGACCCGCACAGAGAATTCTCTGACCAGAAAAAGCCTGACAAAAGTCCTTTAAAACCTCTGACTCCCTGTCTTTGGGTGCTGGCGCCATTTTGGGACTCAACCCATCTGGGTATCCAGATGACCTAATAAATTCATAATTCTCGGAGAACCAAGATGGCGGCATAGACTAACGCCGGAGTTTGCTGCCTTGAACAACTACTTCAAAAGTGAAACTAAAAAACGGAACGGACATCACCCAGAGCCACAGGAACGCTGGCTGAGTGGAAGTCCTACAACTAGGAGGAAAGAGAAACGCATACGGACACTCAGAGGAGGCGCAGTGCTGAGGTCAAATTCTGAGGTGCGGAGTGCGCGGAGCGGGCTGGCGGCGGAGGGCGCGGTTGGCGTTTTCAATCGGGAGGGAGTCGCAGACTCTGAGCTCCAGATACAGGCGAGTCTTTAGGGACCCAGACTCAAACGGGAGAAGCGGGACTGTCTGGCTTCGGTCAGAGCGAGTGCAGCTTTCTCTCCGAGGTTTGCAGCGGGTGCTGGGACTCAGAGAGGCAGAGCCCCTGGGGACAGGACTGAGAGCCGCCATAACTGCTCTCTCCGGCCCACCCTGTTGATCCTGTGTGACCCACCCCGCCCAAGCCTTGCACAGAGGCATTTGCTGGATAGCCTCAGGCAAAGGCTAGATTAGCACCTCCCCAGAGGACAGAAGTTCTCTCACTGCAGACACAGCTGATTCTCATAGCCACTTGGCCTGGAGGTCAAACCCTCCCTGGTATTAGCTACAACAATCAAGGTTTAACTATAAGACTGCGCACAAAGACCACTAGGGGGTGCACCAAGGAAGCATAACAAAATGCGGAGACAAAGAAACAGGACAAAATTGTCAATGGAAGATATAGAGTTCAGAACCACACTTTTAAGGTCTCTCAAGAACTGTTTAGAAGCCGCCGATAAACTTAATGAGATCTACAAGAAAACTAATGAGACCCTCGATGTTATGATGGGGAACCAACTAGAAATTAAGCATACACGGACTGAAATAACAAATATTATACAGACTCCCGACAGCAGACCAGAGGAGCGCAAGAATCAAGTCAATGATTTGAAATGCGAGGAAGCAAAAAACACCCAACCAGAAAAGCAAAATGAAAAAAGAATCCAAAAATGCGAGGATAGTGTAAGGAGCCTCTGGGACAGCTTCAAGCATACCAACATCAGAATTATAGGGGTGCCAGAAGATGAGAGAGAGCAAGATATTGAAAACCTATTTGAAGAAATAATGACAGAAAACTTCCCCCACCTGGTGAAGGAAATGGACTTACAGGTCCAAGAAGCGCGGAGAACCCCAAACAAAAGGAATCCAAAGAGGACCACACCAAGACACATCATCATTAAAATGCCAAGAGCAAAAGATAAAGAGAGAATCTTAAAAACAGCAAGAGAAAGAAACTCAGTTACCTACAAGGGAATACCCATACGACTGTCAGCTGATTTCTCAACAGAAACTTTGCAGGCCAGAAGGGAGTGGCAAGAAATATTCAAAGTGATGAATACCAAGAACCTACAACCAAGATTACTTTATCCAGCAAAGCTATCATTCAGAATTGAAGGTCAAATAAAGAGCTTCACAGATAAGGAAAAGCTAAAGGAGTTCATCACCACCAAACCAGGATTATATGAAATGCTGAAAGGTATCCTTTAAGAAGAGGAAGAAAAAGGTAAAGATACAAATTATGAACAACAAATATGCATCTATCAACAAGTGAATCTAAGAATCACGTGAATAAATAATCTGATGAACAGAATGAACTGGTGATTATAATAGAATCAGGGACATAGAAAGGGAATGGACTGACTATTCTTGGGGGGGAAAGGGGTGTGGGAGATGCGGGAAGAGACCGGACAAAAATCGTGCACCTAAGGATGAGGACAGTGGGTGGGGAGTGAGGGCGGAGGGTGGGGTGGGAACTGGGAGGAGGGGAGTTATGGGGGGGAAAAAAGAGGAACAAATGTAATAATCTGAACAATAAAGATTTAATTAAAAAAATTTAAAAAAAAAAATTCATAATTCTTCACCCCTTTCGGCCCCTGCATTCCTCCTTTGGCGACCCTAACACTCACCCAAGCCTGCCCTCTTCTGGTAGTGTTTATTGCACTATTCTTTTTTTTTTTTTTTAATATATTTTATTGATTTTTTACAGAGAGGAAGGGAGAGAGATAGAGAGTTAGAAATATCGATGAGAGAGAAACATAGATCAGCTGCCTCCTGCACATCCCCCACTGGGGAAGTGCCCGCAACCCAGGTACATGCCCTTGACCGGAATCGAACCTGGGACCTTTCAGTCCACAGGCCGACGCTCTATCCGTTGAGCCAAACCAGCTTTGGCGTGCACTATTCTTTTTTAAAATTATTATTTGGTAATCATCATCTGAGGATATTTTTCCATTGAATTTTAGAGTGGAATGGAAGGGTAGAGACATAGAGACAGACCAGGGCCATGATCGATCCTGCAACTGAGGTACATGCTGTGGATGAAAGGGGCCACATGCTAACCTGACAAATTCAGGGAAGGCCTGCATGGCAGTCTTGCAAACTCAGAGACCTAAAGTAACCACAAAGGATGGTCTGAAATTAAACTTTAACTAAAAGCAGTTATGGTAGGTAGTTACATTCTAGGCTGGTATTTTCACTGACAAGGTCAACCTTTACCTTAACTGAGCCTATCTGTCTTTTTGCATCTATAATAACATATCCTTGAAATGTCTGGTTAACTTGTAACTTCCCCTTTCTGAACCCCTTGGGGCACAATCTAATGTACCTGGGCGCCAGGACAGATACTAAAATTCCTTCATTATTATCATATTAATTGTTCCTGGGATACCCTATAAAATGATGTGTCTATCATTTTACTTTTTATCCAATCCCAGGGATTTCCCCGCTTTGCTTTCTCCTGCTTCTCTAGTCTATCACCAATGGATTTCATGTAATCCACCAGCGTCCCTTCCTTTAATTGCAATGTATAAATATAAATGTAACCCGCCATTCTCCAGAGCATTATCTCAATTCATTGAGGTTCTGCTTCCTGGCAATTGTCGACAGTTTGGCTCAAATAAACTCACAAAAATTCTTTACAGGTTTCAATGGTTTTATGTTAACACTAGAGGCCCAGTGCACATGTACACTGTGGGGTCCCTTGGCCTGACCTGTGGGGACTGGGCTGAAACCAGCTCTTCGATATCCTCTGAGGGGCCCCAGATTGCTAAAGGGTGCAGGCCAGGCCGAGGGACCCCACTGGTGTGTGGATCTGTGCACCGGGCCTCTAGTATGCATATAAGATCTTTGGTTAATCTCTTCCCACTTCCCCCCCTCTTTCCTTCCCTCTGAGAGTCATCAGTTTGTTTCATGTTTCCGTGCCTCTGCATTGAGCGTCTGACCCCTGATGGTCAGTGCAGGTCATAGCTACCAGTTGAATGGTCACTTAGGCTTTTATATATATAGATTAACCTTTACTGGAATTGAATATGGGACCTTTCAGTCCCTGGGGCCAATGCTCTATCCACTGAGCCAAAC
The DNA here is from genome assembly GCF_014108235.1 of Myotis myotis. NCBI lineage: Eukaryota > Metazoa > Chordata > Mammalia > Chiroptera > Vespertilionidae > Myotis > Myotis myotis. Next base: position 96,351,302 of record NW_023416346.1, read on the forward strand.
AGGCTCAGGCAATTGCACTATTCTTTAGCTGCCATTTCAGAATGAAAATCTAATAATTTCTTGTTTCTATTTTTCAGGATCCTAAATGACAGGCTAATCCAGTGATGGCGAACCTTTTGAGCTCGGCGTGTCAGCATTTTGAAAAACCCTAACTTAACTCTGATGCTGTGTCACATATAGAAATTTTTTGATATTTGCAACCATAGTAAAAAAAAGATTTATATTTTTGATATTTATTTTATATATTTAAATGCAATTTAACAAAGAAAAATCAACCAAAAAAATGAGTTCGTGTGTCACCTCTGACACACATGTCATAGGTTCGCCATCATGGGGCTAATCTATACTAATAATAGAGGGATATGCAAATTGTCTGGGATGCCATCACAGTAACAGTAACGAACAAACAGCAGGCTGTGTGGGATGACCAGGCCAGCAGGGGGGTTTATGACAGACGACCAAATGACTGAACAGCAGGCTGCGTGGGGCGACCAGGCTGACAGGGAGGTTAGTGAGGGATGACCAAACGACTGAACAGCAGGCTGTGTGGGGTGACCAGGCTGGCAGGGAGAGCAGTTGGGGGCTACCAGGCTAGCAGGGGGTAAGTTGGAGGCAACCAGGCTGGCAGTTGGGGCAACAAGGCTGGCAGGGGGCAGTTGGGGGCGACCAGGCTGGCGGGGGGGCAGTTGGGGGTGACCAGGCCAGCAGGCGGGGCAGTTGATGATGACCAGGCCAGCGGGGGGGATAGTGAGAGACAACCAAATGACTGAACAGCAGGCTGCGTGGGGTGACCAGACTGGCAGGGGGGCAGTTCAGGCCAACCAGACTGGCAGAGGGGCAGTTAGGGGCGATCAGGCAGGCAGGCAGGTGAGTAGTTAGGAGCCAGCAGTCCCAGATTGTGAGATGGTACAGTCTGGGCTGAGGGGACTCCTTCCCCCATGCATGAATTTAGTGCATCAGGCCTCTAGTTTATAATAAGGTGTTATTGGGTGGTAATTACTTAATAAGATAACTCTCCAACTCCCTATCTAGCCAAGGCTTTCCAAACTTTTACCAAAGCATTGCCATAAATGATAGCTTTTACGTACTTGGTAGGTTCAATGCATGATGGAGGTGTTAGTGAAACCAAAATGTGGTGGTCAGGTCTGAGTTTGCTGTCTCACAAAATCAAGGAATGAATTCATGGACAAAAACGGTTAGTGGAAGCAAAGTTTATTGAGAGAAGCCAGTCCTGGAAAAGGTGCAGCTGCAGTTCCAAGAGCAGGCCAGTGCCCACAGCTTCCATTCCTTGTTGCAGCAGGGTGTAGGTCAGCATCCAAGCTAATTAAAGTCCATTAGTCCATGTGTGTAGTCCCACATGTCCATAAGCCATGTGGGCACAGGGGAGCATTTCTCCTCCCAGGTACCCAGTGCACCAATGAGAGAAGAGGAGGGAGTGTGTTTCTTTGTATAGGGGTAGATACATGCCTGGCTAGCTCCTGATTGTTTTTTTCAAAGAATTCTGCCTTAGCAACATCCTTGGGATTGGTTATACACCTCACTGCCTGTGTTTGGTTATCTGAAAGCTGCCCGTCTTAGTAACATCCATACATTTTTTTTTTAATATTTTATTGATTTTTTACAGAGAGGAAGGGAGAGAGATAGAGAGTTAGAAACATCGATGAGAGAGAAACATCGATCAGCTGCCTCCTGCACACTCCCTACTGGGGATGTGCCCGCAACCCAGGTACATGCCCTTGACCGGAATCGAACCCGGGACCCTTCAGTCCGCAGGCCGATGCTCTATCCACTGAGCCAAACCGGTTTCGGCGACATCCATACATTTTAAAACTCACCTCTCCTACACACACCCTTCTTTCCGCCCACCTGTCAGTTTGGTTCCCCCTGTTCTATGGTTCTACTTTCTCCCCCCATAGTCCCGTCCCAGATATCTAGCCCTCCTCCTTTATCTCCTCATTAGGTCTGAGCAAATAATTGAATCAATATCCCCTCCCCTGAGAAACTGACCTTTAAATCACCATATTTAGCAACCAACACTCCCTTTTGCTTAGACCACATTTCATTTGCTAAGACCAGTAACTTGCCTAAGATCCAGACCTGCCCAGAAAATTCACCACTGAAAAAGCCAACCTAGCATCCTTTGAAACAGTGGTTCTCAACCTTCCTAATGCTGCGACCCTTTAATACAGTTCCTCATGTTGTGGTGACCCCCAACCATAAAATTATTTTCTTTGCTACTTCATAACTGTAATTTTGCTACTGTTATGAATTGTAATGTAAATATCTGATATGCAGGTTGTATTTTCATTGTTACAAATTGAACATAATTAAAGCATAGTGATTAATCACAAAAACAATATGTAATTATATATGTGTTTTCCGGTGGTCTTAGGCAACCCCTAAAGGGGTCGCGACCCACAGGTTGAGAACCGCTGCTTTAATAACTCTGACTCCCTGGTCCCTTAGGGCGGACGCCATTTGGAACTCAGCCTATCTGTCTGGCAGATGAGCTAATAAATTTATAATATTTTTATTATTATCATTTTTAATTTTAAAAAATATATATTTTAATTGATTGCAGAGAGAGGAGGAGAGAGAGAGAGAGAGAGAAATAGAGAGAGACATCAATAATTAGAGAAAAATCATTGATCGGCTGCCTCCTGCATGCCCCACACTGGGGATCAAGCCCACAACCTGGGCATGTATCCTGACAGGGAATCGAACGGCAACCTCCTGGTTCATAGGTTGGCACTCAACCACTGAACCACATCGACTGGGCAATTTATAATTCTTTATCACTTTCACCCTCATGCGTTCCTCCTTTGGCGACTCCAGCAGGAAGTCTGAACATAAGAGGCCACTTAGCCCCCTTAAAGTTATTTGAAGTTCCTTATCAATTCCCTCTAGATCAGCAGTTCTCAACCTTGGCTGCACATTAGAATCACCTGGGAATCTTTTTAAAATCCTGATTTCTGGGCCTCATCCTCCGGAAATTCTGTTTCTTTGTTACTAATGTTATGGCCCCACCCCATTAACAAAGAAACAGAATTTCCGGAGGATGAGGCCCAGAAATCAGTATTTAAAAAGATTCCCAGGTGATTCTAATGTGCAGCCAAGGTTGAGAACCACTGTTCTATACTATTCCAAAGAATTCAAGAGGAAGAAAGACTCCCAAGCTCATTTTACAAGGCTAGCATTATCTTAATTCCAAAACCAGATAAAGACACTACAAAGAAAGAGAATTATAGGCCAATATCCCTGATGAACATAGATACTAAAATCCTCAATGAAATATTAGCAAACCGGATCCAGCAATATATTAAAAAGGTCATACACCATGACCAAGTGGGATTTATTTCAGGGATGCAAGGTTGGTACCATATCTGCAAACCAATAAACGTGATATACCACATAAAAAATGAAAGTTAAAAATCACACAATCGCCGAAACCGGTTTGGCTCAGTGGATAGAGCGTTGGCCTGTGGACTGAAAGGTCCCAGGTTCGATTCCGGTCAAGGGCATGTACCTGGGTTGCAGGCACATCCCCAGTGGGAGATGTGCAGGAGGCAGCTGATCGATGTTTCTCTCTCATCGATGTTTCTAACTCTCTATCTCTCTCCCTTCCTCTCTGTGAAAAATCAATAATAAAATATATATAAAAAAAATCACACGATCATATCAGTAGATGCATAAAAAGTATTTGATAAAATTCAGCACCCATTTATGATAAAATTCACAGCAAAGTGGGAAGAAAGGGAACATACCTCAACATAATAAAGGCCACATATTACAAACTCCACAGCTAACATTTTACTCAACAGGGAAAAACTAAAAGTATTTTCCTTAAGATTAGGAGCAAGCCAGGGATGTCTGCTTTCACTACTATTATCCAACATAGTACTGGATGTCCTAGCCACAGCAATTAGACAAGGAGAAGAAATAAAAGAAAGATCTAAATTGGAAAAAAGGAAGTAAAACTATCCTTATTTGCAGTTGAAATGATACAGTATATAGAGAACCCTAAAGACTACACCAAGAAGAACAACTAAAACTGATAAATGAATTCAGTACAGTAGCAGGATACAAAATTAATATTCAGAAATTGGTTGTATTTTTATATACTAATAATGAATTATCAGAAAGGGAAACTAAGAAAACAACCATTTACAACTGCACCAAAAGTAAAAATACCTGGGAATAAATTTAACCACAGAGGTAAAAGACCCGTACTTGGAAAATTATAAGACACTAAGGAAAGAAATTGAAGAAGATACAAATTAATGGAAGCTTAGATCATGCTCATGGATAGGAAGAATTAACATCATTAAAATATTCATACTACCCAAAGCAATCTATAGATTTAATGCAATCCCTGTCAATATTATTCCAATAGTGTATTTTGCAGAACTAGAACAAATAATCCAAACATTTACATGGAACCACAAAACACTTCAAATAGCCTCAGCAATATTCATGAAGAACAAAGTTGGGGGTATCACACTACGTAATATCAAACTATACTACAAGGCCATAGTAATCAAAACAGCATGGTACTGGCATAAAAACAGACATAGATCAATGGAACAGAATAGAGAGTCCAGAAAGAAATCCACATCTATATGGTCAATTAATGTTTGACAAAGGAGGTAAGAACATACAATTGGGGTCAAAACAGTCTATTCAATAAATGCTGTTAGGAAAATTGGACAGATAAACGCAAAAAAATGGAATTAGATCACATCCTTATACCATATACAAAAATAAGCTCAAAATGTATTATTAAAGTCTTAAATGTAAGACTTAAAACCATAAAATCCTAGAAGAAAACAAAGGCAGTAAAATCTCTGATTCTCTTAGTAATATTTTTCTGATATATCGTCTCGGGCAAAAGAAACAAAAGAAAAAACAAACAAATGGGATTATATAAAACTAAATTTTTTGTTGTTTGTTAATCCTCACTTGAAGATATTTTTTCCATTGATTTTTAGAGAGAGTGGAAGGGAGGGAGGGAGAGGGAGAGAAACATCAACGTAAGAGAGACACACTGATTGGTTGCCTCCTGCAACCCAGGTAGGAGCGCTTGATCAGGAATCTAACCAGTGACCCTTTGGAGCCAGGAGTTCACAGTTCAATTCTTGGTCAGGGCACATACCCAGGCTGTGGGCTCAATCCCCAGTAGGGGGTGAGCACGAGGCAGCCAATAGATGATTCTCTCTCATCATTGTGTGTTTTTTTTTCTTTCTTTCTTTTTTTTTTTGGTAATTTTTACCTAAGTTTTTTTTTTTAAATTTTGTTTTATTGCTTAAAGTATTACAAAGAATATTACATATGTCTCCTTTTTTTTTCTCCCCTTGACCTTCCCCTGGCCTCCCCTACCCCCCAGTGTCTTGTGTCCATTGGTTATGCTTATATGCATGCATACAAGTCCTTTGGTTGATCTCTTATCATTGATGTTTTTATCTATCTCTTTCCCTCTCCCTTCCTCTCTGAAATCAATGGGAATATATTTAAAAATAAATAAATAAATACATAGCAGTCAGCAAGATGTTAAAAAAAAGAGACAACCTACTAAGTGGGAGTACATATTTGCCAATGATACATCTGATAAGGGGTAATATCCAAAATTTATAAAGAACCCATTCTCCTCAACACCAAAAAAACAAACAAAATAATCCAATTTTAAAAAATGAGCAGAGGTCCTGAATAGATACTTCTCCAAAGAGAATATACAGAAATTCAATGGACATATGAAGAAATACTCAACATCACTAATTGTCAGAGAAATGCAAGATAAAACTACAGTGAGGTATTACAACTATTAGAATAGCTATCATCAATAAATCCACACATGAAAAGTGTTGGTGAGGATTGGAGAAAAGGGAACCCTGGTGTACTGTTGGTGAAAATTCAGATTGGTGCTGCCAGCATGGAAAACTATATGGTATTTTTCTCAAAAAGAAATTTAAAAAAATGGCTCTGCCTCTGACCCAGCAATTCCAGTTCTGGGAATTTATCCTTTGAAACCCGAAACACTAATTTGAAAGAATGCATGCACCCCTATATTCATTGCAGCATTATTTACAACTAGAGGCCTGGTGCACAAAAATTTGTGCACTCAGGGCGGGGTGTCCCTCAGCCTGACCTGTGCCCTCTCATAGTCTGGGACCCCTCGGGGGATGTCCACCTGCTGGCTTAGGCCCACTCCCTGGGGGATCGGGCCTAAGCTGGCAGTCAGACATCCCTCTGGCAGCCCAGGAGCCCGCGGGCTGGAAGCAGGTATCTGGGGTTTATTTATCTTCTATAATTGAAACTTTGTATCCTTAAGCAGAGCTCAGGGCCGGCAGGGCAGGCGGGAAACTTGGCTTCCTCCATCGCCGGGGGCAACCCGAGCCTCCTGCTCGCTCCAGCTCCGTGGTCACAGCCATCTTTGTGATGGAGTGAGGGTTAATTTGCATATTACTATTTTATTATATAGGATAACCAAGCTATGGAAGCAACCCAAGTGCCCAACAAAAAATGAGTGGATTAAAGCATTTTGGTACATTTACCGTATGAAATATTACTCAGCCATAAAAAAGAATGAAATCTTACCATTTGCAACAGCATGGTGGGTGGACCTAGAGCAGCCGTGGGCAAACTACGGCCCATGGGCCGGATCCGGCCCGTTTGAAATGAATAAAACTAAAAAAAAAAAAAAGACCATACCCTTTTATGTAATGATGTTTACTTTGAATTTATATTAGTTCACACAAACACTCCATCCATGCTTTTGTTCCGGCCCTCCGGTCCAGTTTAAGAATCCATTGTGGCCCTCGAGTCAAAAAGTTTGCCCACCCCTGACCTACAGGGTATTATAGTCTTTGAAATAATATAGTCAAAGAAAGACAACTACCATATGATTTTACTTATATGTTGGATTTAAAGAAGAAAATAAGTGAACAAACAATATTGAAACAGACTTATAGACACAGAGAGAAAACTGGTGGCTACTAGAGGGTAGGTGGATTGGGGAATAGGGTGAAAGGTGGGAAGGAGGGTGGGGGTGGGTAAAAAGGTAAAGTGATTAAGAAGTACAAATTGATAGTTACAGAATAGCCATGGGGATATAAAGTACAGCATAGGAAATATAGCCAATAATGTTCTAATAACTATGTATGGTGTCAGAGACATACTAGATTTATCAGGTAAGTAAGTTATATAATGTCCAACCACTTGGTTATATACCTGAAACTAATATACTTTTTAAAAAAATATGTTTTTATTGATTTTTGGAGAGAGCCCACAACCTGGGCCCCATTGGTTCCTGGGTTGATACTCAACCACTGAACCACACTGGCTGGGCTACCTGAAACTAATATTATATTTTATGTCAACTTTAATTGAAAAATAAAAAAATTATTTGAAAGAAAAAAGAATAGGAAGTGAAAAATAGTGGTGGAGTGAGTAGCAGCTACACTGACACTCTCCCAGGACAAAACTGGAAATACAACTAAAATACAGAAACACCACCCTGAAAAATCAAATGTAGATTGGCTGGAGAGAACTCTGATAACCAAGGATGGAAAGTGGAGACTGCATATAGACTGGTAGAGAGTTTGGAGATGCGAAAAGGGTGGCTGGGTTCCCACAGACAGTAGCTGAAGATCCAGAGAAATATTTATGCTGTGGAGTGTTCCCAATGAGAACTCTGGTGTCTAAACCCCAAGCTGGGCTCCACAGCCCAGAGCACCAGAACTGAGAAAGGTGTCCACATAAAACCTGGCTGTGAAAAGCAACAGGGTTGCTGTCTGCCAGCTAGAGAGGGCTGGAAATGCAGGCACCCTCTTAAAGGGCCAACACACAAAATTTTGTGTGAGCCCTCAACTTGGGGTCTGATAGAGGGAGGACAGAGTGGACTGGAGCTGTGTGAGGAGAGTCCAGGTTTGAGGGCTCTGAGGTTGAAGCTCAGAAGGCAGCCACCCCAGGTTTCTGTGCTGAGTCATTCCCTCCTGCTGCTGAGGACATCTTTTTCCTATGGACCTTTGCTATCCAGATGGATTAAGCCTGGGAGGAAGGCAGTTGCCATACCCAGTTGGAAGACCTATCCCCCTACACTGTGGTCCATAGCCTAAGGCCAATCAAGGCTGATAACAGACAGCAGGCGGAGGCGATCTCTGGAGGCTTTGAGTCTTTGCCTGATGCTGAGCCTGGGCCTAGGAAAAGCATACCCTAGTGCACATCTTGGTCCTTTCCAAAGGCATCCAGCCACAGCAGAGGGAGCCACAAGCTGTGGATTGCTGATAGTCCCAAACAGGGTACTCAGGGCCAATCAGAAACAGTGTCTGACATTGTCCTGCATTAGAGAATGGGAATTGTAGCAGATCTACCTAATACATAGACACAAACCCAAACAGGGAGCCAAAATGGGGAGATAAAAAAGTAATCCCCAATGAAAGAACAAGAGAATTCTCCAGAAGAAGAGATAAATGAAATGGAGTTAAGAAATATATGTAATATGGAGTTCAGAATAATGATGGTAAAGATGCTCAACAGCATGAGAAAAGCTACAGTAACTATGAAAAAAGAACATTGGGAAATAAAGAATGACATAGCACAAATAAAGAACACATTGGATGGAATAAACATCAGATAAAGGGAAACTGAGGATTAGAAGATGGGGAAGAAAAAAACACTCAGAGAACTAAAAAGAAAAAACAATAAAAAGAACAGGAGGACATATATGAACCTTATGTAGGAGCACCTAAATATATAAAAAACTACTAGAGGACTTTAAGGGAGAAATCGACAACAGTACAGTCATAGTAGGGGACTTTAACACCCCACTGACTTCACTGGTTAGATCTTCCAGACAAAAAATTGACAAGGAAACAGAGACTTTAAATGACACACTGGATCAGATGAATTCAATTGATCGTTATAGAATATTTCACCCCAAAGCTGTAGAATACTGTCTCAAGTAGATCCTGGGAAAAGATCTAGGATCTAGGGTGTTTATCTAAGGCATCCCTTGAAATAAACTTGAACTGTACAGGTGTGGGACATTCAAGTAGTTGTTAGCGAAGAGGCTACTCTACGCAAGCAAGACCAAGTGGCAGGCTTAGGAGCAGAGGGACAAGAAGCTTTAATTTAAATTTTAAGCGTACATAAAATAATTTATTAACTGCCAGAGGAATCATACCACATGAAACATATGCAGTTGCAAATCACAGAGCTTTTTTATTACTTACACAAATTCTTGAGCTGCGGGTACAAGGTTTAGTTAGGGATCCCCGTGGTGCTGTCCTCTGAGGTCTGGCAGCTAGACTGGTCTGGTCCATGTTCAGGGGGGTGGTGTTCCTCACCCAAGAGCTCGGTCACGTCTTGATTGGGGGTTGTTAGCCGTTCTTCTATCGTCTGGCAGGGAGAGGAGCATGGAACAGCGTTGCTTGTCAGACCGACAAAGGGACGGGCCTTTGTAGCTGTCTTGACAGGTGAGCATCGTTAGCTGGCCGGGGTCCATATTTAAAACTTGTTTGTACCCGTAGCAGCTCAGGTGGCTATCAGTGATTTACGTCAATGCACATATGTTAATTTTAAACAAGGTGAGGATGCTAAGGAGAGTACATTACTCACAGAAGTGTTTATCTTGACAAGTCACTCTGCGTCAGTTCAAATACATATCTATGAGGGACAGGGCAGTGGGGAATGTGTTCTTAATATCATACTTTAAGTTTCAAGGAAAGTTAACTCAAACATTTAAAAACTTTTCTAACATTCTTTAAGCATTTTTTAAACTATATTTTATTGATTTTTCACAGAGAGGAAGGGAGAGAGATAGTCAGAAACATCGATGAGAGAGAAACATCGATTAGCCACCTCCTGCACATCTCCCACTGGGGATGTGCCCACAACCCAGGTACATGCCCTTGACCGGAATTGAACCTGGGACCTTTCAGTCCGCAGGCTGATGCTCTATCCACTGAGACAAACCGGTTTCGGCTCTTTAAGCATTTTTAAACATTTTTATATTTTACTATAACAAATACACATTCTCAAGTGCACAAAGGTCATTCTCAAAGATAGACCACATGTTATGACACAAAACAAGTCTTTACAAGTTCAAGAATATTGAAATAATTTCAAGTATCTTCTCAGACCACAATGGAATGAAATTAGAAATCAACTACAGTAAAAACACTAAGAAACATTCAAGCACATGGAGGCTAAATTGTTGTATTGTCAATCAGTGAGCTAGACAAATCTCCTTAATAAGCCAATTAGCTAGGAATTATTTTTATTGAGCACGATTTCAGAACAGAATATCTCTTTCAAATTCTGAACAAAACACAGGAAGGAGTATTCCCTTTTTGTATCCTTCCAGGTATTTGTGTAAGTTATTTTTGTAGACAGCTTGTAATTTTGAGTATATATCATATTTAACAAACACCTGTCATATCTATACAGACAACTTGTCACCTTGAGTACATATCATATCTATATAGACACCTGTAACCTTGGATACATAATGAATAAACACTTGGCATGAGAATATGGGAATTATTATCAGTATCAGTGTATCAGCCCCTTTAGATGGCTAGCGTGCAAGGTCAGACAGTTAAGTTTATCTTTTCTATTATTCAAGCTAAAAAACAAAGTCATTTTTACAGAATAAGAGACTGTCTAAAAATAACAGAGTTGACTTATGGAACAAGGGACTAGCAAGAAATAGCAGAGAACTTCAAAACAGTAGTTTCAAACAGCAGTTTTCCCAAAGGAGGGATCATTATTATGCTTCAAATAGCATGTTATTAAACAATAAATGAGTTACCAATGAGATAAAAAAAATAAAAACTTCCAGAAAAATGAAAATGAACACACAATAACCCAAAATCTGAGGCACAGCAAAAGCAGTCCTGAGAGGAAAGTTCATAGCACTACAGGCCTACTTCAAAAAACAAGAAAAATTTGTAACAAGTTATCTAACCCTACAACTTAAAGAATTAGAAAGAGAACAATAAGAAAAGCCCAGAGTAAGTAGAAGGAAGGAAATAATAAAAATTAAAGCAGAAATAAATGATATAGAGGTTAAAAAAATAATACCAAAAAAAAAAAATCAATGAAACCAAGAGCTGGTTCTTTGAAAAGATAAACAAGATTGATGAACCACTAGCCAGACTCATCTAGAAACAAAGAGAGGACCCAAATAAATACTATCAGAAATGAAAGTAGCAAAGTAACAACTGACACCACAGAAATATAAAGAAGTGTAAGAAAATACTATGAACAACTTTATGCCAACAAGCTGGACAATGTGGATAAAATGGGCAAAATCCTAGAAAAATACAATCTCCCAAAACTGAATCAGGATGAATCAGAAAACATGGTCAGGTCAATGACAACTAATGAAATAGAAGCAGTAATAAAAAAAAAAAACCCCAGCAAACAAAAGCCCTGGTCCAGATGGCTTCACACAGCAGTTTTATTTAACATTCAGAAAAGAACTAACACCTATCAGACTCAAACTATTCCAAAAAATTCAGGAGGAAGGGACACTTCCAAGCTCTTTTTATGAAACCAGCATTACCCTAATTCCAAAACCAGATAAAGACACTACAAAGAAAGAGAACTACAGGCCAATATTCCTGATGAACATAGATGCTAAAATCCTCAATAAAATATTAATAAATCAGATTCAGCAATATATTAAAAAGTTCATATACCATGACCAAGTGGGATTTATTCCAGGGTTGCAAGGCTGGTACAATATTCACAAATCAATAAACATGATACATCACATACACAAACTGAAAGACAAAAATCACATGATCATATCAATAGATGTAGAAAAAGCATTTGATAAAATCCAGCACCCATTTATGATAAAAAACTCTCAGCAAAGTGGGAATAGAGGGATCATATCTCAACATAATAAAGGCAATATATGACAAACCTACAGCCAACATCATACTCAATGGGCAAAAACTAAAATCATTTCCCCTAAGAACAGGGACAAGACAAGGATGTATGCTTTCACCACTCTTATTCAACACTAGAGGCCTGATGCATGAAACTCATGCAAGAGTAGGCCTTCTTTCCTCTGGCTGCCGGCACTGGCTTCCCTCTGGCATCCGGGACCCGGGCTTCCCTCCCGGCCACCGGCAGGCACCTGGGACCTGGCTTCCCTTGCAGCCCTGGCTTCCAGAAGGTCGTCCAGAAGGATGTCCAGTCTAATTAGCATGTTATGCTTTTATTATTATAGATAGTACTGAAAATCCTAGCCATAGCATTAGACAAGAAGAATAAAAGGCATCCAAATTGGAAAGGAGGAAGTATAACTCTCATTATTTGCAGATGAGATGATATTGTACATAGAAAACCCTAAAGACTCCACCAAAAAACTACTAGATTTAATAAATGAATTTGGCAGTGTAGCAGAATACAAAACTAACACCCAAAAATCTATGGCACTCTTATACACCAATAATGAATTCTCAGAAAGAGAAACAGAACAAATAATCCCATTTACCATTGCAAAAATTAAGATACTTAGATTAAACTGATCAAGGAGGTAAAAGACTTATACTGAGAAAACTACAGGACTTTGAAAAAAGAGATAAAGATATAAACAAGTGTAAGACTATACCGTGTTCATGGAATGGTAGAATTATCATCATTAAAATGTCCATATTACCCAAAGCAATCTACAGAATCAATGTAATTCCTATTAAAATACCAACAGCATATTTCACAGAGCTAGAACAAATGCTACAAAAATTTATATAGAATAAAAAAAAACCCTGAATATCTGCAGCAATCTTGAGAAAGAACAAAGTTGGAGGGATCACAATACCAGATATCAAGTTATACTACATAGCCACCATAATGAAAACAGCCTGGTACTGGCAGAACAACAGGCATATAGACCAATGGAACAGAAAAGAGAACTCAGAAATCAACTCAAGCCATTATGCCCAATAAATATTTGGTAAAGGAGGCAAGAGCATACAATGGAGTAAAGAGAGTTTCTTCAATAAATGGTGTTGGGAAAATTGGAGAGATACATGCAAAATAAAATGAAATTAGACCATACACAAAAATAAACTCAAAATGGATAAAATACTTAAATGTAAGATGAGAAATCATAAAAATGTTAGAAGAAACCATAGGCAGCAAAATCTGACATCTCTCATAGCAAAATGTTTACAGATATATCTCCTAGAGCAAAGGAAACTAAGGCGAAAATAAACAAATGGGACTACATCAAAATAAAAAGATTCTGCACAGCAAAGGAAACCATAAACAAAATAATAAGAGAGACCACTGCATGGGAGAACATATTTGCCAATGATACATCCAATAAGGGGTTAATCTCCAAAATATTTATGGAAGTCATAAAACTTACAAACAGAAGACAATCCAATTAAAAAATGACCAGAAGGAGACAATCAAGATGGCGGCATAGGTAAACACCTTAACTTGCTGCTGCGCACAACCACATTAAAACTACAACTAAAAGACAAAAAGAATATCATCCAGAAACATGGGAAGGCTGGCTGAGTGGAAATGATACAACTAGAAGGAAAGAGAAAAGTGCATTAAGTCCGGTAGGAGGTGCAGAGGTGTGGAAGTGTGGAGGTACAGAGGCACGCACGAAAGGGGCTGGCAGCTGGGTGCATTGTTGTTTTTTTCAATTGGGAGGGAGATACAAGCTCCCGACTGCTCTGAACTCTAGTCCTGGGCAAGAATTTGGGGACCTAGACTCATATGGAAAGAAACTGTACTGTCTGGCATCCGGCTGGAACGTGAAAGTGGCTTTCTCCTAGAGGTGTTTGCAGCTGTCATTGTTCCTGCATGGGGCCGCAGGACAAAGGCCCCAGGATCTCTCTGAGGCAGGGCAGACTGGCAGCAATTGCAGTTTTCTCTTCCCTGGTGATTCCCTGAGACTCCCCACCACCCAATTTACAACCCCACCCAAGCTGTGCGCAGGGACTTTTGCATATGAATGGCCTGGCCTTTCTCCTCCTAAAAACCTGTCAAACTGTAGCTGTGTCAGAGAACCCCAGAGCTTCCAAAAGAAGGCCTAAGGCTCATCAGCAGCCTTCATCGATTCACAGCTGCACCTCATCTGGGCACCTCCAAACCCCATACAAAGAGGAGGAATCTGCAGATCTCTCCATAGCTCCTGCTGGGTGGCCTCAAGCAGTGGCTGACTTTGCACCTCCTTGGAGATCCAAGAGCCAGTCTACCCAGTGGTCAGAGTGATATCATCCAGATTACAACTCTTCACATCCATAAGAGAAACACTCAAGGGGCAGACTCTGTGAGCGCCAACGCCCCACTGAAGCAAGTCCTACCCGATAAGGGTGTCTCCAGCACAGCAGTTCTCCCATTGTAGACACAACTGGTCCTCACAGCCAATTGGCCTGGAGGTCAATTCCTCCCAGTGATATCAACAGCAATCAAGGCTTAAATACAACAAGACTGTGCACACAGCCACAAAGGGGTGCACCAAGAGTGTCCACCTCAGGTAATTGGGGAGGCTGAGCCACTGGGCCCTATAGGACACCTAGCACACAAAACCATTCTATCAACACAGGGAAGCAGCCAAGATGGGAAGACAAAGAATCAGGTCACAAATGAAAGAAATGGAGGAAAGCAAACTACTGGATATAGAGTTCAAAACCACACTTTTAAGGTTTTTCAAGAATCTTCTAGAAACCTCTGAGAAATATAGTGAGACCCTCAAGGATATGAAAAAGGACCAATTAGAAATTAAGCATACACTGACCAAAATAAAGAATACTATACAGAGATCCAACAGCAGACTAGAGGATCCTAAGAATCAAGTCAAAGATTTGAAATATGAAGAAGCAAAAAACATCCAACCAGAAAAGCAAAAGGAAAAAATAATACAAAAATATGAAGATATTTTAAGGAGCCTCTGGGACAACTTCAAGCATAACAACATCTGAATTATGGGGGTGCCAGAAGAAGAGAGAGAGCAAGATATTGAAAACCTATTTGAAGAAATAATGACAGAAAACTTCCCCTTCCTGGTGAAAAAAATAGACTTACAAGTCCAGGAAGCACAGAGATCCTCAAACAAAAGGAGTCCAAAGAGGGCCACACCAAGACACATCACAATTAAAATGCCAAGGGCAAAAGACAAGAGAGAATCTTAAAAGCAGCAAGAGAAAAACAGTCAGTTACCTACAAGGGAGTACCCATATGACTGTCAGCGGATTTCTCAACAGAAACTATGCAGACCAGAAGGGAGTGGCAAGAAATATTCAAAGTGATGAATGCCAAAAACCTACAACCAAGATTACTCTACCCAGCTAAGCTATCATTTAGAATGGAAGGTCAGATAAAGAGCTTCACAGATAAGAAAAAGCTAAAGGAGTTCATCACCACCAAACCAGTATTATATGAAATGTTGAAAGGTATTCTTTAAGAAGAGGAAGAAGAAGAAAAAGGTAAAGATAAAAATTATGAACAACAAAGTGACAACAAATACATATCTAGCAACAAGTGAATCTAAAAATCAAGTGAATAAAAAATTTGACAAACAGAATAAACTGGTGAATAGAATAGAATCAGGGGCATAGAAAGAGAGTGGACTGACAATTCTTGTGGGTAAGGGAGTGTGGGGGGTGTGGGAAAAGACTGGACCAAAATCGTACACCTATGGACGAGGAGAGTGGCGGGGGGTAAGGGCAGACGGTGGGATGGGAACTGGGTGGAGGGGAGCTATGGGCGGGGGGAAGAGAAACAACTGTAATAATCTGAACAATAAAGATTTATTTTAAAAAATTTGGCAGAAGATCTAAATAGACACTTCTCCAAAGTGGACATACAGAGGGCCAAGAGAGTATGAAAAAATGCTCAGTCAGTCATCATCGGAGAGATGCAAATCAAAACAACAATGAGGTACCACCTCACAGCTGTCAGAATGGCTATCATCAACAAATAAACAAATGACATGTTGGCGAGGATGTGGATAAAAGGGAGCCCTGGTATACAGTGTTGGTGGCTATGCAGACTGGTGCAGCCTCTGTGGAAAACAGTATGGAGTTTCCTCAAAAAATTAAACAAGAAACTGCCATTTGACCCAGTGATCCCACTTCTAGAAATATATCCTAAGAAACCTGAAACACCAATCAGAAAGGATATATGCACCCCTATGTTCATAGCAGCGCAATTTACAATAGCTAAGATTTAGAAACAGATTAAGTGCTCATCAATAGATCACTGAGTGGATAAAAAAGCTGTGGTACATTTACACAATGGAGACTACACAGCTGTAAAAAAGAAAGAACTCTTACCATTTGCAAAAGCATGGATGGATCTGGAAAGCATTATGCTAAGAGAAATAAGCCAGTCAAAGAAAGGTATCACATGATCTCACTCATATGTGGAATCTAATGAACAAAATAAACTGATGAACAAAAATAGAGCCAGAGACATAGAAAGATTTGACAAACTGTTGAACCTCAGAGGGATGGCATGGGAGGGTGGGTGGTTGGGAAGAGATCAACCAAAGAACTTGTAGATAATAGGGTGGTGAAGGCCTGGGGTGGGGGGCAGGGGCAGTCTGGAAGAGGACAATGGGGGGAAAAGGGGACATATGTAATACTTTTGACAATAAAGATAAAAAAATGATTTCCTTGCAAATTGTTGGTTGTAGCAATTATTCATTACTTTGTATTTCTGAACAGTATTTCATCGTAAGGATGTACCTCAGTTTGCCTACCCATTCAAGGACATCTGGGTTGTTTTCAGTTTTCACCAATTATGAGTAGAGCTGCCATAAACATGTTTTTTAAAAATATATTTTTATTGATTTCAGAGGGGAAGGGAGAAGGAGAGAGAGATGGAAACATCAATGATGAGAGAGAATCATTGATTGGCTGCCTGGGAATCGAGCCTGCAACCTGGGCATGTGCCCTTGACAGGAATAGAAACCTGGACCCTTCAGTTCACAGGCCGACACTCTATCCACTGAGCTAAACCAGCTAGGGCTGTGTACATGTTTTTGTATGAACATAAGTCTTCATTTCTCTAGGGTAAATACTTAGGACTGGGATTGGTGAGTCATATTGTCAATGTAGGTTTAATTTTATAAGAAACTGCAAAGCTGCTTTCCAGATTGACTGTACCATTTTGCATTTCCACCAGCAATGCAGGAGAGTGTTAGTGACCCTGCATCCTTGCCAGCACTTGGTATTAGTATTTTTATATTTATTTTAGCCATTTTAATAGGTATCTCATTGTGGTTTCAATTTGCATGATCCTAATGGCAAATTATGTTGAACTTTTATCATGTGCTTATTTGTCACCTATATATCCTCTTTATAGAAATGTCTTAGTCCTTTGGCCATTTTAAAAAAAATTGAGTTTGTTTTCTTGCCATTGAGTTATGAGATGTCTTTATATATTCTGGATACAAGTCCTTTGTTAGATATATGGTGTGTAACTATTTTCTCCCAATGTGTAGCTTGTCTTTTCATTCTATCAACAGTGATTTTCATAGAGAAAAAGTTTTAAATTTTCATCAAGTCTATTTATCTTTTTTTCCACATCCTCGCCAACATGTCATTTGTATCACGGTTTTGGCGTCATATCTAAGAATTCTTCCCTAACCTCTGTCACAAGAATTTTGTCCTATGTTTTCTTCTAAAAGTTTTATAGTTTTACATAGATAGAGATCTATGTGTAGATCTATGATCCATTTTCAGTTAGCTTGCCGGGGTCCAGCCCCAGCAGGTCCAGGGGTCCCCAAAGGTGTGGATGGAGTCGGCGAAGAAGGAATGACACGGAGACGGAGTTCAGTTGATCAGCAGCCTAGCCAGGATCTCCAGCCAGTATCTCCAGCCAAGTTCTGGTCTGGATCTCCAGAGAGGTTCTGCTTCAGATCTCCAGCCAGGTTCTGTGTCCATGTTCTCTTGCTAGGTTCTCCAGCCAGGTTCTGTCCAGGTTCTCCAGCCAGGTTCAGTCACCAGGTTCTAGTCAGGTTCTCTTGCCCATTTCTGTAGTCAGGTTCAGTCCAGGATCTTTTGCCATGTTCTCTCCAGCGAAGTTCTTCTGTCTCTAGTTCTGTGTAGGTTCTGTGTTCTTAGTTCTGTGTTCTAAGCTCTGTATTCTAAGTTCTGTGTCTTGCTGTCTTATTACATCTGTATTTATACCAGTTGATTCAATCCTATCAATCTCTATTACAAAGGTTAGGGCGTTTCTTATCTCCATTCCAGGGAGTAAAGATTATGTAGCTTAAGCATGATTGTTCGTAGTTAAAGTGATTAATTACCCGCCTGGCACTTAGTTAAGAGGTTTTATTCCCTCCCTAACTTCAGGGGAAAATCCCTACCTGGGGAAACAACCTTTCTCAGAGAGGAGACCTTGGTTAAAACACATAGTGCCAAGAAGGTGAGCAAACATATTAAGAACAATATGCCATATATGCCAGGTCCCTTGAAACAGCAAGGATGGACCGGCTCCCGGCATTAGCTCTTTATCAGAAATTGATGCCTGTAGGAGAAAGGTAAAAATGAGGACTTAGAGGAAAAAGTCAAAATGTTATGCAGGTACAGCAAAGCTTCACTAAGGACTCTGGAGCCAGTGCTACCTTTGAGTATCCTGCATTATGCCAAAATGGCCAGGCCTTTATATCCCATCCTTGTTCAGTCACCATGTGCAGGCTGACCTAGGGAATGTGTGGCTTCAGGTGAGGCAGATCCTTGCAGTTGAGGTCCATCTTGAAGGAGCTGACAGCTGGAGGCTAATCCATTCCCCACAGCTAGGTAGCAAGTCATTCCTTAAAGGGGGATCTGGGAGGAACATTTCTGTTTCTACCAGAGACACAGAAAGAGTGCATGTGTTCTGTGTGACCCAAGAGGGCAGAACTAAAATCAATGGCAGGCCTGGACGGTGTGGCTCAGTGGTTGAGCGTCAACTTATGAACTAGGAGATCATGGTTCGATTCCCGGTAAGGACACATGCCCAGGTTGTGGGCTTGATCCCCAGTAGGGGTGTGCAGAAGGCAGCTAATCAGTGATTCTCGCTTGTCATTAATGTTTCTATCTCCCTCTCCCTCTCCCTTCCTCTCTGAAATCAATAAAAAAAATATTTTAAATATGAAAAAAAATTAATGACAGGTATAATTTTGTTAACCAATGTCACTCCAATAAATTCAATGAAAAATAAAATCAATGGCAGGAGTAGTGGGTTACAAGAGGTAGATCTTAGTAGACCTGTTGGGGAGCACAAGAGACTTGGCTGGAAAGTTGTAAGGAGGATATTCTGAGAAAAGGGAAGAGTGTGGAAGGCTACCTGTCCTGTTTATCGGAATTCCGACTTAGGGGAGACTTAGGGAAGTGTCGAAGGTGGCACCACTAATTGCTGGGGTCCAACCCCAGCAGGTCCAGGGGTCCTCAAAGGTGTGGACGGAGTCGGCAAAGAAGGAAAGACTCGGAGGCAGCGTTCAGTTGATCAGCAGCCTAGCCAGGATCTCTAGCCAAGTTCTGGTCAGGATCTCCAGTGAAGTTCTGGTTAGGATCTCCAGCCAGGTTCTGTGTCCATGTTCTCTTGCTAGGTTCTCCAGCCAGGTTCTCCAGCCAGGTTCTGTAGCCATGTTCCCTCCCTAGGTTCTCCAGCCAGGTTCTGTCCAGGTTCTCCAGCCAGGTTCAGTCACCAGGTTCTAGTCAGGTTCTCTTGCCATGTTCTATCCAGGTTCTGTAGCCAGGTTCTCTTTCTAGGTTCTTCAGTCAGGTTCTCTCGCTAGGTTCTGTCTCTAGGTTCTGTGGCCAGTTTCTGTCCAGGATCTTTTGCCATGTTCTCTCGCTAGGTTCTGTCTCTTGGTTCTGTGGCCAGTTTCTGTCCAGGATCTTTTGCCATGTTCTCTCCAGCAAAGTTCTTCTGTCTCTAGGTTCTGTGTAGGTTCTGTGTCTAGGTTCTGTGTAGGTTCTGTGTCTAGGTTCTGTGTCCTGTTGTCTTGTTACATCTGTATTTATACCAGTTGATTCCAATCCTATCAATCTCTATTCCAAAGGTTAGGGCGTTTCTTATCTCCATTCCAGGGAGTAAAGATTATGTAGCTTAAGCATGATTGTTCGTAGTTAAAGTGATTAATCACCCGCCTGGCACTTAGTTAAGGGGTTTTGGGGAAACAACATTTCTCAGAGAGGTGACCTTGGTTAAAACACATAGTGCCAAGAAGGTGAGCAAACATATTAAGAACAGTATGCCATATGTGCCAGGTCCCTTGAAACAGCAAGGATGGACCGGCTCCCGGCACCTAATTATTCCTTGACCTTTCCAAACAAGTCTGTGCAAGTGCAGACCCCCGAATGTTTACTGGAATCCTTACGCTTAATCCCTGGATGCCCTTGTCTAGAGGACAATGGAAACACAGGTGTCCTCCCAAGATTACTCACCCTACTTATTGTATTTAAAGATAAAAGTTCCAATAAAGGCCTAATGAGGCAGGCAATCCAGGCGGACTGGCTTCTTCAGCTGGGCAAGCCCCTTAGTCCTCTCACAGTCAAACTGTGTTGGAGTAATCTGTTCATCTGTCATTCAGGGGCTGCTGGTCAGCCCCGGCATAGACCTTAATACACTGCAGTGGTTCTCAACCTTCTGGCCCTTTAAAACAGTTCCTCATGTTCTGACCCAACCATAAAATTAATTTTGTTGCTACTTCATAACTGTAATGTTGCTACTGTAATGAATTGTAATGTAAGTATCTGATATGTAGGATGGTCTTAGGCTGTCAGGGCCAGCCTGACAGGTTGAGCCGGGCTGAGGCAGGGAGGTGGGAAATGAGAAAAGAAAGAAAGACAGGAAAGCGGGATCGGGAGGACTCCAGTTCTTGAGGAACTGAAGCAACTTTATTTGCCACACAATCCTATTTATACACAACACACTGAATAGGAGGTCTGTCAAGAGGAATGTATTCTTCCTCTTAATCTCTAAGGGAGGGACAGAACAGAAGGACAAGTTCTCAGTACAGCATATCTCAGTAAATAGTTACAGACTTCTTGGTAAGCCATGAAAGGCTGTTCTCATTCTACAAAGGTTGCTCTTATTCTACTGATAACTGCCATCCAAACAAGTCTGGGAAAATTGTGTGGGTAAGGGTCCCAGCCTTGCTAGCCCCTTCAGGTGCAAGGACCTTGCCAGCTTACATCTGGCCCCCAACATTAGGCGACCCCTGTGAAAGGGTCGTTCGACCGCCAAAAGGGTTGTGACCCACAGGTTGAGAACCGCTGCTTTAAGGCTTTTTCACTCATATACAAAAGTAGATATAATAGAAGAGTAAACCCACATACCTATCACCATGCTTCAACAATGATAGATGCATGACCAATACTGTTCCATGTATACCTCCACCAACTCCCTCTTATCCTTATTACAATATTCAAAAATCCCAGACATCATATAATATCTCTCTAAATATTTTAGTATCTGTTTTCTGAAAGGGCCTAGAGGTGGTGATGTGTTGAGTGGCAATGAGCACACTAAGCACCCATATCTTCATTAAATATATATATAATATATGTTATATAAATTATATATATAATATATATAGTATATATATTATATATGTTATATAAATTCTAAATTATATATATATATATATATATATATATATATATATAAATATATACTGATTTCAGAGAGTGGAAGAGAGAGAGAGAGAGAGAGATCAATGATGGGAATCTTTTTTTTTAAATTAAATCTTTATTGTTCAGATTATTACAGTTGTTCCTCTTTCCCCCCCTCAGCTCCCCTCCACCCGGTTCCCACCCCACCCTCTGCCCTTACCCCACCCCAATGTCCTCATCCACAGGTGTACGATTTTTGTCCAATCTGTTCCCACACCCCCACACCCCTTTCCCCCCAAGAATAGTCGGTCCACTCCCTATCTATGCCCCTGATTCTATTATATTCACCAGTTTATTCTGTTCATCAGATTATTTATTCACTTGATTTTTAGATTCACTTGTCGATAGATGTGTATTTGTTGTTCATAATTTGTATCTTTACTTTTTTCTTCTTCTTCCTCTTTTTAAAGGATACCTTTCAGCATTTCATATAATACTGGTTTGGTGGTGATGAACTCCTTTAGCTTTTTCTTATCTGTGAAGCTCTTTATCTGACCTTCAATTCTGAATGATAGCTTTGCTGGTAAAGTAATCTTGGTTGTAGGTTCTTGGTATTCATCACTTTGAATATTTCTTGCCACTCCCTTCTGGCCTGCATGGTTTCTGTTGAGAAATCAGCTGACAGTCGTATGGGTACTCCCTTGTAGGTAACTGACTGTTTTTCTCTTGCTGCTTTTAAGATTCTGTCTTTGTCTTTTGCCCTTGGCATTTTAATTATGATGTGTCTTGGTATGGTCCTCTTTGGATTCCTTTTGGTTGGGGTTCTCTGGACTTCCTGGACTTGTAAGTCTATTTCTTTCACCAGGTAGGGCAAGTTTTCTGTCATTATTTCTTCAAATAGGTTTTCAATATCTTGCTCTCTCTCTTCTTCTGGCACCCCCATAATTCTGATGTTGGTACGCTTGAAGCTGTCCCAGAGGCTCCTTGCACTATCTTCGTGTTTTTGGATTCTTTTTTCTTTTTGCTTTTCTGGTTGGATGTTTTTTGCTTCTTCATATTTCAAATCGTTGACTTGATTCTTGTGATCCTCTAGTCTGCTGTTGGAACTCTGTATAATATTCTTTATTTCAGTCAGTGTATGCTTAATTTCTAGTTGGTCCTTTTTCATAACCTCGAGGGTCTCACTAGATTTCTTGAGGGTCTCACTAAATTTATCTGTGGTTTCTAGAAAATTCTTGAGTAACCTTATAAGTGTGGTTTTGAACTCTATATCCAGTAGTTTGCTTTCCTCCATTTCTGTCATTTGTGACCTGTTTCTTTGTCTCTGCATTTTTTATGCTTCCCTGTGTTGATAGAGTGGCTTTCTGTGCTAGGTGTCCTATAGGGCCCAGTGGCTCAGCCTCCCCAATTACCTGAAGTGGAAAGTCTTGGTGCACCCCCTTGTGGGCTGTGTGCACAGTCTTGTTGTAGTTAAGCCTTGATTGTTGTAGGTATCACTGGGAGGAATTGACCTCCAGGCCAATTGGCTGTGAGAATCAGCTGTGCCTGCAGTGGGAGAACTTCTGTGCTGGAGACACCCCTCTGGGGCAAGACTTGCTTCAATGGGGCTTTGGTGCTCACTGAGTCTGCCCCCTGAGTGTATCCTTTATGGTTCCACGGAGCTGCAAACTGGATGGTCCCACTCTGACCTCTGGGTACATTGGCTCCTGGATCTCTAGGGAGGTGCTAATCTAGCCTCTGCCTGAGGCTATCCAGCAAAAGTCTCCCTGCAGGGCTTGGGTGGGGCGGGTCCCATGGGGTCAACAGGGCGGGACTAGCAGTTATGGCTGCTCTCAGATACCCCGCTTCTCAGTGTCCCAGCAATTGCTGTAAGCCCCTCGGAGAGAAAACTGCCCTTGAGTTCTGACTGATGCCAGACAGTCCTGCTTCTCCCATATGAGTCTGGGTCCCCAGAAACTTGCCCAGAACTTGAGCTCAGAGCCTGAGACTCCTCCCGATTGAAAATGACAACCGCGACCTCAGCCGCCAGCCCGCTCCGCGTGCGCCTCTGTACCTTAGTATTTTACTTCCGCACTGCGCCTCTTCTGAGTCTCGGTATGCTTTTCTCTTTCCTTCTAGTTGTAGAATTTCCACTCAGCCAGCCTTCCTGTGGTTCTGGATGATGTCCGTTCCATCTTTACTTGTACTTTTGAAGTGGTTGTGTGAGGCAGCAAACTCCGGTGTTTACCTATGCCGCCATCTTGGTTTCTCCTCCATATCTTGATTTTAAAATACCATTCCACACTTAAAGAAACTAGGATTTTTGGGGGGTGAAAATGGGTGATTCAGGACTAGGGAAGATAAAGTACAAGATGTGCCAGAAGTATTTAAGAAAGTACTAAAAAAAATGATAGAGACATGTCAAAAGGCCCTGTGAGGGTCAAATTTAGAGTACTTTGAGCATCAAAGTAATAATAGTAGTGGTTTGTATATAATGGAATAAAATAAAGATTCATAGGTATATACTAATAATAATAAATAAATAAGGACATAAAGGAAGTAAGGAACTCTTTCTCACTGTAGTATGCCAACTCATAAATGTAGAAAGATTGATAGAGTCAAAATTCATTTTCCAGTTATCATAGCAACATTAAATTCAGGTAAGAATCATCATGGATGCTAAAACTAGTGAGAAACAAGATGTATAATACATAGACTCAACATATCTTCTCATAAAATACTTATTGAGTACACTAAAGGAAAAGTATAACCTTACAGTAGTGAAGCCTGTCAAACATCACTAATAATAATACCAGCCAATATCATGTGTCTCCTAATATTATTGCACTGAGGACACAATATTACTTACATAGTATTCCCACCCAAAACACATATTCCTGAGTTGATCAAATCATGAGAAGGTATCAGACAAACTGAAATTGAGGGCAAGTCAGCAAATAAATGGTCTGTACATGGAAGACAAAGAAGGCTAAGGAACCATTTCAGGTTAAAGAAGATTTAAAAAAAACAACTAAATATATGATCTTAGGTTGGATCTGAGACCAAAATATTTGCTATAAAGGACATTATTAAGACAAATGTGAAATATTTCAATAAGTTTTATATATTACACTATAGCATTTTATTGAATTTAAATTTTTTAATTTTCATAATTGTACTGTGGTTATGTAAGTGAATATCTTGGTTCTTTAGAAATATTCACTAAAGTATTTATGGGTAAAGGAGTATGGTATTAAAATACTGTGTGTGTGTGTGTGTGTGTGTGTCTGTGGAGAGAGAGAGGGAGAAAGAGAGAGAGAATGAGAACATAAAATTAATTTATCAAAATCTGGACAAAGGGTATATGGGAGTTCTTTTTGCAACTTTTCTTTAAATTTGTTGAAAACATTTCAGTATTTGTGATAAGTTTTCTTTAGGGAAAGGGGGATGTAGTCAACAATATTGTGATAAGTTTACATGGTGACAGATGATCACTAGCATTAGTGGGTGATCACAGTGTAAGGTATAAAAATGTTGAATCACTATATTGTTCACCTGAAACTAATGTAACCAATATAAAATTGTATACCAGCTATACTTAAATACAAATAAATTAAAAATTATAACTATGATATCATTCTTAATATTTTTTATCAAATACCTTAAGACCATCATATATCCAGTCAGCATTCTAATTTTCTAGGTTGTCCTATAAGTGTGTGTTTGTGTGTATTTACAGTTGGATTGTTTCAATTAGGATCTTAACAGGCACCACATATTATACTTGTTTTATATGCCTCATGTTTCTTTTAACCTGTAGATTTCCCCACACTCTTTATTTTCTTTTTTAAAAATATATTTTTATTGACTTTTTAGAGAGGAAGGAAGAGGGAAAAGGAGATAGAAACATAGATGAGAGAAACAACATCAATATGTTGCCTTCTGCATGCCCACTACTGGAGATTGAGCTCATAATCTAGGAATATGCTGTGACTAGGGAATTGAACTCCTGGTACATGGGACAATGCTCAACCAACTGAACTACACTGTCTGGGCACCCTCTTTATTTCTTGCAAATTATTTTGCTGATTGTATCCCAGATTGTAGTTCAATATAAAGATGTTATAATAATTATACCTATCCCATAATGTACCTGTGTCCTTTAATGTAGTGAGTGATCCATCGTTGAATATTAAAATAGAAGCTAGATGCCTTAAAAGGCATTTTTATAGTATAGAAGGTAGGATTTTGGACCTGTGGGACCTTCAGAGTTGCTACCAACTGCAAATGTTTATTACATGAAAATATCAGCACAAGTGAGACATGCATAGAAATCTAGGCAGTGGCCACATGGCTGAAATATACTGTCTTTAATATTCCTCATAGTAGGTATGTTCATCTCTTCATGGGCCAAGGAATGTGTGTTGCAGGATATTATCAGATTGATGCATCGGAAAAATTAGGACCCAGGCAAAGTGTGTATGGTGGTTTTAATATATTTCTCTCTTCAAGAGGTGAAACTCAATTTCCTTTCCCCTAAGTGTGGACTAGAATTAGTGGTTATTTCTAACAAATAGAATATGGCTAAAATGATGGTGTGTGACTTCTGAGACTAGATCATAAAAGGCATTGTGGCTTCCTCCTTGTCCTCTCTCTTGAATCATTTATTCTGGGGGAAGCTAGCTGCCATGTCATCTGGATATTCAAACAGCCTTATGGAGAGGCTCAGGTGGTGAGAAATTGAGGCCTCCTGACAACAACTGTGTGAGTGCATCGTCTTGAAAGGGGATCCTCCAGTCCCAGTCAAGCCTTCAGATAAATGCAATGTCCTGAGTGACCCTGAGCCACAACCACACAGGCTTCATGTTCTTGAATTCATGACCCACAGAAACTGATATACTGTACATACTAGTATATATTTGTTTTGTTTTAAGGTTCTGAGTTTTGGGCTAAACAGCAATAGATAATATGCTTTGTTATTTTTGATTGAACACTAGACATTGTGTATGAAAAATAATTTGAGGCTCTTATTAATGTTGTCTTCCTCCAGAAAGGCTTCACATTTGTTTCTTGCCAGTGGACTATCAGGCTAGAGGTATTAGAAATCCCAGGTCAATTACGGGTTGAGATGATAAGAAGCTGGGTTTCATTTCTTGTGAGGGCTGGACTATTTCCTATTCACCCCTATTCCTAAGGTGTTGTCCTTAAGGGTTGCAAGTCAAAGCCTGTGGGGTTTAGCATAGCCTTTTCTTCCTCATGGGCCCTGAAGTCCAATTTTCCCCCTCTTATCTCCACGAGTCTAATCAAAGCTATGCACAATCTCTCTGCTGCATCTTCTGGAATAGGCAGCTGTCCTTGGGGGAGAGGGGGTTAGATAGTCCCAAATATAAGTTTCTTTTTCCTCTTGAATCTTGGCTTCATAATATTTCATAGTCTTTGATAGTTCTCCAAAAACTCAAACAGATGTTTTTAAAATTTTGTCTAGCTTTTCTACTATTTCTCAATGGGATGATTAGTTTCAATTACATAGTTCAAGAGTACCCCATTGGTTCTCCCAATAATTTAAAAAATGTAAACTCGATCATACTACTCTTGCTTAAATCCCTTCAATAGTGTAGGAAGATGTTTTCAGCTGCAAGCGACAGTATACAGCAGTCCCCCCCTTTCCTTACCTGTGGTTTCACTTTCTGCAGTTTCAGTTACCCACAGCCAACCAAGGCCCCAAAATATTAAATGGAAAATTCAAAAGAAACAAACAATTCATAAGTTTTAAATTGTGCACCATTCTGAGTATCATGATGAAATCTCATGCTGTCCTCATCCGTCCCACCCAAGACATGAAGACACTCATCCCTTTGCCCAGCACATACACACTGCTCCCCACCGATTAGTTACTCCCCACTGACGAGTTAGCTGTCTCAGTTATTGGATTGATTGTCATAGTATGTATCACAGTGCTTGTGTTCAAGTAACCTTTATTTTATTTAATAATGGCCCCAAAGTGCAAGAGTAGAGATGCTGACAATTTGCATAAGCCTAAGAGAAGCTGTAAAGTACTTCCTTTAAGTGCAAAGGTAAAAATTCTGGACTTAATAAGATAAAAAGAGATTGTATGCTGAGGTTGTAAGATCTATGGTAATAACAAATATTCTATTCCTGGGGGTCTTGGGACATATCTCCTGTGAAAAAGGGGGCACTACTGTACTCAATGCAATGTTTAAATTACAGGGATTGTTAATCTTAATGACAAGAAATTGAGTATTAGGGTAGTGCCATAGTTGGTTAATTCAGTAGGCTTGTTCTATAGATCTGCTTTGCCATCCTCAACATGTTGGTGATTATTTACCTTTACTCTTATGGTAGCAAAATAATTGCTGGAACTCTGTATTAGTTATCTATTGCTGAAGAACAAAAACCCTCAAAGTTTAGCCCCTTAAAACAACAAACATTTATTATTTCACAATTTCTGTGGGTCAGGAATTTGAGAATAGCAAAGCTGGGTAGTTCTGGTTCAAGTTCTCTCATGAGATTGCAATCAAGATGTTAACCAGGGCTGCAAGCATCTGAAGGCTTGAGTGGGCCTGGAGGATCCATTTCCAAGATGGCTCATTTACATGCCTACTGGCAGGAGGCCTCAATTCTTCCTTTGCTGGCTGTTGACAGAAGGCCTCCGTTCTTCACCACCTGGGCCTCTGCATTAGGCTGGTTGAGTGTCCCTCATGACATAGCAGCTGACTTCCACAGAGTGGATGATCCAGGAGAAAGAGCAAGGAAGAATCCACAATGTCTTTTATGTTCTAGTTTTGGAAGTCATACATAGTTATTTTTACCACATTTTATTCATCAAAAGTGAGTCAGTAAGTACAGCCCACACTCAAGGGGAGGGAATTAGCCTCCACCTTTTGAAAGCACGAGTATCAAACAATTTGTGGACATACTTTAAAACCACCATAAATCGCAAACATAATGTTCTCATAGGACAGTATCCCAGGGAAGAATGTCTGGAGTAGGGGCAAAAATTAAAAAATAAAAAGACCTTGGTTTTCTAGCTGCTTTATCGTTTATGAGAGAGTAAATTCCTTCCCAGAAAGGGTCAGTGGACTTCTCTTTATATATCATTGGCCAAAATGAGTCAATACCCATTCCCAGAGCAATTCATGACAAAGAGAAATAAGATAACTATGCTTAATTTAGGTAAATTATGACTCTTCCCTTGTGGCTGTGAAATACTATCTTCTCTGAGTATTTGTCACTGGCCCGATAATCAAATCAAGTTTCTGTTAGCAAGAAAGGTGGTGACTGGGGAATGGATGTCGGGTAGGCAACAGGGACTACAACAAATGGCATCTCATTGCTCTTAGGATAAAAAATCACCTCTTCATCATGCTTATTATGTTCAAAGGATCTGGTCCCTGCTTATGTTGCTTTCTCAGTATAGTTTTAGACCTTTCTTCCTCCCACTCTATTTCTCAGCAACATTGAACTTTTTGTGTTGTTTCAAACTCTGTCCCATCCATCAGGATCTTTACATCTGTGATGTGATTTCAAATCTATAGGGGATAATATTCCGGATTTTTATGGGCTTCAATGTTCTCATTGTGAGGAACCAGTCATGTATATTCAGCCCTTAGCAGAGTCTGGCATACAGTAAGTATTCAATAATTGGGAAGTATTGTTAAATTCAGATTGTCAGATTGTATGCTTGTTTTGCTTTCCCTGCTGATGCCTTTGTTGCTAGTCTATCTTATCCAAAAGGAATTGTTTCCCACTACTACAATATCCTAGGTGAAATGAAATAAGTGCCATATGTATGCAGAACTGATCATGGGGAGACCTCAAATGTAAACTCATTTGGAAGTAACTCTGTGGAGGTTTCCCAATGACAGGATTGAAAGAAACAAATGTTTGTCATATAACTTTAAACTTGTGTCTCATTATCAGACAGACACACTTGTCTCAATACCAATGCACTATGAATTAATATTGCCTATACCTTACCTGGACTTTGAGCATCATATGTGGGAAATTTTTGTATTTCTGACTTCATTCCAGCTAACTGTGTAAGCATGTTGGACACTCACCTACCTAGTTCCTAGCAATGGTGACTGTATTATAGTATAGGAAGGTGTATGGACTCTACATGCTGACTGTCTAAGTTTGAATCCACCACTTACAAGATCTGAAACCCTAAGCAAGCCAGTAAACTTCTTTGTGCATCAGTTACTTGATTTGTACAATAAGGATAACAGTACCTACTTCGGAGTTTTGTGAGCATCAATACACGAAATAGTAGTATGCTATGTGTTTGCAATTAGCATTGTGTTGTAACCAGAACAATTACATTGCACTTTTTCTTTTAAAAAAACACACATATTTTTATTGATTTCAGAGAGGAAGGGAGAGGGAGAGAGAAATACCAATGATGAGAGAGAATCATTGATCGGCTGCCTCCTGCACGCCTATACTTGGGATCGAGCCCGCAACCCGGGCATGTGTTCTGACCGGGAAGCAAATCATGGCAACCACTGAGGCACACCAGCCGGGCTGCACTTTTTCCTATAAAAAAGGTAGGGAGGAGGAGGGACCTGGACTTCTAAGAAGTCTGGATTATTAAAACCAGTCAGCAGCAGCCTTATGTGGAATTTCATTTGCATGAACTTAGTAGAGCTGCCGGGAACTCAAAGGGGCGGGGGCTGGGGGCTGTGCTTTTCCCCAGAATGTCAGAGGTTTGGGTGGCGTTGCAGCTGCTCTGGGTGAGGCGGCGGAGAGCCTAGCGGCGACCTTGGGCCTTTCTGTTCACGTGACTTTGCGAGGCCACCCGCCTCCTTCTCCTCCACCGGCGGGCGCCGCCTCCCACTCCCGCCCATAGGAAAGTTCCCAGCCGGTCGCTGCGTGTAGTACGTGACAAGTGTGAGCCGCACGTCCCATCAGCGCCCTCACAGACTGACAGCGATTCTGAGCAACTGAAGCGCGCCGGTGCCTTTGGCTGCGTCCAATAGTGGCTGCTGTTAGCGACGCGGGGCCGGGCGGCGGCCGGGCAGGGGCGGGGCTGGGAGCGGGGCGGGGCGGGGGCGGGGCCCGCGCGCAACTCAGAGATCTGCACGCGGTCTGAGTCGGACATTTGCTGCTGTCTCTGTCGCTGACTGGTCTGCGGGCTCTCTGAGCTGCTGTATTGCCAAGATGTCCCTTTCTAACAAGCTGACTCTGGACAAGCTGGACGTGAAGGGCAAGCGGGTCGTCATGAGGTAATTCTGCACATCTGCCCGCGCTTCCTCGGGGCCCTGCCACAGCCTCTCTGGCCAGTGCCGACTTGCTTTCCGGCCTGCCCAAAGTCGCTTTTAGTCCTGGGCTCGGCCCTATGGGCTCTAGCCATACTAGGCGATGCTGCCGACCGTTGTGGCTGAGGCTTTTCCGGGTGTGACGGTTCCTAACCTCGTTTCTCCCAGCCCAGGAAATGAACTGTAGGTGCCCTTTTGGGGTAGATCCACTGAGGAACAGCTCAGATTGCCGAGAACCATTTTGCCCTCTTTCCCATTCCTGCCATGCAGTTCCATCTCCTCCAGTTCCCAGTTGGCGAGGTGGGACCTAAGGCGTAGCCTGCAAATCTCTAGGCCCCAAGGCAGGGACCTTGAAAGGTCATTTGGTTAGTTTCCCTTCCCCGCCCTAGGCCATCCCAGGCAAAGAGAAAGGGCCCACATTTCCAAGGTCCTTGCGGAAAAAAAAGAAATCTTTCCCAGAGGGTGTTGATATAGATGTTCAGGAGTAAAATCCCCTAAAGCATCGGGGGTAAGAGGGTGAAGTCGGGTGGGGCTCACCAAGGCAGTCCTGCAGAGCTTATGTAACAGGCCTCTGCCACCCAACCTGGTCTTTGGACCCGGGGCGTTGGGGTTTGCATCAGAATTGTGACACATGCTGGGTAATGGTAGAGCAGGGTGTGACTACTCATTCTTGCTGTTCTCCAACCTCATCCTCACAGGTGGCTAGAGAAGCAGGATATTAGAAATGGGGAGGGCTCCCCATATACTCGAGGGTCTCTGACTCTGCACATGTGGGTCCCTGGTCACTTACCAATATGGCTTCTCACTTATTTGGCCCAATTACTAGAATGGTGTATGGAGCCTGTACATTCTTTTTGTAAGGTGTGGTACATTTGTGTGTGCCAGAGGCAAAGTGCATGAGGACAGTTAGGTATATAACTGATATATTTGACTGTTACATATCTTTTTTTAAAATATAATTTTTATTGATTTCAGAGAGGATGGGAGAGGGAGAGAGAGATAGAAACATCATTGTTGAGAATCATTGATCAGCTGCCTCCTGCACGCCCCCTACTGGGGATGGAGCCTGCAACAAGGGCATGTGCCCTGACTGGGAATCCAACCATGACCTAATGTTTCATAGGTTAACGCTCAACCACTGAGCCACACCCGCCAGGCAACTGTTACATATCTTGAGAGGATGCAAGGGTGGTGCTTTGGGGGGGCGGGTCATAAGGACTTGCTTTGATAGCATTTTGCAGGCTTGTCCTTTTTGGAAAATGACTGATGGGCAGGCATGTGAATGGTGTGATTCAGCCCCTTTCCCAATTTGAGTTGGTTCAAGTGAGGGCATCTTCTGGATATTAGCAGACACATAGGATAGTAGGGGACTCTTCCTTTACCCTAAGCTTAAACATATGAAGGTACTATGAATTAGAGAACTCTATGGATACCCCAAAATTCATGTAGTCTCTCCCTTCCGTCTAATTTCACTATGGCTTACTGTTTGCAAGTGGCCTCTGTGCCTTGCTATTAAGAAGGACTTAATAGCTTATGGCCATGAAAAACACCTGGTATCCACATTTTCCCAAATAATCTAGGCCATTTCAATCTGGACAAAGTAGGAATTACTTGCAGTCACCTTGGTATTAGACAAGGGCCCTTTCTACCCCTTAGATGATGTTAAGGAAAGGGGATGGATCCTCTGAAAAACAGGACAGGTGGATTTTGGCAACTAGATCTGAGGTTTAATTATTTCCTCCGATCTCTTCTATGCTCAAGCCTGACCTTTTTCAGATGCACGTACCAGCTGAAAGACAAGAAATGGGGCATCATATAGGTCCTTTTCCTGCAATTTCCATTTTGGGCTTTATCTCCTCTCTCCCCTGGGAAATTGGCTTGAGGAATTAACTGGGATGGCTAGGAGTGGGACTAGAGAAGGTACTTATCTTTTCTCACTCTGGATCTAATATGAAATATCTTTCTGCCTAAGGGCTCAAAGTTTCATTCAGATTGACCCGGAGTCCTGAAACGATTGGCTAGTCTTGTTTAGCTGATGGAAAATGACCTGTCCAAGGTCACTGAACTAGCAAGTTGGTGGCAGAGCCAGAACTAGAATTGGGTCTCTTTGGCTACTGAGCAGATCCTCTGAATACTGGGGCATAGTGAAGACAGGTTAAAAAGACTTTTTGTTGCTGACAGTTGCAATCTATAATTCCCCCCTGTAATCTGGATAAATTCTATGTGGCCTGAGGAGAGGAAGTAAGTTACTTTGTTTCCTGATTAATACATCTCTTTTGAACAGAGAGTCACACTGTAGCCCTACTTTTTGGGAGAGCCTAGGCAGCCATGCTTTGTCAAATTTCTTTTTGTTTCAATGTCCTTATGTGGTCTTTGCTGGCAGTGTTTTGGAAATGGGCCTCCTGAGTAATGGCTGCTTCACTTAACCTCCTCTCTTTGTCCCAAAAAAGAGAACTTTGATGTTTGTTGAGACTTCTGTCCCCTGCTTTGATTACTAAGGGAAATTTTTTTGTCGAGGGAACTTTAGATAGCCAGAAACCTGAATAATTACCAGGTTCCCCCCCTGTTTTTTAGGACACCAATTGACTTTACCTTTGTATAAGCTTCCTGTATATTTTTGCAATGTCATTTTCTTCCTCTCATAGGATGCCAGTCATACTCCATTGCTGACTGTGAAACACTTCCCTTTTGCTTGCCTGCCCCCCCCCCCCTTTTTCTTAAACCTCACTGATTCTCTTTATCCTGTTGTACCTTGTTGAGCAAGTCTTGATGTAGTGGAAAAAGAAACGGAGAGGAAAAACAGAGCAGATAAAAAAACCTCTAAGACAGCCATGATATCCTAATTTTTAAGTTAGGGGCAGTGAATCAAGGGTGGACATGGTTCCTTTGAGAGCTTTTAATGGAACTGGGCTTAGGACTCCTGAGATTTCAGGCGATTGATAGAGACTTGATATTTCTATTAACTCAATATGTTTAACATTTTATTTTGAAATAATTATAGGTTCTCAGGAGGTTGGAAAGATAGTAGAGAAGTCCTGTGTTCACCCAATTTCCCCTTTTGGATAACCCTTACATTATTATAGTACAATATCAAAAGTAGAAAGTTGACTTTAGAATAAAATATATAGTTCTATGCTATTTTATCACATGTGTAGATTTGTGTAACTCCTGCCACAGTCAAGATACAAAGCTAGTTTTGTTTGTTTACTACTAAGATCTCCCTCATGCTATACTCCCTTAGAGTCATGGCCCCTCTCCCTCATTTCTAACCTCTGGTAACTACTAATCTGTCCTCTCTTTCTAAAATTTTGTCAGTTCAAAAATGTTACATAAGCGGAATCACATAGTATCTTACCTTTTGGCATTGGCTTTTAAAAAAATATATTTTTATTGATTTCAGAGAGGAAGGGAGAGAAAGATAACATCAGTGATGAGAGAATCATTGATCAGCTGCCTCCTGCATGCCCCCCACTGGGTATTGAGCCCGCAACCCGGGCATGTTCCCTTGACCGGAATCGAACACGGGACCCTTCAGTCTGCAGGCCAATGCTCTATCTACTGAGCAAAACCAGCTAGGGCTGGCATTGGCATTTTTTTTAATTTTCTTTATTGATTAAGGTATTATATATGTGTCATTATCCCCCCTTCCCCCCCACACCCCGCTCATGCCCTTACCCCCCCACCCTCCGTGTCTGTGTCCATTGGTTATGCTTAATATGCATGCATACAAGTCCTTTGGTTGATCTTTCCCCCTTACCCCCACGCTCCCCTACCTTCCCTCTGAAGTTTGATGGTCTGATCGATGCTTCTCTGTCTCTAGATCTGTTTTGTTCATCAGTTTATGTTGTTCACTATATTCCACAAATGAGTGAGATCATGTGATATTTATATTTCTCTGACTGACTTATTTCGCTTAGCATAATGAACTCTAGGTCCATCCATGCTGTTGCAAATGGTAGGAGGTCCTTCCTTTTTACAGCAGCGTAGTATTCCATTGTGTAGATGTACCACAGGTTTTTAATCCACTCATCTGCTGATGGGCTGGCTTTTTTTTATTTACCATAATGCCCTCGAGATTTCTCCAAGTTCTTGCATGTATCAGTACTTCAGTTCTTGTATTACTGAAGAGTATTCTATGGTATGGTTGTTCTACCATTTGTTTAGCCCATTAAGGGATATCTGGGTTATTTCCAGTTTTGGGCTATTTCAAATAAAGCTGTTGTGAACATTGAACATTCATTCGTACACAAGTCTTGGTATGGACATATGTTGCTCTTTCTGGGTAAACACCTAGTAATGGAATTGCTAGGTCATATGCTTAACCTTTGAGGAATTCCCATACTGTTTTCCAAAGCAACCACACCATTTTACATTCCCACCAACAGTGTATATGATCAGTTTCTGCATCCTGATCAGCATTTGGTGTTGTCATTATTTTTTATTTCAGCCATTCTGATAGTTCTGTAGTGAAATCTGATTTCATGCCTGAGTGTTTCAGGGAAGTGGACATGAAAGGAGTGCAGATTTTACATGGAATGGAAGAAGTGGAATGTGTAGGCAAGAGCAGTTTCTTTGGTGGAGTCCACTGAGAGAAGGAGCTAAAAGGAGAGCTGTTGCCTGGCCGGCCAGTGTGGCTTAGAGGTTGAGTGTTGACCTAGGAACCAAGAGGTCACCAGGTTCGATTCTCAGTTGGGGCACATTCCCAGATTGTGGGCTCGATTCCCAGTAGGGGGCATGCAGCAGGTAGCTGATCAATTTTTCTCTCTCATAGATGTTTCTATTTCTCTATCCTTCTCCCTTCCTCTCTCTCTAAAAATCAATAAAGAAAAATAAAGGAAAAATTTTGTAGTTACATCAGTATTGAGTAAATTTGTTGGTATGTCAAATTTTAGTTTCCCAGTTTTACTGGGATGTGAATTCAACAAATGCAGCAGTTAATTGTATCCAAATTCTAGGAAAAATAAATGATGCTAGAAGTTGAAAAAAAAAGAAAAGAAAAATAAAGGAGAGCTATTGTTGAGAGTCGAGGAGATAATAGTGGAGGTAATCCACAGGTAATGAGAAGAGAGTGCAAGTCCAATTCTCATCAGTAAGCTATGTAAGCTTGGATAGATGTGACAGATCAGATTCTTGAGTGTTTCTGCGCAAAGAATTTCCTCCTTGTAAGGGCTTGAGAGTAGGGAGTAGCACTGTAAGGGGTGGCTTGTGCTCTGCCTCTTGCCCTTAGCCCTTTTGACCACAGACCTTCTGGGAGGCTGCAGAGGGAGAAAATGACCCGTGGTAATGGAATACTCTATCCTTTTTGGAATGTACTTTATAACCTTGTTCAGCATATTTAAAGAAGATGCTTTTGAATCAGAATCAGGTAGCCTGAAACTAAGGAGAGTGCATTTATTTCTTCAAAGGCATATGTACTGACTTTATTTTTTCGGACTTTCTTTAATTAAAATGTTTGAATAATAGAATTATTATCTTCACCCAACTTTGGAAAGGCTGCTCTTCAGTGAGGTAGATTGGAGTACAGACATGCCTCTTTATATTGCATTTTGCCTTATTGCACTGAACAGATACTGTGTTTCTGTTACAAATTGAAGGTTTGTGCAATTCTGCATTGAGCAAGTCTACAGGTGCTGTGTTCGAACAATATATGCTCACTTTGTGTCTCTGTCACATTTTGGTAATTCTTGTAATATTGCAAAAATGTTTATTATATTTGTTATGGTGATCTGTGATTAATGGTCTTTGATGTTACTACTATAATTGTTTTGGGGTGCCATGAGTTCCCCATATTAAGGCAGCAAACTTACTAAGTATTGTGTGTGTTCTGATTGCTCTCTCCCTCTCCTTGGGCCTCCCTATTCCTTGAGACACAACAAAATTAAAATTAGGCCAGTTAATAACCATACAGTGACCTCTAAGTATTCAAGTGAAAGGGAGAGCAGCACATCGCACTTTAAATGAAAAGCTAGAAATGATTAAGCTTAGTGAGGAAGGCATGTTGAAAGCTGAGATAGGCCAAAAGCGAGGTTTCTTGTGCTAACAGTTAGCCAAGTTGTAAATGCAAAGGAATATTTCTTTAACATATATATATATATATATATATATATATATATATATATATATATGTAAAGCCTAATATGCAGATTGTTCCCATGGGTGTTCAACTGGGAGACTGATCGCTTGCTATAATGTGTGCTGACCACCAGGGGGTGGCGCAGAATGAAGGAAGCCAGCAGCCAGGGAAGGGAGGCCCTGACCAACAGCCAGAAAGCCGGAAAGCCCCGATTGGCCCTGATCGCCTGCCAGGCCTAGGGACCCTACCCGTGTATGAATTTCGGGGTCCTTAGAGAGAAATGTTGATTGGCTGCCTCCTGCACGCCCCCCCTACTGGGAATTGAGCCCGCAACCCAGGCATGTGCCCTTGACTGGAATTGAACCCAGGACCCTTCAGTCCATAGGCTGATGCTCTATCCATTGAGCCAAACAAGCTACGGCACAAAGGAATAGTTCTTTTTAAAAAAACACTTTTATTTTTTATTTTATTTTTAAAATATATTTTTATCAATTTAAGAGAGGAAGGGAGAGGGAGAGAGAGATAGAAACACCAATGATGAGAGAGAATCATTGATTGGCTGCCTCCTGCACGCACCCCAGTGGGGATCGAGCCCACAACCCGGGCATGTGCCCTTGACCTGAATCGAACCTTGGACCCTTCAGTTTTCAAGCTGATGCTCTATCCACTGAGCAAACCAGCTAGGGCAGGAATAGTTCTTGAAGAAAATTATAACTGCCATTCCAGTGAACACATAAATGATATGGAGAAAGTTGTAGTGTTCTGGATAGATTAAATCAGTCACAACACAACATTTACTTAAGCCAAAGCCTAGTCTATAGCAAGGCCCTAACTCTCCTCAGTTTTTTGAAGGCTTAGTGAGGTGAAGAAGCTGCAGCAGAAAAGTTTGAGACTAGCAGAGGTTGGTTCATGAGGTTTAAGGAAAGCAGCTGTATCCCTAACATACAAGCACAAAGTAAAGCAGCAAGTGCTGGTATAAGTTGAAGGCAGTATTCACTTACCACTTAGAAAATTCTAGGGCTCTTAATAATTATGCTACATCTACTTTGCCTGTGCTGTATAAATGGAACAACAAAGTCTGGATGACAGCACATCTGTTTACAGCATGGTTTACTAAATATTTTGGGCCCACTGTTGAGAGCTTGCTTCTCAAAAAAAAAAAAAGATTTCTTTCAAAATATTACTGCTCATTGACAATGCAAGCAAAATAGATGTAGCATAATTCTTAAGAGCCCTAGAATTTTATAAGTGGTAAGTGAATACTGCCTTTAACTTAAAGTCACAGCTGCATTAGCCCCTAACAACAGAGTCAACCTGTTCTTTAATGCTTTGAAGCCAGGCATTGACTTCTCCTCTCTGGCTATGAAAGTCCTAGATGGCATCTTCTTTCAATATAAGGAAGGTTATTTCATCTACATTGCAAATCTGTTGTTTAGTGTAGCCCCTTAATTAATGATCTTAGTTAGATCTTCTGGATAATTTGCTGCAGCTTCTATACCAGCACTTGCTGCTTTACTTTGTGCTTTATTTTAAGAAATTGCCACAACCATCCAGCCTTCAGCAACCAACATTCTGATCAGTCGGCAGCTATCGGCATCAAGGCAAGGCAAGGATTATGACTTGCTGAAGGTCAGATGATGTTTAGTATTCTTTTTAGCAGTAAAGTATTTCTTTTTAAAAAAATATATTTTATTGATTTTTTACAGAGAGGAAGGGAGAAGGATAGAAAGCTAGAAACATAGATGAGAGAGAAACATCGATCAGCTGCCTCCTGCACACTCCCTACTGGGGATGTGCCCAAAACCAAGGTACATGCCCTTGACCGGAATCGAACCTGGGACCCTTGAGTCCGCAGGATGACGCTCTATCCACTGAACCAAACCAGTTAGGGCAGTAAAGTATTTCTTTTATGCAAGAATGTCTTAAGGTAATTTTAATGTAAGTTATGAAAACAGATTAATAGTCAACGGTAGCCTCATTTTAATGACAAAAAACAACGGATACACAGAAATGGCATTGTCCCTTAAATAAGTTGAATGAGGTGTTGATAACCCTGTAATCAAAGTAATTATTCTCTTTTATGTACCACATGTCAATTTTATATATTATCAGTTACACTAAATTTAAAAAAAACTTCAATTTTGATAATTCAGGCAGAAAACTGAATACACAGGAACTAGAGCTTTGATTTTGGAGAGGAAGGGAGAGGGAGAGGGAGAGAGAGAAAAACATCAATGATGAGAGAGAATCATTGATTGGCTGCCTCCTGCACTCCCCCCACTGGGGATTGAGCCCGCAACCCCAGGCATGTGCCCTTTACCGGAATTGAACCTGGGACCCTTTGGTCCACAGGTCGACGCTCTATCCACTGAGCCAAACCATTTGCTGTGTCTGGAGGTCCAGCGTCTTAAATTGGTGCTCGAATTTGTCCATCAAGGCAGAGGTCTTCTCTAGATTCATGGTTTTTAATGTTGTATCCATCAAGTTAACCACCCTGGCCATTGACTTGGTCACCTTGCCCATCGTCACCACTGTCTGGACTCTGGCAGCCACCACATCGACCCGCACTCATTCTCAAGAAATTCACTGCCTGATTCTTCTGGTGAATGGCATGTTCGGCGTGTATCTTTGCAACTTCCACGTTGCCCTTCTGAATGGCCTGTTTAATTTTGGCCTTTTTGGCCTTTTCCTCCTTGTTGCATTTTTTGGTACTTCTGCTCAGTTCTTTGGCCTCGAACTTCAGGTTGAACAGATGTTTCTCCATGTTAGACATAGTCCCATGGCTCCTCTGGGTGGGCGGCCAGGTAGATGTGCGCTGAAGGGAGGCAGAAAGGCTAAAGTATTTTTTATATATATTTTTATTAATTTCAGAGGGAGAGAGGAAGAAAGAGGGAGAGACAGAAACATCAATGATGAGAGAGAATCATTGATTGGCTGCCTCCTGCACGCCCCCCACTTGGGATTGAGCCTGCAACCTGGGCATGACTGGA
Organism: Myotis myotis; assembly: GCF_014108235.1. NCBI lineage: Eukaryota > Metazoa > Chordata > Mammalia > Chiroptera > Vespertilionidae > Myotis > Myotis myotis. Next base: position 96,391,200 of record NW_023416346.1, read on the forward strand.
TTCGAACCTCGGACCCTTCAGTCTGCAGTCTTAAATCAGGTAGGGCTGGGCTCATTTTTTAAAAAAATATATATTTTATTGATTTCTTATAGAGAGGAAGGGAGAGGGATAGAGAGTTAGAAACATCTATGAGAGAGAAACATCGATTAGCTGCCTCCTGCACCCTCCCTACTGGGTATGTGCCTGCAACCAAGGTACATGCCCTTGACCGGAATCAAACCTGGGACCCTTGAGTCCGCAGGCCGACGCTGTATCCATTGAGCCAAACCAGTTAGGGCAGGCTGGGCTCATTTTTTAATTGGATTGTTTGTCTTCCTTTTGTTAAGTATGAGTTCCTTATATATTTTGGATATTAACCCTTTATCAGATGTATCATTGACAGATCTGTTCTTCCATGCAGTGGGCTCTCTTGTTATATTGTTCATGGTTTCTTTTGCTGTGCAGAAGCTTTTTATTTTGATGCAGTCCCATTTGTTTATTTTCTCCTTAGTTTCCTTTGCTTGGGAGATGTCTGAGATTTTGCTGCCTATGGTTTCTTTTAAGATTTTTATGGTTTCCCGACTTACATGTAAGCCTTTTTTCCATTTTGAATTTATTTTTGTGTATGCTGTAAGTTGGTGATCTAGTTTCATTTTTTTCATGTGTCTGTCCAATTTCCCCAGCACCACTTATTGAAATGACTGTCTTGACTCCACTGTATGTTCTTGCCTCTTTTGTCAAATATTAATTGAGCATAATGGCTTAATTCAATTTCTGGGTTCTTTGTTCTGTTCCATTGATCTATATTCCTGTTCTTAATGACAGTACCAGGCTATTTTGATATCAGTGGCTTTGTAGTATAACTTGAAATCTGGTATTGTGATCCCTCTAACTTTGTTCTTTCTCAAGATTGCTGCAGCTATTCAGGGTCTTTTTGGTTCCATATAAATTTTTGGAGTATTTTTTCTAGATTTGTGAAATAGGCTGTTGATATTTTAATAGGGATTGCATTGAAACTATAGATTGCTTTGGGTAGTATAGACATTTTCAATGATGATGATTCTACCAACCCATGAACACAGTATATTCTTCCACTTTTTTATATCTTCTCTTTCTCTTTTTCAATGTCCTTTAGTTTTCTGAGTACAAGTCTTTTACTTCCTTGGTTAAGTTTATTCCTAATTATCTTAATTTTTTTTGTTGCAATGGTAAATGGTATTGTTTGTTTAGTTTCTCTTTCTGAAAATTCATTATGAGATATATATATATATATATATATATATATATATATGGATAATATGAAAATTGTGTTGTCTATAGTGTGTGTGTGTGTTAATCCACATCTGAGGATATTTTTCCATTGATTTTTAGGGAGAATGGGAGAGGGAAAGACAGAGAGAAACATTGATGTGAGAGAAACACATCGATTGGTTGCCTCCTGCGTGAGCCTCGACCAGTGCCTGGGCTGGGGAGGAGTCTGCAACCAGTTTATGTGCCTTGACCAGAATCGAACCTGGGACCCTTTGGTCCACAGGCCAATGCTCTGTACACTGAGCCAAACTGGCTAGGGCTGCTGAGAGTTTCTATCAAAAATGGGTGTTGGATTTTGTTGAATGCTTTTTCTGCGTCTACTGATATGATCATGTGATTTTTGTCTTTCAGTTTTTTTATGTGATGTATCACTTTGTTGATTTGCAAATATTGTATCAGCCTTGCATCCCTGGAATAAATCCCAGTTGGTCATGGTGTATGATTTTTTTAATGTATTGCTGGATCTGATTTTCTAACGTTTTGTTGAAGATTTTAGCATTTATGTTCATCAGGAATATTGGCCTGTAGTTCTCTTCTTTTGTAGTGCCTTTATCTGGTTTTAGAATTAGGATAACATTCTATATAATAAAGAACTAATATGCAAATTAGACCGGATGGCGGAACAACCTTCCAGAATGACCTTTCAGAACGACCAGTGGGTGGGGGGCAGTTCTGCAAGAGCTGCGAAGGCCTACTCTTGCATGAATTTCATGCATTGGGCCTCTAGTTGGTCTAATAAAAAGAGCTTGGAAGTGTTCCTTCCTCTTGGATTTTTTGGAATAGTTTGGGGAAATAGGTGTTAGTTATTATTTGAAGGTTTGATAAAACTCCTCTGTGAAGCCATCTGGGCCAGGGCTTTTGTTTGCTGGGAGTTTTTTGATTACTGCTTCTATTTCACCAGTTGTTAGTGGCCTATTCAGGTTTTCTGGTTCTTCCTGATTTAGTTTTGGGAGATTGCATTTTTCTAGGAATTAGTCCATTTCACCTACATTGTCCAGCTTGTTGGCATAAAGTTGTTCATAGTATTTTCTTACACTCCTTTATATTTCTGTGGTGTCAGTTGTTATTTTGCTACTTTCATTTCTGATTTTATTTATTTGGGTCCTCTCTTTGTTTCTGGATGAGTCTGGCTAGCGGTTCATCAATCTTGTTTATCTTTTCAAAGAACCAGCTCTTGGTTTTATTGATTTTTTTTATTTTATATTTTATTGATTTTTCACAGAGAGAAAGGGAGAGGGATAGACCATTAGAAACATCGATGAGAGAGAAACATCAATCAGCTGCCTCCTGCATACCCCCAACTGGGGATGTGCCCGCAACCAAGGTACATGCCCTTAACCGGAATCGAACCTGGGACCCTTTAGTCCACAGGCTGACGCTCTATCCACTGAGCCAAACCGGTTAGGGCTTCATTGATTTTTTGGTATTATTTTTTTAACCTCTATGTCATTTATTTCTGCTCTAAATCTTTATTTTTTCCTTTCTTCTACTTTAGGTTTTTCTTATTGTTCTCTTTCTAATTCTTTAAGTTGTAGGGTTAAATAGTTTCCTATTAATGTTTCTTGTTTTTTGAAGTAGGCCTGTAGTGCTATGAACTTTCCTCTCGGGATTGCTTTTGCTGTGTCCCAGATTTTGGTTAGTTGTGCGTTCATTTTCATTTGTTTCTAGGAAGTTTTTTATTTCTTTCTTGATCTCATTGGCTATATAATAAAAGACTAATATGCAAATTGTCCCCTCTACCGGGAGTTCAACCAGGGGGTGGGGCCGGCCAGCCAACTGCACGCAGCCCCTCCTACCAGCTGGTCCTGCCTCCAATTGGGGCAAGCCGGCCAGACTCCACCCTTGCACCAGGCCTCTAGTTGCTTAATAACATGATATTTAGCCTCCATGTGTTTGAATGTTTTTGAGGGTTGATTTCTTATTTCATTCCAGTGTGGTCTGAGAAGATACTTGGAATTATTTAACAGGTTAAGCGCCAAGCCTGTTCTGTCTTTCTGTTTAGCCCGCGATATCCGATTTCACCAACATGCTGGAGGCTGGAGACTGATGAGGTCCAAACGGAAAAGTATAGTGTCAGTCACTGGTGACTGACATGGTGCTTAGTGTGTTAAATACTAGGGGCCCAGTGTACAAATTCGTGCACCTTGAAAGGACTGTGGACCATGAGGCTGCGGTGGGCACATGGGCGGGTCTTGGCCCATCATCTGCTCCCCTGCCCAACCCCTCCCGTTGTGGCCCCTGGTCTCCTCTCTGCTGGCAGCCCCCTTCCTGCCGCTGCTGCTCCCACGCGTTGATGGCACTGTTCCTGCTCGCACCCACTAATGGTACGGAGTGATTGGCGCGGCGCCAGCAGCGGGTGCAAGTGGGGCCAGTGCCATCAGCAGGTGCGCGCGGTGGCTGCTGCCCCGATCGCCCCTCAGGAGCAGGGGTAGGTGGAGAAGCCCTCAGGGGATCGAGGTCGGCAGCTGCCACGTGCACCAGCTGATAGCACTGAGCATTCGGGACTGGCACTGGGCGCCAGCAGTGGGTGCAAGCGGGGCCGGTGCCAGAAGCAGGTGCGAGTGCTGGGTGGGACTGCAGCATGCGGGAGCAAAGAATTTTCAGTAACCACCAGAGGCTTGCCCCGATTATAGCGACTGGTGCCCCACCTTGGTCTGGCGCCCCCACTCACCTGCTCCACCATCCGGCTGCGGCCAATGCCCGCCATGTTCCATGCTCTGACGCCTGCTGCTGACACCTGCCATGTTCTGTGCGCGTCCCCTGGTGGTCAGTGCATGTCATAGCGACTGGTTGTTCGTTTGTTTGGTTGTTCTGCCATTTAGGCTATTTGCATATTAGGGTTTGATATATATAGATTCTTGAACTTGTAGAAAACATGTCCTAACATGTTTTCTATCTTTTAGAATGATTCGTGCACTTGAGGAGAATGTATATTCTGCAGGTTTGGGGTGAATTGTTCTACAAATGTCAATTAAATCCATCTGATCCAGTGTGTCTTTTAGAGTCTCTGTTTCCTTGTCAATTTTTTGTCTGGAAGATCTAACCAGTGAAGTCAGTGGTGTGTTAAAGTCTCCTACTCTGACAGTCTTACTGTCGATTTCTTCCTTAAAGTCTTCTAGCAGGCTTTTGTTTGTTTCTATTTACATGGAATAATTTTTTTCAATTTCTTCAATCATCCTGTATGAGTCTTGTTCTGAGGTGGGTCTCTTGTAAGCAGCAAATAATTGGGTCATGTTTTTGTATCTATTCAGCTTCCCTATGTATTTTGTTTGGAGCATTTAATCCATTTACATTTAAGGTTATTGATGATTACTTATTTATTGCTATTTTAATTCTGTATGCCTGTTTCTCTCTTTGTCTATTTCTTCTCATTACAACAGTCTCTTTAGCATTTCTTGCAGTGCTGGTTTGGTGGTGATAAGCTCCTTTACCTTTTTCTGGTCTGGGAAGCTCTTTATTTCACCATTTATTTTGAATGGTAGTCTTGCTGGACATAGTAATCTTGGTGTCCAATTCTTGCTTTTCATTACTTTGAATACTTCATGCCAGTCCCTTCTGGCCTGTGGAGCTTCTGATGAGAAATCAGTTGTCAGCCTTATTGGAGCTCCTTTGTAGGTAACAAATTGCTTTTCTCTTGCTACCTATCAGATTTTCTCTTTGTCTTTAATTTTTGGCATTTTAATTATGATGTGTCTGGGCATAGGCCTGTTTGGGTTCTTCTTGCTTGAGATTCTCTGTGCCTCCTGAACTTGTGACTTTTTCCTTCACCAGGTTAGGGAAGTTTTCTGCCATTATTTCTTCAAGCACACTTTCTACCCTTGCTCACTTTCTTCCCCTTCTGGTATACCTATTATATGAATGTTGTTATGTTTCATGGTATCCCTTTCCCTTAAGTTGTCCTGTTTTTAAATTTTTTTTCTTTTTGGGTTCTCTGATTGAATAATTTTTCTACCCTGTCTTCTAATTCACTGATCTAATCATTATCTTGTCCTAATCTACTCAGTAGTCCTTCCACTGTGTTATTATATCATTTTTCATAGTTACTATATCTTTTCTCATGTTGTTGAGCATCCTTTGCCATCATTCTGAACTCTCTCTCTGATAAATTTATTTTCTCCCTTTCATTTAGCTCCTCTTCTGGAAAATTCACTTGTTCTTTTATTTCTGGCTTTTTTTTTTTTTTTTGTATCCCCATTTTCGCTGTTTGTTTGGGTTTGTGTCTATTAGGTAGGTTTGCTACGACTTCCAATCTCTAGTGCAGGACAATGCCAGCCACTATTTGTGACTGCTAGATAGAACAGGTTTAGCTACTCAGGTCTTCAGGGCTAGTTCCTATTATTTCAGTTAGTTTTATTTTTACAGATGTCTATTTTAAAGTATGAGATACATACTGTAAAGGACCCAAATCATAAGCTTGAGGAATCACAAAACGAGCATATTTATACAATCATCCCAGTCAAGAAATAGAACATTACCAGAACCCCAGAAGACCCCTCTGGTGTCCTATCTCAGTCACTACCATCATCCTCCTCTGCATGGCTAACCATTATCTTGACTCCTTATACTGCTTTTTAATTTTAAGGTGATTTTTGAACTTCCAATTTATTTAACTGGTTCACTAAAAGTACTTTTCTAATCTTTGAGGGAATAATGCATTGATCATGACTCTGAACCTGAAACTTTGTTTCCTTTTTAGAGTGGACTTCAATGTTCCTATGAAGAACAACCAGATAACAAACAATCAAAGGTAAGGTTCCTGCTAAGCATTGTGCTAGGTTATGATGTGTGTTGGTGTAACTATGAAGGATGAAATGGTTTTCCTTTCTTATCATACAACTATGATAATTTAAGTGATCTGAGCAAGGATTTTCACCAAACTACCCTTGGTCTGCTCTGGTTTTTTTTTTTGGAGAATTTTTTTTTTATTTTTTAATATATTTTATTGATTTTTTACAGAGAGGAAGGGAGAGAGATAGAGAGTCAGAAACATCGATGAGAGAGAAACATCGATCAGCCGCCTCCTGCACATCCTCCACTGGGGATGTGCCCGCAACCCAGGTACATGCCCTTGACCAGAATCGAACCTGGAACCTTTCAGTCCACAGGCCAATGCTCTATCCACTGAGCCAAACCGGTTTCGGCTGACTTAGGATTTTTTAACTTTACAATGGTGGGAAAGCGATATGTATTCAGTTGAAACTGTACTTTTTATTTTTTTTATTTTTATTTTTTTTATTGCTTAAAGTATTACAAAGGGTATTACATATGTGTCCATTTTATCCCCCCGCCCTGGAGAATTTTTATGAGAGCTTTTTGTGTCAAATTGATGACATATGCCAGGGAGCAAGATTTCAAGAGCTCCCTGGTCAGCTTTCTTAATGAGAATGTAGACATTGAAAAAAATCATCTTAAAGTAATTTATTTTCTGCCCTCGATTTTTGAAAATTTGAAGAATTTGAGGTTATGCATTTTTAATGAATGTCAGAGTTTAAGGTTTCTTGTCTTCCCTTGCAAAATGAACTATGCAAGAGAAGGATTTTTTAATTACCAATAATTATTGAGATTATATGTAGTATTATAACCTCCTACTCCAGGTGGTCCAGATAAAATCAGTGTTTGAGAATTTTGACTTAAAGGGAAAAGACTTTAGAAGTAATATTTTCAATCTGTGTAGATTGAGAAGCAGAAATTTTAAGTGACAGTACTGCTCTTGCTTTTGACTAGATTGTGATACAAGGTTTTTTGTGTTTTTAAAAAAATATATTTTCTTGATTTTTTTTATAGAGAGGAAGGGAGAGAGATAGAGAGTTAGAAACATTGATGAGAGAAAAACATCGGTCAGCTGCCTCCTGCACACTCCCTACTGAGTATGTGCCCGCAACCAAGGTACATGCCCTTGACCGGGATCGAACCCAGGACCCTTGAGTCCGCAGGCCGAGGCTCTATCCACTGAGCCAAACTGGTTAGGACACGAGGCTTTTTTTAAAAAAAATATTTTTATTGATTTCAGGGAGGAAAGGAGAGGGAGAGAGACTTAGAAACATCAATGATGAGAGAGAATCATTGATTGGCTACCTCCTGCACACCCCTACTGGGGATTGAGCCTGCAACCCTGGCCTGTTCCCTTGACCGGAATCAAACCCAGGACCCTTCTGTCTGCAGGGTCCTTCTGTCTACTGAGCCAAACCAGTGAGGGTCAAGGTTTTTAAGTTTTATTTATTTACTTACTTATTATTGAATTTATTGCGGTTACACTGGTTAACAAAATTATGTAGTTTTCAGGGTCACAATTCTACAACATATCTGTACATTGTATTGTATGTTCATCATCCCAAGTCAAATATTTTTCTATCACCATTTATCTCTCCTTTACCTTCTTCTACCTCCTCCCACCTCCTACCCTGGCAATTACCACACTGTGGTCCATATCCATGAATTCTTTCTCTTTTTTTTTCAATTTCTCTTCCACCTCTCAGTCCCCTCCCCAAATATTTTAAATTTTAAATGAAAGTTTTGAGCTTGAAAGGTGCTTTTCAATTATTAGACCAGTGTTGTCTAATGTAAATATAATATGAGCCACATGTAATTGAAAATTTTCTAGTTGTCACATTAAAAAAGTAAAAAGAAATGGGTGAGCTTGGTTTTAATAATATATTTTATTTAATCCAGTAAGTCTAAAATAATCATTGCAATATATAACCTGTAAAATAATCAAAGGCACATTTAACTTTTTTGGTATTAAGTCTTTGAGATTTGGCATGTATTTTACACTATAGCACATCTCAATCTGGGCTAGTCACATTTCTAGCATCTAAGAGGCACATGTGTCCAATGGCTATCATATTAGACAGTTCAGGTCTAGACCCAGAATTATCTCAGATATTGGCCCCAGAATAGAACCTGGCTGTCTATCAAGACATTTCTGCTGTACCATAGTGGAAGGTCTTGTACAAGGCAGCTCTGACCCTTCTTGAGTCACATTATTTTCTGCAGCACACAGAAAAGATTGGAAACATGCCTGCCTATGAAGGTATTTTATGAATAAAAAGTAGAAAAACACGTCAGAGTAGATCTTTTCATGTTTGGAAATCCATGGGGTTTAGAAATAATAGAACTTGCTGACAAAGGATAGCCCTGAAAGTTAATTTGTTTCCATTGGGCAAACTTTATACCTGATAAAGGTTTACTCTTTATTTGGTATAAATGATTTTTTATATATGCCAAATAGCATAGGTTATTTTAGAAACATAACTCGGTTTTTGTTATTCCATACTCTGCTGAAATGTCACCTTATCAGAGACTGTCCCTGGCCACCTTTCTAAAATCCCCTCCCACTGTTCCCCATTCAAACTTGTCCCCTTACCTTGCTTTATTTTCTCCATAGTTCTTATCACCATCTGAGATAGATATATTTTGTTAATTGTTTTGCTAGAGGCCCGGTGCATGAAATTTGTTCACTTGTGGGGGGGTCCACCTCAGCCCAGCCTGTGCCTTCTCTGGGACCCCTAGGGGGATGTCCGCCTGCCAGCTTAGGCCTGCTGCCTGGGGAGAATGGACCTAAGCCAGCAGGCGGACATCCCTCTCATAGTCTGAGACACCTCGCTCCTTACCACCCACCTGCTTGCTGCTCCTTAGCGCTGCTGCGGAGGTGGGAGAGGCTCCCGCCATCGCCTCTGCGCTCACCAGCTATGAGCCCAGCTTCTGGCTGAGCAGCGCTCCCCCTGTGGGAGTGTGCACTGACCACCAGGGAGCAGATCCTGCATTGAGCATCTACCCCCTGATGGTCAGTGCGCATCATAGTGACTGGTTGTTCCGTCGTAATGGTCACTTAGGCTTTTATTATATAGACTAGAGGCCCGGTGCACAAAAATTTGTGCACTCGGGGGGGGGAGGGGGGGCCCTCAGCCCGGCCTGTGCCCTCTCGCAGTCTGGGACCCCTCAGGAGATAACGACCTGCTGGCTTAGGCCTGCTCCCGGGTGGCAGAGGGCAGGCCCAATCCCTAGGTGCAGCCCCTGGTCGGGCTCAGAGCAGGGCCGATTGGGGAGTTGGGGCGCCGCCCCCTGTCATGCACAGAGCAGGGCGATCGGGAGGTTGTGATGCCACCCTCAGTCACGCTCAGGGTAGGGCCGATTGGGGGGTTGGGGCACCATCCCCTGTCACACTCAAGGCAGGGTCGATGGGGAGGTTGCAGCGCCACCCCCTGTCACGCACAGAGCAGGGCCAATCAGGGGGTTGGGGCACTGCCCCCTGTCACTCACAGAGCAGGGTCCATCAGGGGGGTTGGGGCTCTGTACCCTGTCATGCACAGAGTAGGGCCCATCAGGGGGTTGGGGCGCCGCCCTCTATCACCCACAGAGCAGGGCTGATCAGGGGGTTGGGGCGCTGCCACTCTCACACTAAGGGCAGGGCCGATGGGGAGGTTATGGCTCTACCCCGTCACACACAGAGCAGGGCCCGTGGGGGGGGGGGGGTTGGGCCACTGCACCCTGTCACACACAGAGCCGCAGGGCCATCAGGGGGTTGGGGAGCTCCCCCCTATCAGGCACAGAGCAGGGCTGATCAGGGGGTTGTGGCCCCGCCCCCTGTCACACACAGAGCCGCAGGGCGATCAGGGGGTTTGGGCCCTGCCCCCTGTCACGCTGATCCCGGTGCCGGGAGGCCTCTCGGCTCCGCTGATCCCGGTGCTGGGAGGCATATTACCCTTTTACTATATAGGGTAGAGGCCTGGTGCACGGGTGGGTGCCAGCTGGTTTGCCCTGAAGGGTGTCCTGGATCAGGGTGGGGGTCCCCACTGGGGTGCCTGGCCAGCCTGGGTGAGGGGCTGATGGCTGTTTGCAGCTGGTCACACACCCTTCAGGGTGGGGGTCCCCACTGGGGTGCCTGGCCAGTCTGGCTTAGGGGCTGAGGGCTGTTTTCAGGCTGGGGGTGACTGAAGCTCCCAACCGCTCCTTTTTTTCTTTTTCTTTTTTTTATTATGGGCCAGCTTTAGCTTTGGAGCTTGGCTCCAGCCCTTAGGCCTCCGCTGCTGAAAGTAGGTTTCTGGCCTTTGCTTACAATGTTGCGATCCTGCTGGCTGAAGCCCAGCAGACTAAAGCAGGTTTCTGGGGTTTTGTTTAGCTTCTATATTTGTTACATAGTTCCTTAGAGTTGTAGCTCAAAGTCCTGCAGCGGCAGGCGGGGAACGTTGGATTCCTCCGTCACTGAAGCAAGCAAGCCTCATGTTAGTTTCAAGCTGCCTGACTGCCGGCCACCATCTTGGCTGGCAGTTAATTTGCATATCTCGCTGATTAGCCAATGGGAAGGGTAGCGGTCGTACGCCAATTACCATGTTTCTCTTTTATTAGATAGGATTACCTCTCTCATGATTAGAATTTCACTTCCATGAGAGCAGAGACTGTTTTATTTACTGTTGTATTGTCAGAATGTGTAACAGTACCTGGCTTAAAAGAAGTATTCAATAAGTATTTATTGAATAAATGAATCATTTTCTTAATTATAAATTTTAATTTTTTTAATGACTGGCAAAAATGAAAAGCTAGTATCAGGTTTGTAACAAAAATTTGAAATGTTTCAAGTTTAATAATTTTTTGGTTAAACTCAAATGTAGTATAGTATACAAATCACATTCTGTATAATGCATATATTTTTTCTTAAATAGAAAAGTGTCTTAGGATCTGTAATGGGTGCAAAAATGTTACTACAGTTCTTCCCAAATTTTCTTTAATGGTTTCAAGATTTCTTCCAGTTATATAAAAGCTGTGTTTTGGTGTCCCTAAGACCATGCACATTTGTGATTTGCTAGGACTCATAAAACACAGTCTCACTAGTAAAGTTCATTACATTGAAAGGATGCATGGAAGGGTCAGCACTGGGAAAAGACAGGGAGAGTCTGGAGAAATCCATGAATGGGTTTCTGATGCTCTCTCCCTCCCATGAGGGGACATACCGAGTGTGTTCCTTTCTCCAGTAGTGAAAAATGCAGTAAATTGTGTGCAATGATTATGCCCAGAAAAGCCTGTTAGAGACTTGGCCCTCAAGATTTTTATTGGGAGCTGGTAACATAGGTACCCTCTACCTAGCAACTATCGAAATTCTAGACTTCCTGGAGGGAAGCAGGTACCCAGCATAAATGGCCTTGTTTTTTGTAGACAGTGTAGGAATGGTGAATGCCTTTTGTCTGTTAAAGGACTGAGGGACCACTTTGAAAGCCAAGTTCTGGACATCAACCAGGGATCAACCTTGCAAGCAGGTTTTTCAAAGATAGCAGCTTCAGGCTTGCTAGCTGAGTTCTGCTTTCTGCATAAGGGGCAAACAATGATGAGAATGTATAATCCTAGGTGGGGGGTGTAATTAACTTTGTAATTAACTTCTTCCCTTGAACATGTATCTGAGGACCATCAGTGAATTGTTGGAAGTACATTCGAAGGAATTTGGAAAAGAAAAAGGGCTTTATGTTTTATGAGGCCATGAAGGACATATTTTCCCACTAATTTCTAAGTGTAACCTTGTTCTACCTGCTGTCTTTCTGGTTGCAGAATCAAGGCTGCCATCCCAAGTATAAAATTCTGCTTGGACAATGGAGCCAAGTCAGTTGTTCTTATGAGCCACCTGGGTCGGCCCGATGGTGTCCCCATGCCTGACAAGTACTCTTTGGAGCCAGTTGCTGTAGAACTCAAATCTCTGCTGGGCAAGTAAGTGCCAGTTCTGGCTCTGGTGAATGTTGTGACAGGAGATGTCAAGCATATTGTTACTGGTTCTTAGCTTTCAGACTGCTTAAGTCTCTCCATTTCATGCTCTCCCCAGGGATGTTTTGTTCTTGAAGGATTGTGTGGGCCCCGAAGTGGAGAAAGCTTGTGCTGCCCCAGCTGCTGGGTCTGTCATCCTGTTGGAGAACCTTCGCTTTCATGTGGAAGAAGAAGGGAAGGGAAAAGATGCTTCTGGGAACAAGGTAGGACCTGTGATTTTTAAAATTTATTTGTATATTTTTATTTATTTTAGAGAGGAAGGGAGAGGGAGAGATTGAAACATTAATGATGAGAGAGAATCATTGATCGGCTGCTTCCTGCACGCCCCCTACTGGGGAGCGAGCCCCTAACCCAGGCTTGTGCCCTTGACTGGAATTGAACCTGGGACCCTTCAGTCCACGGGCCAATGCTCTATCCACTGAGCCAAACCAGCTAGGGCCTGACATTTCGTAAGGTCACTTGAGTGCCTTCTTCCAAGCAGTTTCTTTTCTTAGCACCACAGGCCTTGGTAGTATTGCCTTATCGTGCCTTTGGCATGATCTTGCTAGTAGAAGTAAAATGCTGACCTAAAATTTGGTGCCCTTTTAGACAGAAACTCGAGCTGCACAGACTCTAGGACTTAGACAGGGCAGGAGGCAACTGGGAAATTGAGGCAAAACCTTTTATTAAGGAAGTGAGGAACAACAAAAAAAAAGGAAGTGAGGAACTAACTACTCTAGTCAATGACTTTTTTCTTTAGTTGACTTTACATTTAGTGTCCAATAGCTTTCAATGTTTGAAATTTCAGGAGCCAGTCATGACTTTAAAATGGGTAAAAAACAAAGTGAGGCCATAAAATGTTTCCTTTATCCAGTGTCTCTGCATTGGTCTTTCAGGGGCATTCTCTTCCTTCTAGTTATTGGCAGAAGAAAAATGAGAAGTGGGTTCTGATTATTATTGTTAATTTCTAAAGCACTTTTTCATGAAGAGCTTTCAATTTGCCATTTTGCCTCAAATAATTCTTGATAGAAGGGTTATTATGCCTTTTTAATATGGGAAGATTTCAGGGATAGAGAGCAACTTGCCAAAAGTTACACTGTGAATTCGTGTCAGAACTGGGCTTAGAACTCAGGTCTCCTGCCATCGAGGCATTGTTTTCATTACTATATAAATCATCTTCCAGTCACCAGTAGCTGATGATATTCAATTTTAGAGAGATTATGGGGCTTTTTAGTCTTTAGTTTTAGCATTAGTGTACCTGTATTCTTTTTTTTTAAAATATATTTTATTGATTTTTCACAGAGAGGATGGGAGAGGGATAGAGAGTTAGAAACATTGATGAGAGAGAAACATCGATCAGCTGCCTCCTGCACACCTCCTACTGGGGATGTGCCCGCAACCAAGGTACATGCCCTTAGCCGGAATCGAACCCAGGACCTTTCAGTCTGCAGGCCGATGCTCTATCCACTGAGCCAAACCGGTCAGGGCAACCTGTATTCTTTGGGTCATTAGAAGAATGCTCATGTGGCAGCTGCATTCATCTTGATATGTAGGAAGATGGGAGTGGGCAGTGACTAAAATGAACATCTGCTTTGTACTGTGCCATCTCTCCCTTCATCTGGCTTCCTGTGCATCTTCGCTTAGTCTCCTCCTAAAGACTTTTTGTTCATCCTGCCATTCTGCTTTCCATCCCCTTTGGGGGGTGGTATCCCTGGATAGTGAGCTGATATTTCAGAGCTCTATATTTTACTTATACTTTTTGTTCCTCTCTTCTTTTTTGTAGAAGTATATTTCTTATTTTCTCAAATGCCTAACTTCAGGAAAGGCCATATAAAATACCTCCTTTTGGTCAGCATAAAGTGTTTCTGAGGTCCTTTTCTCTTGTCATGTTTCTGTCTGCCTGCTCTGTCCCAGCCTGCCATTCCCAGCCTGCCATTGTTGCTTTCATGAGGAATATGTGTGAGGACCTCTCCCTTTGCAGAAAGGCTTTTTCCTCTCTTTTATAAGGAGAATATGTTAAAAATGAGGAAATGAGTCAAGGAGATAGAAGAATAGTCAGAATCTTGTCCTAGAAGTAGGGGAGAGGCCAGTGAAAAATGAGATGTGGTTATTAGCCTTTGTGATTAAGCAGTTAAGCCATGGGTCAGGAATCTTAGGTTTGCAATTTGAGGGAAGGCAAAGGAGAGCAAAAACACGTAAAGTTGACCAAAAGACCTGGAATATTTGCAAGAAAGAGCAGACCCTGTTGCTAATCGTAAATATTGATGTCTCACCAACTCAAGGGTCTTTAGAGAATGTTCAAGAAGACTCTTTGTAGGAAATGCTTTTATAGTTGCCTTTGCAGCCATCAACATTTACTGTTGTTGGGTTTTCCTTTTTTTTTCCTCTGCAGGTTAAAGCGGAGCCAGCTAAAGTAGAAGCTTTCCGAGCTTCACTTTCCAAGCTAGGGGATGTCTATGTCAATGATGCTTTTGGCACTGCTCACCGAGCCCACAGGTAGTACGAGTCTTATTTGATGTTGAACTGGGAACAGTATTATTCTGTTTACTCAAGCAGCCCAATCTCTGGGTTGCTTTTAGAGACATCTGTATTATACTGTGATTCTGTTGGCTTCTATCTCTAATTGTAGCTACCACTTAGATTGTGGCTCTTGTTGAGTGCCTCTGATCCAAAGAGGAAATAAAAGTAAAAGTTGAGAATTGTGGAGCTTTTTTTGATCTTCTGTAAGCAGTTGCTCTTTCTCATTGTGGATATTTCATGTAAAGTTCACCCTCTGTGAACATTGTGGGATCAGAATCTTATGCTGTCAGTAGGAAGAAAATTTAGGAATCTTCTCTTGTCGTCAACTGGCTGATTATTTATTGGAATTAAACCCTTGGCCTGAAGACTACTAATAATTGGGTATATTAAATTCTGCTTAAGGTAATTGCTTTTCATTTGCCCTTTGACACTGCACTATTAGTAAAAAATTTATTCCTAAGTGTTTTTGTTGCAGTTTAGGGATGAAAATCATGGTCTCCTGAAATCTTCAAAGTATTTCAGTGATAAGGAGATGGCCTCTGGAATTGGGAGAATTGGGAGGGACCGACTACAATTTGAATGTCTCTTGTCTTTTCTAGCTCTATGGTGGGAGTCAATCTGCCACAGAAAGCTGGAGGTTTTTTGATGAAGAAGGAGCTGAACTACTTTGCCAAGGCGTTGGAAAGCCCAGAGCGACCCTTCCTGGCCATCCTGGGCGGGTATGAAGAACTCTTCAAGATTATGCTTTCAGTAGTGTGTTTGCCTGGTAGGAGGCCATAACTTGGGTGTTTATTGTCAGAATAGGGTGTTTATTGTCTTTCAGCTCAGCCTGTACGCTCTCCAATCTGGGACCCCTTGGGGGATATCCAACTGCCGGTTTAGGCCTGATCCCACAAACCGGCAGTCGGACATCCCTCTCACATCCCAGGACCGCTGGCTCCCAACCGCTTGCCTGCCTGCCTGCCGGATTGCCCCTAACCACTTCTGCCTGCCAGCCTGATCACCCCCTAACCACTCCCCTGCCAGCCTGATCAATGCCTCACTGCTCTCCCCTGCCAGCCCGATTGCCCCTAACTGCCCTCCCCTGTAGGCCCAGTTGCCCCCAACTGCCCTCCCCTACAGGCCCAGTTGCCCCCAACTTCCCTCCCCTGCAGGCCTGGTCACCCCCAACTGCCCTCCCCTGCCGGCCCAGTCGCCCCCAACTGCCCTCCCCTGTCGGCCCGGTCGTCTCGAACTACCCACCCCTGCAGTCCTGGGATGTGAGAGGGATGTCCGACTACCCATATCTACAAAAGTATGGGTAGCTTTCAGAGAAACTTAAAGGGGATAGTACAGTAATCTGGGCCTAGCAATAGCTATTACCATCCCTAGGCCTAAAGGGACAAAGAGGGAATGGTTACCAAAATCCAGAGAGGGTAGTTGTATTTAGAGGGCTCTTTGATAGGACAGGGGACATAGGGATAGATATCTGTCAGGGAGGGAGCAAGGGAAATAATATTCTGATGTCCCTTCAACCTCCTACTGATGTACTCCTCTCACCCTCAGTTGGCTGCAACCCAACTAGAAGCCAGAGAGCAAGGGAGTCCTTTGAGGAAGACCATGCAGGTCAGCCTCTTGGGACAGAGAATAGGGCTGAGAAGGAATAAAAAATGGTTATGGCCCTGACCGGTTTGGCTCAGTGGATAGAGCGTCGGCCTGTGGACTGAAAGGTCCCAGGTTCGATTCTGGTCAAGGGCATGTACCTTGGTTGCGGGCACATCCCCAGGAGGGGTGTGCAGGAGGCAGCTGATCGATGTTTCTCTCTCATGGATGTTTCTAACTCTCTATTCCTCTCCCTTTCTGTCTGTAAAAAATCAATAAAATATATTTTAAAAAATGGTTCTGGAGGAAAGAATTGGAAAGGTCCACCACATGTGCTCATCTAACAATTTTAATTTTTGATGCATTTAAGCCTTTCATATCCATATAATCTGGCAAGGAATAACTAGGAGAATCTTCTCATTTGTATTTTATATATCATTTAGAACTCATTTCTCCAGATCACATACCATTTTGTATTTTCTCCTATGGGTAAAGATACCATGTGAATAATTATATTGTGATAGCTTAGTTAAAAATAGAAATTTCAGAATTGTGGGTCAAGAGGCTAGCTGAGTAAATTTTAGGCGATAGAGTAGGGACAGGGACCTGGTACTGCTTAGAAAAGATAGCTTACTATCTATCACTTGGCATGGCTAACTAGGTACCAGCCTGATTATGACTGGAAGCCTCTGGCCCTTCTATGAGCAGGGCTTTAGTCCTCATGGGAATGAACACACTCAGCATTTCCCTATGAAAGCTGACTCTGGAGTTGAGTGTCAATTTCACATAGCATAATTGCTCTTTCTTTTGTGAGCCCAGTTTCAGGGTCCTAAAAATTATTCATGTGGATACGGGTTATGTCTTGTGACCTTATAAAGTTCAGACTGATTGTTGCTTCCCGGGAGATTAGGATTTGAGCTGTCTGATTTTGTTTTCCAACCTTTTGTAGACATGGATTTTGGGAGTGAGTGCCACCTTGTGGTTATGATTAGGTTTTAAACTCAGCTTGAAATAGTTGTTTTGGGGAGGCTGATATGGAGGTTGTTTTTGTTTGTTTTTTTTTGCTACCTTTCTTGCAGTGTAGTCTCCTTAGACCATAAATGATTTTGAGAAAATTTTTACATTTTTATTAAAAGACATTATTGTGGAAGCACTCAAACAGGCACAGACGTTGAGAGAATAGTATAATAAACTCCCAGGTGCCTGTCACCCTGCTTCAAAAATTTTTGACATTTTTGCCAACCTTGTTTCATCTACTGTCTAATACTTTTATTAATCAAGAGTATTTTAAAGCAAGCCTTAGCCCTGGCCGGGCGGCTCATCACTCAGCACACCAAAAAGTTGTGGGTTCAATTCCGGGTCGGGGCACAAACCTAGGTTGTGGGTTTGATTTCCGGTCAGGGTGCATGTGGGAGGCAACCAATCAATGCTTCTCTCACATTATTTCTCTCTCTCTCTCTTTTCCTTTCTCTCTCTCTCAAATCAATAAACATATCCTTGGGTGAGGATAAAAAAATAAAGTAAGCCTTAGATATCATATAATTTCACTTATAATACTTCTGCATGCATCTCATAACTGATAAGGATACTTCTTTTAAATAACTACCTAACAAAATTTAAGTTTCATCTATAGTACCTCATCTGTATTTAGAAGTTATCTATCATCTCAGAAATGTCTTTTTACAGTTTGTTTGAATAAGGATCCAAATGAAGTCCATGTATTATATTTGGTTGTTAGTTATCTTTTATTCTGTGATAATCCTGTTTTCTTCTTTTTTTAAAAAAAATATACTTTTATTGAGTATGAGAGAGGAAGGGAGAGGGAGAGAGAGAAACGTCAATGATGAGGGAGAATCATTGATTGGCTGCCTCCTGCAAGCCCCCTACTGGGGATTGAGCCCGCAACTCAGGCATGTGCCCTTGACTGGACTCAAAACCAGGACCCTTCAGTCCTTTGGCTCTATCCACTGAGCCAAACCGTCTAGGGCAGTTCCCTCTTCTTTAGTATTTTTCATTCCATTGATTTATTGAAGTAGGGAATTTGAGTTATATCCCACATTCTTTAGAAGAGTTTGAGTCTCTTTACTTTTATTTTCTCCCCACCTCCCTTCTTCCCTCCTTCTCTCTCTCTCTCTCTCTCTCTCTCTCTCTCTCTCTCTCTCCCCCCCTCTCTCCCCCTTTCTGCATTAACAGTTAACTCCATTCTGACCCTTCATGATGACCAATCTCGAGAAGAGAGATAAACAGTCTCTTGTCATCCATTTCCCTACATCACTATTGTTCTGAAACCCTATTTTACAAATCCTAGCATAGTGCCTCTCACAGGGTAGCCATCATCTTTTTTATTGAATGAAGAGGAAACAGACTCAGGTGATTTGTTCATTTAAGTGGGATTTAGATATATAGGAATGTGAACGGAAGGCAAGCTATTACTTATGTGAGGGACATTAAAGGTTGTGCTTCAAGTGAACTCGTTTTTCTTTAGAGCTTTTTCCTTTCATAGGGAGGTGAAAGGACATCTGTATTTATTGTCTTATTTCCCTCTACTAGAATATAAGCACCAAAGGGGTAGGGGTCTTTGTTTTTGTCAAGTGATTTTTCTTGAGACCTAGAATAGTGCTTGGCACATAATAGGTACTCTATAAATATGTTGAATCAGGTGGTCCAAAAGAATAATGAATGCCATAAAGCAAATGTCCCAGTCACAGATATTACGAGTGTGAATATCTTTCTATTTTTGCTCAGTATGTATTAGTTTAGTATATAATCTCATCCTTGCTCTAGGGTTAAGACAGTTTTGAGTAGGCTTAGGGAAACCCACAATTAGCAGTCTTGCTCAGGCATAATTAGTAATCTTGACCTTCTGATTTTTGGGGCGGAAAAGAGACAAAATAGACTTATTTGGAACTCATGGTTCCTTTAGATGATAGTAGGTCTTCTTAGCCATTTTTAGTCTATAGCCACACCGTAAAAGGATTTCTTAGAAATGAATTGGCCTTTTGGGTTAAAGAAACATAGGCAAAGTTAGCCAATACTTTTGTCACTTTGTGGGACATTTCTCTGTTTCTCTGCCTTGCTATAAAAACTCAGGCTCTACGTATTATCACTTCTTTTGTTTGTCCATTATTCTTTTGGTGATGATTTTTGCTTTCCCTTCTAGAGCTAAAGTTGCAGACAAGATCCAACTGATTAATAATATGCTGGACAAAGTCAATGAGATGATTATTGGTGGTGGAATGGCTTTTACCTTCCTTAAGGTGCTCAACAACATGGAGGTAGGAAACCAATGACAAGTGGATATGAAATAGCTCTTGATGAGAAATAGAAAGAAAACCAGCTTTTGACATGAGCCCTAAAAACTCCCATTTTTATTTATTTTGGCAAGTTGTTTTTCTTTTGTCTTGGAATTGTTCTTTTATATTGTATTGTATCTTCTTCCTGTCTACTTTGTGAGGCAATCACATTCTTAGTATAGAGGTTGATCTTCATCATTTTGGTCCCTTGTTTAGATTGGCACTTCTCTGTTTGATGAAGAGGGAGCCAAGATTGTCAAAGACCTGATGTCCAAAGCTGAGAAGAATGGTGTGAAGATTACCTTGCCGGTTGACTTTGTCACTGCTGACAAGTTTGATGAGAATGCCAAGACTGGCCAAGCCACTGTGGCTTCTGGCATACCTGTTGGCTGGATGGTGAGTCACTTGGGTGGTTGATAGTGTGAGTGAACAAAAATATTTTGGTATCATTTATTCAACCAACCTACAAGCATTTTATTATTATTTTTTAAATATATATTTTATTTTTTACAGAGAGGAAGGGAGAGGGATAGAGAGTTAGAAACATCGATGAGAGAGAAACATTGATCAGCTGCCTCCTGCACACCCCCTACTGGGGATGTGCCCACAGCCAAGGTACATGCCCTTGACCAGAATCGAACCTGGGACCCTTCAGTCCGCAGGCCAACGCTCTATCCACTGAGCCAAACCGGTTAGGGCAAGCATTTTATTTTATTTATCTTTTATTTTTAAAAAAATATATTTATTGATTTCAGACAGGAAGGGAGAGGGAGAGAGAGATAGAAACATCAATGATGAGAGAGAATCATTGAGTGGCCTGCCTTCTGCATGCCCCACACTGGGGATTGAGCCTGCAACCTGGGCATGTGCCCTGACCAGGAATTGAACCGTGACCTCCTAGCTCATAGGTCAATGTTCAACCACTGAGCCACGCTGGCTGGGCCAATCAACAAGCATTTTAAAAGAATCTCCACAGGAGGTCTCTGTCAGAGAAGGCTCCAAATGTTGCATTGAGATCCTCCTTAGAGGAGAATCCATGGGTGAAAAGCAATGGTATCAGATTGCTGTTGTCTTCATAAGTAATATGGGGACAAAACCATTTTTGTTTTCTTCATCTATTGATTTCTTAAGTATTTAACAATGTGCTAGGGATGGGGCCATTTTGAAGTATGTTTTGCTATGTAGAAACCGGTATAAGAAATCATCTATAAAAACATAAAGATAGTAAAAGTATACTGATTATAAGCAGAGAAAAATGTATGTGTATACTCAAGACTAATTTAGTTGATTGTAGTGTTCTCAATTTTAATAGCTGTATAAAATTGTATCATGTTGACATACTAGTTTGTTTAGTCATTTGCTTTTGTTAGTCATGTAGATTTTATTTAGTTCAGTGTTTCTCAAAGTGTGGTCCCAAGAACCATTAGTATCGTTTTGGAATTTGTTAAAAAACAACAACTAGTTCTTGGGGCCCACCCCAGACCTACTGAATCAGAAACTCTGGTGGGCGGGGGGGCGGGGGCTGGGGACATAGAGCCCAGCAATTATACTCAGACAAGCCCTCCTGGTGATTCTTATGTGTGCCAAAGTTTGAGAATCACTGGTTTGTTCAGTGTTTTTCAACCCGGCACTACTGACATCTCAGGTAGTTTTTGTTTTGTTATAGAGGGCTGTTGTGGCATTAGAGGGTGTTTACGGCATCTTTGACTATAGGTGCCAGTAGCACCTCCCACTCCCCAGTTGTGACAACCAGAAATGTCTCCAGATATTGCCACGCATCCCCTGGGAAGGGGCAGAACTGACCCTGATTGAAAACCACCAATCTAGTTCTTCACAATAATACACAATGATAATAGCATGGCTAAGAAAGTTATTTTATCAAATAACCTTTGAGGTTTTCCCTTAGATTTGATCTTCCATAAAGGGCACGAACAGGTTTATAATTTTAAAAGACTGAAGAGTATCTTGGTTCTAGAAGAAACTCTGATGTTCAGCCTTAAGTTCTGGTCTTGGTAAAGGTGGTATTTGTTTCTCTAAGTAGATTTTCCTGGTAGCTCATCCTCTCTATTAACTCTACCCCATAGGGCTTGGACTGTGGTCCCGAGAGCAGCAAGAAGTATGCTGAGGCTGTCGCTAGGGCTAAGCAGATTGTGTGGAATGGACCTGTGGGCGTATTTGAATGGGAAGCTTTTGCCCGAGGGACCAAAGCCCTCATGGACGAGGTGGTGAAAGCCACATCCAGGGGCTGCATCACCATCATAGGTAAGGGGTCATCTATGAAGCTGCTACCAATGTGAGCTGGCAGAATTCTGATCAGAGGAAAGTAGACAGGAAATAGGTAAGTTTTCCTGGGTTTCTTGGCACAGTGATTCTTGAGAGCTAAACAGTTATATAATTTATGGAGGAAGCTCTTAATGAGATGGAGTTGGGGTTTCATCAGTTTCTGGTTTGGGCTTGCAAGTACATCACTCTGAAGTTTTGGTGCCAATTCTTTTTTTTTCCTCCTTTCCCATTTTTACTTGGCTTCCATTCAACAGGTGGTGGAGACACTGCTACTTGCTGTGCCAAATGGAACACAGAGGATAAAGTCAGCCATGTGAGCACTGGGGGTGGTGCCAGTTTAGAGCTCCTGGAAGGTGAGGTTCTTCCTTGATTTTTTGGCTTCTTTGAGGGAAGGATGAGGGTTATGCAGTGAGAGGTGGGTAGAATGGAGTGGTGATAGCAGGTAGTGTTGTCATTAGCAGTCATTTTTAGCTGGGCAGTACAAATGGAGGAGCTTGAAATTAATCTCCTGCCATCTATTTGAGGTGGGGAGGGGCCTATAGGAAAACTTATTCTCAAAGAGGTTATGGTCTAGTAGACCTGGGACCCAAAATGTAAAAGATAGCCAACTTCTGGCTATCTATCGTAAAGAAGAGCTGACATATTATTGGGAAGATAGAAAGTGACAGATCTGGCTTAGTGAATCCTATCGTAATACTGTCTCTTTGTGTATGCTCTCTCAATAACAGGTAAAGTCCTTCCTGGGGTGGATGCTCTCAGCAATGTTTAATACTTTTCCTGCCTTTTGGTTCCTGTGCACGTCCCCTTAGTGAACTTAGTGCTTTCCGCATCTCTACTTGATATTAGCTAAAATCTTCCCCCATGTCAAGATTCAGCTAATGGCCAAGAGATGCAGCCCAGGAACACATAAACGGTTGCACAGCATCTCAGCTCATCTTTACTGCACCCTGGACTTGCTTCCATTCTTCAGGATCCCATTTGAATTTCTTAGTGACTAAACCATTATACATCCTACAGTGCATATATTTATATTTTGTCTGTTAAAAAAGTTAGCTGTTAGCTTAATTCTCTTCTTGGAGTAGCTTATTCTGATTAGCTTTGTCATTGTTTCACTACTCGCATGAAAACCAGATGAAATTCCAGTTGTAGGGAGGGAGGGAGACAAAGTTGGTGATCTGTTAAATAAATAAAAAAATATTCATTGAAACTGGGATTCTTTTCCTGTCATATTTTGTTAGTTAGAGTGAGAACAGACTTTTCAAAGGATCAAATCTACATTTCTGGATGGAAGAAATGGGGCATCAGTGATGGGGAGGTGGGATTAGGTAAATGTCTACTCTTTTATGCCACACATTGTGGTACTTTATTTTAAATTTTATTTTTATCTGTTACACATGAATGTAATTTTTTTAATATATAGATTTTTTTTTTATTTCAGAGAGGAAGGAAGAGAGATAGAAACATCAGTGATAAGAGAGAAGCATTGATTGGCTGCCTCCTGCATGCCCCCCACCACAATTGAGCCCACAACCCCAGCATGTGCCCTTGACCGTAATCAAACCTGGGACCCTTCAGTCCACAGGCCGGCGCTCTATCCACTGAGCCAAACCGGCTAGGGCTAATTTTTTTGAATATATGTTTTTATTGATTTTAGAGAAAAGAAGAGAGAGAGAGAGAGAGAGAAAGAGAAACATCAGTGTGAGAGTGAAAAGATCTATTGGTTGCCACCCACATGCACCCTGACCAGGGATTGAACCTGTAACTTGGTTATGTGCCCTGGGGTGCACAAGACAATGCTCAACCAACTGAGCCACACTGACCAGAGCCACATGAATGTAATTTAAAGTCAAGGCTTATAACAAAAAAATAGGCCTCATTTCATTCCTCCCACTTGTGATTCCCACTCCCCAGAGGTGATCACTTTCAACTCTTAGCTTTTTTATGGTATTTGCCTCCATATTTTAAGTAATATGCTTATTCTGTTAACTTCTAATTTTTTTAAAAAAGGTATCTATTAATTTTATACATGGGACAATTTAGCTCACTTATAGACTCTCCCACAATACTTCCTATTCTTCATTCTCCCAATATAGTTTTATCATAATTCTAGATTAAATTATATAATTGTAAGTATTCACAGCTGAGCTATGTCATGCTATGATTACATTTACTTATGTAACTTTTATTATTTTTTTACAGGAAATATCTTTATTCATGAGTTCTGTTTTTCTTCTTATTAAATTTATTGGGGTGAGATTGGCTAATAAGATTATATAGGTTTCAAGTGTACATTTCTCTAATACATGATCTGTATATTACATTGTATACCCACCAAACAAAATCAAATAATCTTCTGTCACAATATATATGGTCCCCTTTATCCTTTACCACCCCCTTCCCTCTGGTAACCACCATATGTTGTCTGTGTCTATGAGTTTCAGTTTTATATCCCACATGAGTAAAATCATATGGTTCTTAGTTTAGCTTCTTCTGACTGACTTATTTCACTTCCATAATATCCTCAAGGTCCATCCATGTTGTTGCAAATGGCACTATTTTATCTTTTCTTAAGGCTGAGTAGTATTCCATTATATATAGGCACCACATCTTCTTTATCCAATCCTCTTTTGAGATATTTTGGCTGTTTTCATGTGTTGGCCACCAGGAATAATGGTTGCACTGAACATAGTGGTACATATATCTTTGCAAATAAATGGTTTCAAAATTTGCATGTAGATACCCAGAAGAGGTAACTCTTAATTTTTTTTCAGGAACTACCATACCAGTCTTAATGTGGCTTCTTCTTCTTCTTTTTTTATAACAGTTTTTATTTATCTTACTAGTGTCCCAGTGTACGAATTCATGCACATTGAAAGGAAATTAATTAGAAGAAATATTTTAATATTGCTATTTGCTTCTTGCTAATGAAAAGAAAATAGGATCCTACCGAGTCTCCTATCTACCTACTCCAGGACTAATGTGAGGATCAAATGAGATGAGGCACAGGAAAATGCTTCACAAACATTTGGTTAAACTGCAAAATGTTTGCACCTGGCTATAAAGCAAGTCAGGTTCCTGGGCTGAAGAAACTCCAAGTCACTAGGGAGAGGAAGCTGGGCGTTGCTATGTGATTACCCAGTGCCCACAGCCACTGTTTCAGGCCAGGGCTGGGCTTTGGGCTGCATTTTGTGCTGTGGGGTCTTGGTAGCATTGGCTGTGATTTGTTGGGGTGTTGCTCCGAGGTGGTGGCGGGGCCTGTGTCCCCCTTGAGGGAAGCCGAGTGTTGATTTGTCGGCAGCAGGTCCGAGGTGCCATTTCTCTGTAAATGGCTAGTGTGTGTCATAGCAGCTCCTGTGTTGAGTGTCTGCCCCCTGGTGGTCAGTGCGCATCATAGCTACAGTTGGACGGACGGACACTTAGCCTTTTATATGTATAGATCAGCAGTTCTCAACCTTTGGGGGTCGAACGACCCTTTCACAGGGGTTGCCTAAGACCATCGAAAAACACATATAATTACATATTGTTTTTGTAATTAATTACTATGCTTTAATTATGTTCAATTTGTAACAAAGAAAATACAACCTGCATATCAGATATTTACATTACTATTCATAACAGCAAAATTACAGTTATGAAGTACCAACGAAAATAATTTTATGGTTGGGGGTCACCACAACATGAGGAACTGTATTAAAGGGTCGCGGCATTAGGAAGGTTGAGAGCCACTGGTATAGATAGAGAGGGGAAGGGAGAGGGAGAGGTAGAAACATTGATGAGAATCATCGATTGGCTGCCTCCTGCATGTCCCCAACCTGGGGAATCTAGCGTGCAACCCAGGCGTATGCTCTGACCAGGAATTGAACCAGTGACCTTTGTTGCACAGGACGATGCTCAACCAACTGAACACACTGGCTGGACAGTGTGGCTTCTTTAATTCTCTAGGTTTGGGACTTCTGTTCAGCCAGATTTCAGGCAGTTCTGAATGATGTATGTTCTATGGTTTAGTTGTAAATTTGATGTGGTTGTTGGAGGATGCGAGTGCCACATTTCCCTATGCCTTCATATTTTTTTTTCTTTCTTGATTAAGGTATTACATATGTGTTCTTATCCCCCCAATACCCCCCCCCACACACACACACACATACTCATTCCCTCACCCCCCTGGTGTCTGTGTCCACTGGTTAGGCTTATATGCATGCGTACAAGTCCTTTGGTTGATCTCTTCCCCTTACCCCCACCCTCCCCTACCTTCCCTCTGAGGTTTGACGGTCTGATTGATGCTTCTCTGTCTCTGGATCTGTTTTTGTTCATCAGTTTGTTGTTCATTATATTCCACAAATAAGTGAGATCATGTGATATTTATCTTTCTCTGACTGGCTTATTTCGCTTAGCACAATTTACCATAGCTAAGATTTGGAAACAGCCTAAGTGCCCATCAGCAGATGAGTGGATTGAAAAACTGGTACATCTACACAATGGAATACTATGCTGTGGTAAAAAAGAAGGAATCCTTACCTATGCCTCCATCTTGATTGGAAGTCTCTTTGATCCATTTTGAATTAAGTTGTATATGTGGGGACAAACCGTAATCTAGTTCTTTCTTTTGCATGTGGCTTTCCCATTTCCCCAGCACCATTTATTGAAGAGGCTTTCTTTCCTACATAGTGTGCTTTTGTCTCCTTTGTCAAGAATTATTTGCCCATATACATGTGGTTTTATTTCTGGGTTCTCAGTTCTGTTCTATTGGTCTGTGTGTCCATTTTACTGCCAATACCATGCTATTTTGATAATCTCAGCTCTGTAGTATAATTTGAAGTTAGGTAGTGTGATACCCTGGCTTCGTTCTTTTTTCTCAGGATTGCTTTGGCTGTTTGACATCTTTTTTGTTTCAATACAAATCTGATGATTGCATTAAATTTGCATATTGTTTTGAGTATTATGGCCATGTTAATTATGTTGGTTTTTTCAGTCCATGAACACAGGATATTTTCCATTTTGTTGTGTTTTTTAATCTCTTTTAATAATGCTTTGTAGTTTTCATTATATAGGTACTTCATAACTTTTGTTAAGTTTATCCCTAAGTATTTTATTCTTTTTGTTGCAATTGTAGAAGGAATTTTTTCGATTTTTTTTTCTGAATTTTCATTGTTAATATATAGGAAAGCAGGGGATTTTTGCACATTGATTATGTATCTGTAACTTTAATGTATTTATTTTTTCTAATATTGCTGTTTTTAGGGTTTTCTATATACACAGTCATGTCATCTGCAAAAGTGACACTTTTTACTTCTTCATTCCCAATTTGGGTGCCTTTTATTTCTTTCTCTTGCCTGATTGCTCTGGCTAGGACTTCCAGAACTATGTTGAATAGGAGTGGTAGGAGTGGCATTCTTTTCTTTTTCCTGATTTTAGAGGAAAACCTTTCAGTTTTTCACCATTGAGTATGATATTGGCTGAGGGTTTGTCATACATGGCTTTTATTATGTTGAGGTACTTTCCTTCTATTCCTATTTTATTGAGATTTTTAATCATACATGGATGTTATATCTTATCAAATGCTTTTTTTGCATCTATTAAGATCATGATTTTTATCCTTTGGTTAATGTGGTGTATTAATGTGGTGTTTATGTATGTTGAAACATTCTTGTGCCCTTGGAATGAAGCCACTTGATTATGATGTATTATTTTTAAAATGTACTATTGTATTTGATTTGCTTGTATTTTGTTTAGGATTTTTGCATCTGTATTCATCAGAGATATTATTGCCAGGTTTGGGTACCAGAGTTATAATGGCCTCAAAAAATGTGTTAGGAAGTATTGACTCTTCTTTAACTTCTTGGAAAGAGTTTGAGAAGAATAGATTTCAAATCTTCTTTGAATGTTTGGTAGAATTCACTCATGAAGCCATCTATCTGGTCTTAGACTTTTATTTTTGGGAGGTTTTTGATGGTGGTTTCATTTTCCTCACTTTATGATTCAGTCTAGGGAGCTTATATTTTTCTAGGAACTTGCCTATTTCTTCTAGGTCAGTGGTTGGCAAACCACGGCTCGCGAACCACATGCGGCTCTTTGGCCCCTTGAGTGTGGCTCTTCCACAAAATACCACGTGCGGGCGTGCACGTACAGTGCAATTGAAACTTCGTGGCCATGTGCAGAAGTCAGTTTTCAGCCTGGGGGATCCTATTTTGAAGAAGTGGCGTTAGAAGAAGTGGGGGTACGTTCGCTGAGGTCGACCCCTCAGATTGAGGACGTTTTTAGCAAAGGGAAGCTTAGGAGTACCCTAATTAAGTTAATAACAATGCACCTACCTATATAGTTTAAGCTTAAAAAATTTGGCTCTCAAAAGAAATTTCAATCGTTGTACTGTTGATATTTGGCTCTGTTGACTAATGAGTTTGCCGACCACTGTTCTAGGTTATTGAATTTGGTGGCCTATAGTCTTTCATAGTATTCTAGTATGATCCTTTGTATATCTGTGATGTCTGTGGTCACTTCTTTCATTTCTGATTTTGTTTATTTGAGTCATGTTTCTTTTATCCTTAGTGTAGGCAGGATTTTGTCAATTTAATTTTTTTAATTTATTGATTAAGGTATTACATATGTGTCCTTATCCCCCTATTGCCCCCCCCCCCACACCCCCCACTCATGCCCTCACCCCCCTGTTGTCTGTGTTCATTGGTTAGGCTTATATGCATACATACAAGTCCTTTGGTTGATCTCTCCCCCTAATTTTATTAATCTTTTCAAAGAACCAGCTCTTTGTTGTATTAATTTTTTGTATAGTCTTTTTGTTCTCTATTTCATTCAATTCTTCTCTAATTTTTATTATTTCCTTTCTTTTGCTGACTTTGGATTGCTTGTATTCTTCTTTTTGTAGTTCTTTAAGATGTAATGCTAGGTTGTTTACTTGCAGTTTCTCTTGTTTCTTTAGATAGTCCTGTAAAGATATAAACTTTCCTCTTTATTATTGCTTTCGCTGCATCTCAGGATTTTTTAAATATATTTTATTGATTTTTTTTACAGAGAGGAAGGGAGAGGGATAGAGAGTTAGAAACATCGATGAGAGAGAAACATCGATCAGCTGCCTCCTTCACACCCCCTACTGTGGATCTGACTGCAACCAAGGTACATGCCCTTGACCAGAATCAAACCTGGGGCCCTTTAGTCTGCAGGCCGATGCTCTGTCCACTGAGCCAAACCGGTTAGGGCAATCTCAGAAGTTTTGATATGCCATATTGTCATTCTCATATCTTTTGATCTCACCTTTTATGTATTTGTGTTTATTGAACAAAGTCTTATGTTTTTTATTGTAACAAAAATCAACTAAGTCTTAAGATTTGTTTACATATTTAAAAAAGCAACCTAGATCCAGTTGCTTAAGTTTTCATGTATTTTCTATTTACTTTTTTAAATTAAATGTTCCCCTGAAACAAACCATAACATAACACCTTATTAGAGATGGCCTTGTTGGAGGAGTTCTCTGTGCTCCCATTCCAGTTTGTCCTGGCTGCCCTTTCGGTAACGCTCTTGGGGATTCTTTTCACCTGCGTTGGATCTCCCCTTTCCTGTATTCCCTTTCTCCCCTCTTTCTTGGTTTACTCTTCTTATGAAACACGAGACTCCAACTAGCTTCCTGAGAAAGAGTGCCTGGGAGGCAACATTTTGAAGACATTATGTATCAGAAAATCTTTATTCAAACTTGCCTGTTTGACTATAGAATTTCAGCTTATATATCAGTTTCTCAGATTTGAAGACTTTGTTTCATTGTCATTGCTGAAAATCATTCTGCACTTGATCTTAGCCAAAAGATCAAGAGGCGATTCTAGTGACATTCTGATTATTGTTTAAGTAATTTTACCTTCCTTTTCCTTTCCTGTCATTTTAATGGGGTTTCTGGAGTGAGCAGAGGTAAACATGAAATTTCAAAAGTCCATGTTTAACCAGAATTTCTCTGCTGGGCATTTTGCATACTAAATATCTATTTCACCTTTATGGAGAGAGAAATACTTGACCTCTTGGACAGGATCACAGAGCTAGTAAATAACAGCAGGTAGTCAGGTCCAGATTTGTTTAATGGCTGGTGCTTCTTATTGTGCCTCTCTGAAATAATGCTCCTAGACTAGCACTTTTTTCTTTAACTTTTGGAGAAAACAGCAAAAGAAAATTTTGGTGATATTTTTTTAAACAAAATAAAAATTTTATGGCTCAATTTTTTTCTTAAAAATACATTTGTATTTTAATTAATATTGTCCCTATAGTTGTAATTAATTTTAAAATGCACCATGTTTCTGCATAACTCTAATGGTATGCTGTACCTTGGTTTACAAAGCAGAAATTCTAGCCTAATCTTTAAGATGAGACCCAGACATGCTACCCATAGATCCAGCAAATTAGTGTCACAGCTGGGCCAGAATTTTAGCATACTGATGACTCTGCGCCCCGCCCCCCACAACTCTGATTGCTTTTCCCCTAATATTTTATTATTTCAAATGTACATAGGAATTGAAAAAAAATTGTAAAAACCCATAAACCTAGCACTTAGACTCTATAACTGCCAATTTATCCATCCATCAATCTGACTATACCTTTTAAGTACTTTCTAATAAACTCTGCTTCCAGGATTTTCCCCTATTTATTTGGGTCATTAACCCAGAGTGAACGAGGAAATGCAAATATTTGAGTACCTCCATAGCTAAGATCTGGAAACAGCCTAAGTGCCCATCAGTAGATGAATGGATTAGAAAACTGGTACATCTACACGATGGAATACTATGCTGCTCTAAAAAGGAAGGAACTCTTACCATTTGCAACGTCATGGATGGAACTGGAGAGCATTATGCTAAGTGAAATAAGCCAGTCAATGAAGGAAAAATACCACATGATCTCACTCATTCATGGATAATAGAGACCATTATAAATTTTTGAACAATAATAGATACAGAGGCAGAGCTGCCTCAAACAGATTGTCAAACTGCAGCAGGAAGGCCGGGGAGGGTTGCGGGGCAGGAGGTAGGGGGGTAAGAGATCAACTAAAGGACTTGTATGCATGCATATAAGCATAACCAGTGGACATAAGACATTGGGGGATAGGGGAGGCTAGGGGACTGTCTAGGGCGGGGGGATAAAATGGACACATATGTAATACCCTTTGTAATACTTTAAGCAATAAATTTAAAAAAAAATAAAAAAATAAAAAAAAATATTTGAGTACCTGCTTTATGCTTAGGACATAATGGAGGGAATGTAAGATAACATTTGTCCTGAAGGAGTTTACAACTCTTTGAGGACAATTTATGAGCATATAAACTAGAATAGTGCAAGGATGTGCTTCCTGATTTAATATAGAATTAGGTATTACTGATAAAACATGGCAAGTGTTTAGGCTCAAGTGTAGCATATTCACTTTCAAAGCCTAGACAATATATGCACGCCTCTATACAGATGAGATTATACTCTTCACGTCAAAAACTAATTCAATCCCTTTGGCTCAGTGTTTTCTGCTCCCCTTCTTTTCCTTTTTTATGACCATACCTTCCCTATAGGACATAATAAGAAAAATCAAAAAGAGGTACAGAATTAGACTCCTTTCTACCCAAGTTCCCTAGCTGCCAGTTTCCCTCCTTAGAAATAACCACTCTAAGACTGGTTTCCTTCAATGTGGAGCTATTTAATGCATATAGAAAGCATATCTATGTGTGCATATACATATAAATCTATTAAAATATATATGGTGGCATATTATACACATGACTTTGTACTTGCTCTTCTGATTAGTGTTATCTTCCTTACCTTTTGAGTACTAACTTCCCTGCACTCTGGACTTCTTAGACCACAGTGTGCATTTTATCTTCCATTCTCCCACATGCTGGCTGTATTCCAATATTCATACTCTGATAAGACACTTGTTTCCTATTTGTGAAAGAACGAACTTGGGACATCAATGTCCTCACCCCAATTACCATCAGTACCTCTTAAAAAATCCACCTAGAAGCTGGAGGACAAGAGCTGCCTTAAGTCATTCTTGAAGCTAGATTTGGTGGAGGTAGTTAGGGAAGGATGATCTGCAAGATAAAGTAAGTGGTCGTCACCTCAAAGAGCAATCCACCTACTGGCTGACCTAGTAAGTGAATGAACATTCAATTACATGTATGAATTCCCACCAAAGACAGAGCATGTAATGTTTTTTAACAGATTTAAACCTCTATCATTTTTATTTTGCTTCACTAGAGTCATATGCTGATTCTAAATAAAAGCAAACAGTTCCCTGATTTAGAATTAACTCATCCATTAAATCTTGATTGCTTTTTGAGCCTCAGAATTACTGGGCCTTGTTCATCTTCCTTGAATCTTTTTTAAAAAATCCTCACCCAAGGATATGCATTTATCGATTTTAGAGAGAAAGAGAAACGTTGATGTGAGAGAGAAACATCAACTGGTTGTCCCCTGACTTGCTCCAACCAGGGATAGAACCTGCAATCGGGGTATGTGCCCTGACCTGGAACCAAAACCTGCAATCTTTTGGTGTACAGGATGATGTTCTTAAGTCAAACAAGAAAGATAAATGATACAATTTTTTTATTAATAATCTTGGAACAAATACATTAACAATTCATTATATAACATTTTAAAATTTTGAAAGAACTTTCACATGTATCAATTAACCCTCACAACATCCCTGTGAGGTAGGCAGGGTCAGTGTTATTTTCTTGTTACTAGTGAAGAGAACATGGCTCAAAGGTAAAGTAAGGTCACACAGTTGGTAAAGGATGGAGCCAGGACTACAACTTAGGCCTTTTGACATGCTGCCTCCCTGAGAACATTCAAGTAATGATTTCCTATGCTATATATAATGAACATTTCTCTCCTATGATGTTCATCAGATCTGTTTTTATAAGTTTGATACCACCTTTTCCTAACATCCAAAAACACTTAAAATAAGACATTTCTTTCCTGTTACTGGAGTAATTCTTTATCAAGGGGCATCCTAAGATAAAACTTTGTGTTTTAAATTTTGAAAATCCTCAAATATGAAAATTCATTACAGGAAATTCTGTAAAAGTAATCATATGTTGAATATGTCAAACTTACTTAAGCAGAAACTGTACAAACCTGTTTATACTTTTGAAAACTTAGCAATCTTACCCAATAAGGTATTTAGATGTGTATAAAAAGGGAAAGGTGTTTAGTAACATTACTGGGAAAATCTAAGCAGAGTGTATCTAAGTGCAGTTCACATCACACTAATTTGTTATTGGCCTTCTACAGGAAGGAAAACCATTAGAAAACTTTCAGGTGTGATCCCATCCTAAGTGTGACATCCTCAGCAACAAACTAGAAAAATGATCTGAATTGTACCAATAGGAGGAAGGTTCAAGCAGTAGTGATCAAAGCATGTATGCATGTGGTAAAATACTTGCTCTTCAGTGGTTTTGCCTAGGTCCAGTGTAAATATACTTATCAACGCAGATTTTAAGCTATAGCATCATCTATGTTAAATTTAGAAATGTGAAATATGGTGGAGTTATCAACTTGGAATATAAGACTGAAACTGAATGTAAACTACCTATCAAAAAGAGAGTAAAGCTCAATGGGCATAAAATGCAAGGGATAACAAATTGCTCTGGTATAGAGAGAAAAAGCAAGTGGAAACATCCAGGTTAAAGTGAACTGTAGAACAGCAGGCATATAAAATAGGTTTTAAATATATGAAAATGATACTATGGTGTATTATTAGGAATGATATTTTTAAAATTCCAGTTTTGGGCTTTTAAATTTAAGAGCAATAGGGAAAAACTTAAGTCTATGGGGAGATGATGGTGCAGAAAACAAATGGGATCTAGAAACGGGGTTGAGGAGGTAGGAGGTTAAGGAAAACCAAGAAACAAATACATTCAAAACTGGATTTAGAATCTTAAATACATCCTCTCCAAAGTATTTACTAAGTTCAGAGAATTCTTCATAAAAGTTGGTGACAATAAAAGTGACTATTTTAACTTACAAAAGAAAGTAGTACTTGAATGTAGATTAGAAATTATGCTGTAAAGATTAGTTCACTGATCAGGCCGCAGAAACTGAAACTTAAGTGCTATTGTCAGTGATAGACGGCAGAAAACTGCTTCCAAAAACAGAATTGTAGGACTCAACATTAATGAAACTATTAAATAATTGCTTAACTTTTTCTACTTGAAGCCTAATGAAAAAACATTGGCAGCCTTACTTAAATCTAACAGTTTACACAAATATGAAAAATACTGCAGCTGTCTTTGTTTTCCAAGATAAAACTTGAGAAGATCTAGAATGTTCTAATTCAGTATATTGGGCTCAAAACCAACTATGCATCTGAAATGCATCTAGATTATTTCCTTACAGAGTATCACTGTCATCATCATCTTCATGTTTTCTCTTCAATGGGTTTGATTCATTGGCCGTGTTCTGTGATGAAACCATGTTGGCGGTAATAAGAATATTTTTTGGTCCAATCATTGAAGGATTAATCAGAACATTCTGAACTGCAGTTGTTGTAGGAACTGTAAACAGAGGAGAAAACATCCCCAAACTATGAATTACCCAGGATCAGAAACAAATGGTAAAAAGTGTTCAACAGAGTTGGGTGTAATTCTAATAATTTCCATAGCATTAAGTGCAACTACATCATAGAAGAAACTCAGGTAATTATAATTATAATTATGCTGCATTAAAAGTTGAATTAAATTTTATTTATTTTAAATATATTTTTATTGATTTCAGAGAGGAAGGGAGAGAGAGAGAAACATTAATGATGAGAATCATTGATTGGCTGCCTTCTGCATGCCCCCTGCTGGGGATCGAGCCCACAACCTGGGCATGTGCGATGCTCAACCACTGAGCCATACCGGCAAGGCTGAATTAAATTTTAAATACTTAAATTAGTATCTAATATAAGGTTAAAGGTTTGATGTTAGTTTTATTTTGAACTTTTAACTACCTAAAACTTTACCTAGTACTTAGTCATGGGAAGCAGTGCACTGGATTCATCATACTACACACTCTATATGTTCAACGTAAGAATCTTGCTTCCCTCATAGGCTAATATTTTATATACATAGTTTATTGTGTGTGATTAAGATGTGAATCTAAACATGTGCATTAACAAACTATACTGTAACAGAATTCTACTTATATTATTCCAATTTTATATGTCTCCTTCCATGAAGTGAGTAAAGGTACACTTTTCTTTTGATGTACATTCAGTTGTATAATTTTCTTGAGCTTGAACCCCAAGTGCTTTCTCCTGAAGCTGCCTTAGATTTATGGGCCCTAACTTATTTTACTTCACATTGTTTTTTGAGAATCTGATGGTCACAGTGTATACTCTCCCTAACCCCAAAATGTTATATATACTTAAAATTTCATATATTGTAATTTTAGTGGGCTCATAGACCCCCTCTGAAGATTTGCAGCATTACTGCCACCTTCTTATGTTATTTAAACAATTTAACTCTTGCTATAGGAACACAAACTGTTCTATAGTCACAAATTATTCAGAAATTTTAAAATTCAGAAAAAAATATTTTAAAAGAACCACTTACACCACCACCCCCTTTCCCCACCCATGATGTTACCTGGTTTGACAGGTGTGGACTGAGAAGGTGGAATCTGCACCGTAAACCTTTGGCTTGTCACTGATACTGGAGGTGCAACTTTATTTGTAACAGACACTGTTTGTGG
The DNA here is from genome assembly GCF_014108235.1 of Myotis myotis. NCBI lineage: Eukaryota > Metazoa > Chordata > Mammalia > Chiroptera > Vespertilionidae > Myotis > Myotis myotis. The sequence goes on from NW_023416346.1 coordinate 96,426,599, forward strand.
GGTTGCTGTAGTTGTAATTAACAGACTATGTTAGTTAGATGACTTATAAAGGTTCATATTCTGCCCTCTTTACCTTACCAGAAACTACCTTCAAAGCATATAGGGAAGTAATAAAAGGTGAGAAAAAAATCATTAGGAATAAGAGTGAAGTAACTTCAAAAGTGTTTACAAGCTCAATAGTTTGTTTACTAGTAGATGCTAAAACTTCAGGATAGTGCAGTGGTAAAAAATGTAGGTTCTGGAGCCTACCTGCTTGTGTTTGAATCCAGGTTTTTATCACCTACTAGCTGAGTATGCTTGGGCAAGTTATTTAATCCTTTTGTACCTCTCTTTTCTCATCTATCAAATGGGGACAACAGTACCTATTTAATAGGATTCTGTGAGAATTAAAACAAAATAAACCACATAAAGCTCTTCAAACAGCGACTGGCATGGAATTTTAGTGACAGGAAGTCATAAAATTGAGTGTTTAAAAAAGCTAGCCGAATAATGACCCACGTTTTCTATTAATTATCCTACATGGCACTTTTAATTTTTGTCACTTGCTGAGAACTAGAAGATGTCTATTATGCCCATGAAATTAAATCACACACATCTAACAAAAAGCCTATCAGCCCTAACCGGTTTGGCTCAGTGGATAGAGTGTCGGCCTGCAGACTGAAGGGTCCCAGGTTCGATTCCGATCAAGGGCATGTACCTTGGTTGTGGGCATATCCCCAATAGGGGGTGTGCAGGAAGCAGCTGATAGATGTTTCTCTCTCATTGATGTTTCTAACTCTCTATCCCTCTCCCTTCCTCTGTGTAAAAAAATCAATAAAATATATATATATTTTAAAAAGCCTATCAAATATACCCTTTGGGGTCCTCAGGTTGGCAAAAAAAATATTTCTTTTTTATATTCAGATTTTTTTTAAGTAGAAAGAGATCTTGGATATAACCATGTTCAACACCCCTCATTTTAATTCAACCCTTTAATCCAAGGTAAAATTCAAATACCACCCCATTTTGTAAATTTTTTTATTCAGAAGTCATTGCCTGCCTCTGAAATTCCCTTAATATGTTAAAGGAGCCTTATTATTAGTGTCTTATGTTGTTCCCTCAATTACAAGCCTCTGCTAACCTTTTTCATCCTTGTGAGCACGTGGCTTTTGTGCCTTGCTCCTAATAGGCACTCAACATATATTTGCTTAATGGATGAATTTCCCAAGACTCAAAGACTCAGTGTGTAAACTGATGTCACAGCTCTCTAAAAAAAAATGCATTTTTGGAAACATGTATGTTCCTAGTTTTTCCTTGGCCTCCAATTTTTCCTCCCTAGTTTTTCCTCCAATTGGCCTGGAGGTCCATTCCTCCCAGTGATACCAACAGCAATTAAGGGTTAACTACAACAAGACTGTGCACACAGCCCACAAAGGGGTGCACCAAGAGTGTCCAACTCAGGTAACTTGGGGATGTAAGGTTTTCCATATACCCCTTTCTCCTAGAACCAACCTGCCCAGGGATAGTTATTTGAAAAACTACAACTATCAAGAGAACCAAGATGGCAGCATAGGTAAACACCTATACTTGCTGCCTCTCACAACCACATCAAAATTACAACTAAAAGGCAGAACTACTACCACCCAGAACCATGGAGAGGTGAGGAAAGTGCATTGAGACTGGTGAGAGTTGCAGAGGCGCAGAAAGTGCTGGCACCTGGACGTGCTGCTCTTTTAATCAGGAGGGAGATACAAGCTCCCACTTGCTCTGAACTCCAGTTCTGGGTGAGACTCTGGGGGACCCAGACACATACGGGGAGAAATGGGACTGTCTGGCATCGGGACAGGAGCATGAGGGAGGCTTTTTCTCAGAGGTGCTTGCAGCGATCATTGTTCCTGCACGGGGGTGCGGGATGCAGAGACCCGGGGACCTCTCCGGTGCAGGGCTGACTGGCAGCCATTGCTGTTTGCTCCACCCTGGTGATTCCCAGAGACCCCACACCACCCAATTTACAACTCCATCCAAGCTGTGTGCAGAAGCTTTTGCATATGAATGGCCTGTCCTTTCTCCACCTAAAACCTGTCAAACTACAGCTGGGTCAGAGAGCCCCAGAGCTTCCAAAAGAAGGCCCAAGGTCTGGCAGCAGTAGCCTGCCTTGCTTCACAGCTGGGCCTCATCTGGGCACTTCCAAACCCCATACAAAGAGGAGCAATCTGCAGATGTCTCTGTAGTTCCTGCTGGGTGGCCCCAGACAGTGACTGACCTTGCACCTCCTTGGAGATCCAAGAGCCAGTGTACCCAGTGGTCAGAGTGAGACCATACCGGATTACAACTCTTCACATCCATAAGATACACACTCAAGGGGCAAACTCAGTGAGCACCAAAGCCTCATTGAAGCATGTCCTGCCCGATAAGGGTGTCTCCTGCACAACAGATCTTCCAGTGTAGACACAGATGGTCATCACAGCCAACTGGCCTGGAGGTCCATTCCTCCCAGTGATACCAACAGCAATTAAGGGTTAACTACAACAAGACTGTGCACACAGCCCACAAAGGGGTGCACCAAGAGTGTCCAACTCAGGTAACTGGGGAGGCTGAGCCACTGGGCCCTATAGGACAACTACCACACAAGGCCACTCTATCAACTCAAGGAGACTTAGCAGCTACCCAGTACATAGAAACAAACAGGGAAGAAGCCAAAATGCAGAGACAAAGAAACAAGTCACAAATGAAAGAAATGGATGAAAGCAAAGTACTGGATATAGAGTTCAAAACCACGGTTATAAGGTTACTCAAGAATCTTCTAGAAACCTCTGAGAAATTTGGTGAGACCCTCAAGGATATGAAAAAGGACCAATCAGAAATGAAGCATACACTGACTGAAATAAAGAATAATATACAAAGATCCAACAGCAGACTAGAGAATCCCAAGAATCAAGTCAAAGATTTAAAATCTGAAGAAGCCAAAAACACCCAACCAGAAAAGCAAAAAGAATCCAAAAATATGAAGATAGTGTACGAAGCCTCTGGGACAACTTCAAGCGTACCAACATCTGAATTATGGGGGTGCCAGAAGAAGAGAGAGAGCAAGATATTGAAAACCTATTTGAAGAAATAATGACAGAAAACTTCCTCTACCTGGTGAAAGAAATAGACTTACAAGTTCAGGAAGCACAGAGAACCCCAAACAAGAGGAATCCAAAGAGGACCACACCAAGACACATCATAATTAAAATGCCAAGGGCAAAAGACAAAGAGTCTTAAAAGCAGCAAGAGAAAAACAGTTAGTTACCTACAAGGGAGTATCCATACAACTGTCAGCTGATTTCTCAACAGAAACCATGCAGGCCAGAAGGGAGTGGCAAGAAATATTTAAAGTGATGAATAGCAAGAACCTACAACCAATATTACTCTACCCAGCAAAGCTATCATTCAGAATTGAAGGTCAGATAAAGAGCTTCACAGACAGGAAAAAGCTAAAGGAGTTCATCACCACCAAACCAGTATTATATGAAATGCTCTAAGAAGAGGAAGAAGAAAAAAGTAAATATAAAAAATTATGAACAACAAAGTGACAATATATATCTATCAACAAGTGAACCTAAAAATCAAATGAATAAAAAACCTGATGAACAGAATGGACTGGTGAATATAATAGAATCAGGGGCATGGAAAGGAAGCAGACTGACAATTCTCAGGGTGAAGGGGCTGTGGGGGTGCGGGAAGAGATTGGACAAAGAGCTTACACCTATGGATGAGGACAGTGGCGGGGGGAAGGCCTGGAGTGGGGTGGGAACCGGGTGGAGGGCAGCTATGGGGGGGGAAAAAAGAGGAACATCTGTAATAATCTGAACAATAAAGATTAAAAAAGAAAAAAGAAAAATTACAACTATCATTGAAAAAAACCTACAACTGTCATCATCTTCAGGAACAAAATAGAAGAAAGCCTTAATGGAAGAAAGCCTAAAAGTACACAGAAATCTGGGTTCTATTGCTTTCTTTTACAAACTCGGGAAGTGAGAACTTTATATCTTCATCCCTAGGCAAGTTTTCTTATGTATTAAAGAGTGGTTCAAAGAATTTGATGACGTTTAATGAAGCAGTCATGTTTTATTTGGTCAAGAAATTTCACAGTAGGTAGGTGTTTTCTTGACCATTACTGTAAGGAATTGTTAACATTTAAGTAAGTATGGAGTTTAGGCTTTAAAATTCAACAGAGTAGTTGCTTAGGTCTTATGCATTATAAAACCCATTGGAAAAAAATTTAAAGTTAAAAACTTGCACCTTTTATTTTAAAATATGTTTTTTAGTGATTTCAGAGAGAGGAACGAAGAGGGGGAGATAGAAACATTGATGAGAGAAAACCATCAATCAGCTGCCTGCTGCCTGCCCCCTACTAGGGATCCAGCCTGCAACCTGGGCATGTGCACTGACCACATGAACCCACAGCCCCTTGATTCTTGGGTCAACACTCAACCTCTGAGCCACACTGGCTGGGCAAAACGACAGTATTGATCGTAGCAAAACGGCCAAGAAGTGATCTAACTAGGAATAAAAATCACAACTGATAACAAATTGGTTAACTTACGAAAAACATGTGTAACTGATTACCATAGCTTAGACTTAGAAAAAAAAGGGGTAGCCCTGGCCAATTTGGCTCAGTGGATAGAGTGGCAGACTGAAGGGTCCTGGGTTCGATTCCAGTCAAGGGCACATGCCCAGGTTGCAGGTTTGATCCCTGGTGGGAGATGTGCAGCAGGCAGCCGATTGATGATTCTTTCTCATCATTGATGCTTCTCTCTCTCTCTCCCTCTCCCGTCCTCTCTGAAATCAATATAAAAAAAGCATATTCACTTAATATGAATCTACAGATGAGCAGTATATGACCAAAACCTTACACAAACTTATATGCAAATTTCTATTCACAGAGGTCACATGCAGTTAGAAGTGTACAAGTAATGCTATACTAGGCTGGTTTGAAAATGCTGAAATGTAAATTCATATCCTAAGAATATGAAGAGATTATCTACACACCTCAAAAATCAAATGATGCTTATACCAGAGTTATATGACATCTACAGGACTCAAGTTATAAGCAATAAGAGCTAGAAAACAATACTGATCAAAGAGAAGGGATTTTTTTTTTTCTGAAAATACTTTGTGAAAGAAATCCAGCAAGAATTTAGGACAAAAAAAATCAGGAAATCTAAATCAATTATTTATATACTAGAGGCCTGATGCATGACATTCATGTACTGGGGAGAGGGGTCCCCTCAGCCCGGCCTATGCCCACTCACAGTCCAGGATCCCTCGGGGGATGTCCACTAAGGGGTCCTTAGTGCTACTGCTGAGGCAGGAAAGGCTCCTGCCACTGCCACTGTGCTCCCCAGCTGTGAACCCGGCTCCTGCGTTGAGCGTTTACCCCCTGGTGGTCAGTGTGTGTGATAGCGACTGGTCGTTCTGCCATTTGGTCAATTTGCATATTAGCCTTTTATTATATAGGATTTCCTTATTATCTAATCAATGACATTAAAAAGATGCAAATAGCCCTAACTGGTTTGCCTCAATGAATAGAGTGTCAGCCTGTGGACTGAAAGGTCCCAGGTTCGATTCCAGTCAAGGGCATGTACCTTGGTTGTGGGCACATCCCCAGTAGGATTTGTGCAGGAGGCAGCTGATCGATGTTTCTCTCTCATCGATGTTTCTAACTCTCTATCCCTCTCCCTTCCTCTCTGTAAAAAATCAATAAAATATATTTTAAAAAAAGATTCAAATAATGGTTTCTCTTTTTTTATTGTTTAAAGTTTTACATATGTCTCCGTTTTCCCTGACTGACCCCCCCCACCGCAACTCCTAAATATCATTCTCATCTTGAGAACATTATACTAAGTGAAATAAGTCAGTCATAAAAAGCTAAGAACCATATGATTTTACTCATATGTGGGATATAAAACAAACTCGTGAACACAACAGTGTGGTGGTTACCAGAGGGAAGTGGGTGGGGGGAGGAGGGGGTTCTAATATATGGTGACAAGAGAAGATTTGACTTTGGGTGGTGAGCACTTGGCACAATATACAGATCCTGTAACACTGAAACCCCCACCTGAAACCTATATGTTCATGTTGACCAATGTCACCCCAATAAATTTAATAATAAAAAAATACCATTCTCCACTAAAAGGAACCAGCGCTCTTTGGAGAAATAGGTGATTCTAGGACTGGGGTAGAAATATAAGCTGAGCTTGGAACATCTTTTGCCAGAAAGCAAGAAATGCTCAAAGAATGATGGATGGGCATAGATGAAGGCACTGATGAAGGGGTCAGGATACAGGGGTGGGGAACCTTAATTCTGCCAAGGGACATTTGGATATTTATAACGTCATTCATGGGCCATACAAAATTATCAACTTAAAAATCAGCCTGTTGCCCTAACCGGTTTGGCTCAGTGGATAGAGCATCAGCCCATGGACTAAAGGGTCCCAGGTTAATTTCTGGTCAAGTGCATATACCTCACCATCCTGCAGGAGGCAACCAGTCGATGTGTGTCTCTCAAATCCATGTTTTTTCCTCTCTCTGTCCCCTTCCACTCTTTCTAAAAATCAATGAAAAAATATCCTTGGGCAAGGATTAACAAACAAACAAACAAACAAATCAGCCTGCTATATTTGGACAAACATTTAATTAACTCACCCCTAATGTCTTGGCAGGGCCATACCAAATGATATCTTGGGCCTTATACGGCCCATGGGCTGGACATTCCCCACCCCTGGTATAGGACAATCAGTGCTACTTTTGAAGTGGTTAATATTAAAACAGAATTTTTTCCCTTTGATATCCTTAAACTTTTTGTACATTTTAAAACTTTCTTTTGACTGCATTCTGTTGTCAATTTATTCAGAAATTTCTGATAATAAATTGGCTACTGCCATGAGTGTATTTGGCAACTTCACTTGTATAGGAGGCAGAAAGAACACAGCTTAAACTATTGGTATTATAGTTTATACTAACCACAAGGTTGGGTAATGTCCACATTTATACTCATTTGGGACCAGACATTCTTTATGGCTTTCTCATTTTGAAATCTCATAAAATACATGTCTATAGCTTTACTAGAGGATGAGTAAATGTAATGATGGCAACACACATATGGGAATTTCTGACTCACCTTTTGATTTGAATTATAGTTCAAAATCAAGTGCTGAGGCACTTCTTTACCACCCAGAAAAGGCATTTCCCTTCTCACTTACCTATAGTAGGAGTGGTAGGTCTGCTACTAACAGCACCAACACTTAATCGTGGAAGTAGTCTTCCTTGGTTAGGTCCCTAAGGGTTTAACAAATTAGTTTTAATGTTGTTCACATTTGACACTTAAACTTACCAGGAATGAAATTAGGATTGTTGATGTGAATTATTAATGGATAATCCATGGCAAGAATGTCTTGTTTTTGTTCTATTAGTGTTCTAAATTTAACATTAAAACTAGGGTTTTTATAAATGGATGTGAGTATGTATATAAGTAAATATATAATTATATAGTATTTGGTTTAAGGTAGAGTCTTATTTGGGGATAACAGCTAACTTCCTTATAATTTTTAATCTTATCTTAACTAGTCAACATCTAAACCTCCCAAAATAAACTCTTACTAGTATAGTGGAATTTCGGACATCAAAAGCAGCCCAGCCCTAACCGGTTTGGCTCAGCGGATAGAGCGTCGGCCTGCAGACTCAAGGGTCCCAGGTTCGATTCCGGTCAAGGGCATGTACCTTGGTTGCGGGCACATCCCCAGTAGGCGGTGTGCAAGAGGCAGCTGATGGATGTTTCTCTCTCATCGATGTTTCTAACTCTCTATCCCTCTCCCCTCCTCTCTGCAAAAAAGTCAATAAAATATATTTAAAAAAAAAAAAAGCAGCCCAATGTGAGGATAACTTTTTCAGTGGTGGGAGAGCCTTAGGTCATATTTCAGAAAGCAAGTTCAATTCCTGATGGTTTATTATCAGGCTTCAATGAAAAACTATGGTAAAGTGGAAAGATTGGGAATTATGAGATCTGAATATTAGTCCTAGCTTTGCTACTAACTACATAGGTAAGTTTAGGATCACTTTCCTGGTGTGAAATATGAGTGTTGGGTTAGATGAACACTGAAGCTCCTTTTAGCTCTAAAAATCTTAGATGTTATATTTTGTTTTTTTAACATAGCAGGTAACTGCAGACATGGTATTTTCAAAGCAGCGAATTAAAAAACAATCCTAGTAAATTAAATTATCTTAGCTTTTAATATACTGTACTAACTACTTGCTTTTTACAAATTCCCCTAATATATCTCAACTTTTTAAAAAGCTAAATTGACCAAGTTTTTACCTTTTTCATTAAGGACTTCAGCCTATAATTTGGAGATATTAAGCAGTATCTGTCAGGTGGCAGTCTGGGTCCTGCATATGGCTTAATCAGAGGTAAAGGAGTTTGATTTTTCTGCCTTGCGATATCCAGTAAAAACTAAAAAAACAAAAACAAAAACAAAAAACCTTATTATAACTACAACGAAAAAATTGTAAGTCGAATTAACTTTAAATAAACGTTTGCTCACATCTCTTGGGGGAGGAGAGGTAAAAGATTGATCAGCACGACACTGGATTGCCAGTCTCACATCATCTGCATCAACATTAGGTTTCTTAGCATGGCTTGAATAAATTTTTGCATCGTCCAGAATTGTAGTTACATATCCTTTAAGAACAAAACATTATTTTCTTAAACATGAGACTAGCTTAATATTTATGGCCCCTTTTCTTAATCGAAGATTCCATTGATTTCTGAATTAGTTTATGCATTTTGTTTTTAATATCTAATTGTTCTATGTCTATGATCAATTAAAAATATCTCAGTATAAATACCATTTCCCCTTATCTTGAGCTCTCTTTACTGCTTTAAGCTGAATTCTATGATGTTAACTGTTAATAATTTAGTTGAAAATGTTCTTACAATAAAACAATCTTTTCAAATTCACAAAGTAGGCAAATTTTTGGTGTTTTATTAACTTACGGAAAGCAAATTCCAACATTTGGTTTATAACTCTTGGTTCGTACTCCGTAATTCCCATATCCTTCAGGATCTGTGCCATCACCTGTGGATTCAAATAAGAAACACCGGATGCATAATCTAGGTATTAGAAATCAAGACTGGACCCAAGGTAATATCTGTACTTATGATACAAGGTCCCCGTTCTCTGGGCTCCAAACTTGTACTCCTCCTTTTCTTCACAAGTGAGTGTCAGGAACACACCAAATGCTGTAGCACCCTCTTTGCAGAAAACTTTCATTTGGGCTGGGAGTGGGGGTGCAAAGAGAGAAGGCCGGGTTTGGTTTTCCCAGCGGAGGCAGGGGTGGCTACAGCTGGTTGTCATTTTCGGATGTGGCGATGGGGGAGGCTAGCTAACTCCAGAACTCTGGACGCCAGAGTACGAGCACATTACACTTGCAGCTGAGACGAAGAGGTCGCGAGGACCGAGGTCCCGGAGACAAAGCCCGGCTGCTGGCCTGCGCGCTCCGGCGGGGCCCCCGGATGGCGGGAGGACGCTCCGGAGCCAGAACCCCCATCCCACTCCTTCCGGGCCGCCCAGGTTGGGCTGAAGCCAGCACGCAAGACCATTCTCAGGCCTACGCCTGCGCCTGCCTCCCAGGTTCCTGGCTGTGCCGAGCTTTGCGCCCCGCCTCTCATCTTTCGCACTCACCAAGGCGTCTCTCGGAGCGTTCTTGCCAGGCGCCATCTTGCCCGACTCCATGTTTTCCCGCCGTTCGTCATCCGGGGAGAGAAGGCTGCTTGGGAGCTCCTCGCTCAGGCTCCACCCGCGGGTGGGTGCGGAAGGCGGGGTTACCGCGACGCCCTGCAGGCCGCCTCCTCCCAGCAGCTCCCCATCCCCGAGGAGGAGGATGGGGAGCCTATTGGCTCGGAAGGTGCGGGCAAAACTTCCTTGAGGAGGGACCCTCTCCCCCCCCCCCCCCCCAGCCAACACTTGGAAGAGCTGAGAAGCTCCTCTTCCCAGTGTTGTTCTCCGCAGAAGTGCACCCAAAGGGCCGCTCTTGTCTTTTCTGGGGCTTCTCCTCACACCTCCCCTGCTGCCACTTTGGCCCCTTCAGTTTCCTCCACTGGTCCCTGTGGTAGAGTTGTCAGGTCAAAAGCAAAACACGGGTTAAATTTGAATAGCAGATCAACAACTACATTTTTAGCATAAGTATATCCCAAATATCACCCGGGCCATACTTCTACAAAATTACGTGTGACTGATGTGACATTCACGTTAGGTCTGATCAAAGAATTGAATCAATACCCCTTCCCTGGGAGCTGACCTTGAGGCCACTTCACAATGGACATTCCACTTGCTGAGACCACATTCCACTTGCTAAGACCATTATCTCTCCCCTCAGGAGTTTCCCAGAATCCAGACCTGCACAGAGCATTCCCTGGCCAGAAAAAGCCTGCCTAGAGTCCTTTAAAAACCTGACTCCCCGTCTTTTGGGGCTGGCACCATTTTGGGGCTCAGCCCATCTGCTATCCAGATGACCTAATAAATTCAAGGTGACCTTGCAAAGTCTATCAGTGTCTCCATCCAGCCTTACCATGCTAACAGTCTGAGCCAACAGCCTCCTCACCAAGACTACAGAAATATGTCCCCAAAATTGTGCCCCCCCCCCATTCTCCACACAAACAGAGGGATCTTAGTCATAAATCAAATAATTCTGTTCCTTTCCTTAAAACCCTCCAATGGCTTTCCTCACACAAAAATTCATACTGATTTTTGGGGATTAATGGGCCCTTCAGTTTTAAGCAGGAGTTTACTTCATCAGACTTGTCTGAATTGGTCATCCCCAGGCATCCATCTTGAACTTTGCACAGGTTTCCCAAGAACTTTATATTCTTAGCACATTGTTTCCAGTGGGAACCTCGATACCTATGCTCTGCTAAAACCTTTCCCAACTCACCGCAGGCAACCTCTATGTAAGAGTAATACTTTTCTCCCTTTGAATAGGTAGTATATGTACAGGCTACACAATTTAAAAAATACATATTAAAAGACAAGAAAAAGAAAATCTCTCTGGCTTGTTCTAGCCACTCATTTCTCTTTTCATAAAAGGCACCACTGTTTGCCAGCTTCTTTTTTTTTTTATTGATTAAGGTATTACATATGCGTCCTTATTATTTACCAGCTTCTTGTCTACATAAATTACAAATATTATCTTTATATCGTGTTCTCCCGCCCAAATGGTACTAAACCATTGGGATGACCAACCTCTAGAGCAGGGGTTGTCAACCTTGGCTGCACATTAGAATCACCTAGGAATCTTTTTTATTTTTTTTTAAATTAAATCTTTATTGTTCAGATTATTACAGTTGTTCCTCTTTCCCCCCCCATAGCTCCCCTCCACCCAGTTCCCACCCCACCCTCTGCCCTTACCCCCGCCACCCACTGTCCTCATCCATAGGTGTACAATTTTTGTCCAGGCTCTTCCCGCACCCCTACACCCCTTTCCCCTCCGAGAATAGTCAGTCCACTCCCTTTCTATGCCCCTGATTCTATTATATTCACCGGTTTATTCTGTTCATCAGATTATTTATTCACTTGATTTTTAGATTCACTTGTTGATAGATGTGTATTTGTTGTTCATAGTTTGTATCTTTACCTTTTTCTTCTTCTTCCTCTTCTTAAAGGATACCTTTCAGCATTTCATATAATACTGGTTTGGTGGTGATGAACTCCTTTAGCTTTTTCTTATCTGTGAAGCTCTTTATCTGACCTTCAATTCTGAATGATAGCTTTGCTGGGTAAAGTAATCTTGGTTGTAGGTTCTTGGTATTCATCACTTTGAATATTTCTTGCCACTCCCTTCTGGCCTGCATGGTTTCTGTTGAGAAATCAGCTGACAGTCGTATGGGTACTCCCTTGTAGGTAACTGACTGTCTTTCTCTTGCTGCTTTTAAGATTCTCTCTTTGTCTTTTGCTCTTGGCATTTTAATGATGATGTGTCTTGGTGTGGTCCTCTTTGGATTCCTTTTGTTTGGGGTTCTCTGCACTTCCTGGACTTGTAAGTCTATTTCTTTCACCAGGTAGGGGAAGTTTTCTGTCATTATTTCTTCAAATAGGTTTTCAATATCTTGCTCTCTCTCTTTTTCTGGCACCCCCATAATTTGGATGTTGGTACGTTTGAGGTTGTCCCAGAGGCTCCTTACATTATCTTCATATTTTTGGATTTTTTCTTTTTGTTTTTCCGGTAGGGTGTTTTTGCTTCTTCATATTTCAAATCTTTGACTTGATTCTTGGGATCCTCTAGTCTGCTGTTGGAACTCTGTATAATATTCTTTATTTCAGTCACTGTATGCTTAATTTCTAGTTGGTCCTTTTTCATAACCTCGAGGGTCTCACTAAATTTATCGGCGGTTTCTAGAAAATTCTTGAAAAACCCTATAACCGTGGTTTTGAACTCTATATCCAGTAGTTTGCTTTCCTCCATTTCTGTCACTTGTGACCTGATTCTTTGTCTCCACGTTTTTTATGCTTCCCTGGGTTTATAGAGTGGCTTTCTGTGCTAGGTGTCCTATAGGGCCCAGTCCTATAGGGCTCAGCCTCCCCAATTACCTGAGGTGGACACTCTTGGTGCACCCCTTTGTGGGCTGTGTGCACAGTCTTATAGTCTTGTTGTAGTTAAGCCTTGATTGTTGTAGGTATCACTGGGAGGAATTGACCTCCAGGCCAATTGGCTGTGAGAATCAGTTGTGTCTGCAGTGGGAGAACTTCTGTGCTGGAGACACCCTTCTGGGGCAAGACTTGCTTCAGTGGGGCTTTGGTGCTCACTGAGTCTGCCCCCTGAGTGTGTCCCTCATGGATCTGAGGAGTTGTAATCTGGATGGTCCCACTCTGACCACTGGGTACACTGGCTCTTGTGTCTCTAAGGAGGTGCTAATTTAGCCTCTGCCTGAGGCTACCCAGCAGGAGCTATGGAGAGATCAGCAGATTCCTCTTCTTTGTTTGGGGTTTGGAGGTGCCCAGATGAGGCCCAGCTGTGAAGCAATGCAAGCTGCTGTGGGGCCTTGGGCCTTCTTTTGGAAGTTCTGGGTCTTTCTGACCCAGCTACAGTTTGTTAGGTAATTTTCAGATTGTAAAGGGCCAAGCCATTCATATGCAAAAGCCTCTGCACACAGCTTGGGTGGGGCGGGGTCTCAGGGGATCAACAGGGCGGAGCAAGCAGCTATGGCTGCTCCTCAGTCTTAACCTAAGAGGCCCCGGGGTCTCAGTGTTCGCTGCAAGCACCTCTGAGAGAAAGCCTCCCTAGAGTTCTGCCTGATGCCAGACAGTCCAGTTTCTCCCTGTATGAGTCTGGGTCCCCAGAGACTCGCCCAGAACTGGAGTTCAAAGTGGTTGGGAGCTTGAGCCTCCCTCCTGATTGAAAAAGACAACCGTATCCTCAGTTGCCAGCCCTTTCCACGTGCGCCTCTGTAGCTCTGCACTTTACTTCCACACCTCCTCTGAGTCTCAGTGTGCTTTTCTCTTTCCTTCTAGTTGTAGAATTTCCACTCAGCCAGCCCTCCTGTGGTTCTGGATGATGTCTGTTTTATCTTTTAGTTGTATTTTTGAATTGGCTGTGGGAGGCAGCAATTTCAGGTGTTTACTTATGCTGCCATCTTGGTTTCTCCTGGGAATCTTTTTAAAATCCTCATTTCTGGGCCTCATCGTCTGGAAATTCTGTTTCTTTGTTATGGGGAGGGGCCACAACATTAGTAAAAAGAAACAGAATTTCTGGAGGATGAGGCCCAGAAATCAGGATTTTAAAAAGATTCCCAGGTGATTCTAATGTGCAGCCAAGGTTGAGAACCACTGCTCTAGAGCAGGGGTCCTCAAACTACGGCCCGCAGGCCACATGCAAATACAAATACTGTATTTGTTCCCGTTTTGTTTTTTTACTTCAAAGTAAGATATGTGCAGTGTGCATCAGAATTTGTTTATAGTTTTTTTTTAAACTATAGTCCGGCCCTCCAACGGTCTGAGGGCCCCCTGTTTAAAAAGTTTGAGGACTCCTGCTCTAGAGAGTAACCCAGGATACAGCTGTACTAGATGAAAGACCCATAATATATAATAAATAATTGTGAACAGGTGTGTTATTGCTTTAATATAAAAATAGATATTAATTTAAAATTATTTTTATGTTTTATTGAGTTTTATGTTACATACATGCTATTATTTAGGACTACTTAACAGTGGCAATTAGTTTATATTTAATTTTAATATATTTAATATTTAATTTTAGTACTAATTAAATAATATGTGTAAGAAAATATTTTTTCATATTTCAGTTCTGTGTCATAACAATTTATTTTAACTCTTGGATATTTAAATTTTATAGCTCATGTGGTACATTAATATACATAAATGTAAGACTTTTAAAAAGTAGAATGTAAATACAATAAGATAAACATCTATAATCTATTGTACATATCTACACTAATAAAAGAGAAACATGCTAATTGGCATACGACCGCTACCCTTCCCATTGGCTAATCAGCAAGATATGCAAATTAACTGGCAGCCAAGATGGCGGCCAGAAGCCAGGCAGCTGATGCGAACAGGGAGGCTTGCTTGCCCCAGCATGAGGAAGCCAAGGTTCCCCGTCTGCAGCTGGGGGGCTCTGAGCTCCTGAAGCAACAACTCCAAAAGATACAATGTTTCAATTATAGAAGCTAAAAGATGGCGGTTAATTTGCATACTCAGGCTCCAAGCTGAGCGAAGCCAAACAGCCCTGAAGCGGCAGGGCAGAGAGGCCTCAGGGCCCCGGGAACAGTGGAGCAGACAGGCCTCCTGGCCCAGGATCAGCGGAGCCGAGAGGCCTCCTGGCCCCTGGGATCAGAGGAGCCCCGAGGCCTCAGGACCCCGGGATCAGCGGAGCCGCGAGGCCTCAGGACCCCGGGATCAGCAGAGCCAAGAGGCCTCCCGGCCCCAGTTATCAGCGGAGCCGAGAGGCCTCCCGGCCCTGGTTATCAGTGGAGCCGAGAGGCCTCCGGGCCCCGGGATCAGCGGAGCCGAGAGGCCTCAGGACCCTGGGATCAGCAGAGCCAAGAGGCCTCAGGACCCTGGGATCAGCAGAGCCAAGAGGCCTCCCGGCCCCAGTTATCAGTGGAGCCGAGAGGCCTCAGGACCCCGGGATCAGCGGAGCTGAGAGGCCTCTTGGCCCCTGGGATCAGAGGAGCCACGAGGCCTCAGGACCCCGGGATCAGCAGAGCCAAGAGGCCTCCCGGCCCCAGTTATCAGCGGAGCCGAGAGGCCTCCCGGCCCTGGTTATCAGCGGAGCCGAGAGGCCTCCGGGCCCCGGGATCAGCGGAGCCGAGAGGCCTCAGGACCCTGGGATCAGCAGAGCCAAGAGGCCTCCCGGCCCCAGTTATCAGTGGAGCCGAGAGGCCTCAGGACCCCGGGCTCAGCGGAGCTGAGAGGCCTCTTGGCCCCTGGGATCAGAGGAGCCACGAGGCCTCAGGACCCCGGGATCAGCGGAGCCAAGAGGCCCCCCCGGCCTGGGATCAGCAGAGCCGAGAGGCCTCAGGACCCCGGGATCAGCGGAGCCGAGAGGCTTCCCGGCCCCGGTTATCAGAGGAGCCGAGAGGCCTCCTGGCCCTGGGATCAGCGGAGCCGAGAGGCCTCAGGACCCCGGGATCAGCAGAGCCAAGAGGCCTCCCGGCCCGGGATCAGCTGAGCCGTGAGGCCTCAGGACCCCGGGATCAGCAGAGCCAAGAGGCCTCAGGACCTCGGGATCAGCGGAGCAAGGAGACCTCCCAGCACCAGGATCAGCATGACAAGGGGCAGCGACCAAACCCCTGATTGCCCTGCAGCTCTGTGCACGACAGGGGCGGCGCCCCAACTCCCCAATCGGCCCTGCTCTGAGCCCGACCAGGGGCTGCACCTAGGGATTGGGCCTGCCCTCTGCCACCCGGGAGCAGGCCTAAGCCAGCAGGTCGTTATCTCCCGAGGGGTCCCAGACTGCGAGAGGGCACAGGCCGGGCTGAGGCCCCCCCCCCCCCCAGTGCACAAATTTTTGTGCACCGGGCCTCTAGTTTAATAAGAAAATCACAATGAAATGTTTCTTTTGGCCCCATGATAGAGTAGGATATTTTTATTCTTTCTGTTGTGTTTCCCATAATACTTCTCTGAACTGCCTGCAGCCTTTAAGACATCTACTAGTATATCAATACCTATAGAAATCCTCATTGCTATTTTAAAATAACTTTATATATAACTCATATGCCATACAATTTGCCAACCTAACAGTGTACAGTTAAGAGGTGTCTTTAGTCTATTCACAGAGTTGTGCAACCAATATACCATGCTTTTAGAACATTTTCATCCCCCCCAAAGAAACCCTACTTGGACAAAAAAAATTGACTCACTTATACTCTCTATGTAATCTGTGCTTCCCTAAGATACTACTTCTTATGTAGCTATCAGACTTATCTGTCTACTGCACACTAACGTATTCTGAGTATTTGGAGTAATAGAGATTTTCAGATATTCACAACTACCATCCTGATTTACAGTAATAATAATTTTTAAAAATAATATAATTCATCATCTAGGTTTGTCATCTACAGTCATATAGCCCTTGGTTTCTTCTTGGCTAGCTAATGGAAAATTTGAACTATAGTAAAAAGTTCTTGTTATACCTATATAATTACTATAGGACGGGTAAAACTGTCTGTCACTAGCATAAAAGAAGCTAGGTCTAAAACAGACCCAGCTGAATTATGGGACATGATTTAATTGCCTGGGTTTTAGAATTTTGGTTCATGGCTTTGAGATTTGTTTCAAGGACCAATAGTCATTTTGTTTCTAATAATTGCCTATTAGACTTTGTCTGGTGTGTTCTACCCAGAGTCTTAAATGCTGCTGCACAACCATTATCATATCAGATGGTTCAATAACTCACCTACAACAAAAGGAGGAGAAAGGATTAACTCTTTTTTCAACTATAGACTATGTTTAATTGATACTCTTCTGATCTTGATCAGCAAAATCTTGGTGAAAATCCAGTTATCATGGATTACTGTAAAGTTCTGTGGTCTGATGTCATCTGTCCTTGGTCAAAAGGAACCAGCAACAACAACAATAACAGCAATTCTCTGACATCCAGTAACCGTTTTAATACAATTAAGCCTCAGTATTGTTAGAAGCTTGCATGGTGCTCACAGCTAGGTGATTTTATTCTCCTGTTGGACATAACCTCAAGGAACACCAATATCAGACAGTCACTCTGGGACCATGATAAAGTGAGACAAAGCAAGGCCAATTCATAATTTTTCTAAGCACAGACAAAAACAGGTCACTGTTACCCATAAAATACTAAATATCCCCCTTACTCAAGTACCATAAGTAACTACTACTTCTTTACCAATTACAGCTTTATCTTTGTTGTAAATCTGCCTTCCCTATAGATGAGATTTATTGTTATATCCAATCACAGAGTTGTCCCTACTTTCTGACAGCACTCAATCTAAACATCTTCCTACTTAGATCCGATAATATTCTCTTTTTCTAAAAAATATTTTTATTGATTTCAGAGAGAGGAAGGGAGAATATATAGATAGAAACATCAATGATGAGAGAGAATCACTGATTGGTTGTCCCCTGCATGCCCCCCACTTGGGATCAAGCCCACAACTGGGTCATGTGCCCCTGACTGGAATCGAACCCAAGACCCTTCAGTCCGCAGACTGACGATCTATCCATTGAGCCAAATAAGCTAGGGCTAATATTCTCTTACTATGAACACAGCTTGTTCAACTACAGGTGCATACCTGGTGCTCTTTAGTTTGGAAGGCATTGACATTTGCTATCCATATATCCTCTTTGGTGAAGTATCTCTTCTTCATCCCTTAACTCATTATTGAATTGGATAATTTGCTTTTTTTTATTGTATAATTTTAAGAGTTCTTTATGTATTCTGGATATAAATCCTTTAACAGATTTGCAAATTTTATCTCTTGGTTCTATAGCTCATATTTTCATTTTTCTTATGTTGTTTATTAAATTTCATTTAAATTTTTTGGAGGAAGTCTAATTTATCAATTTTTAAATAAACTGTGCATTTGGTCCCTTGATATCTTCCAGGAGTTTTTTTTTTTTATGTATTTGGGTGCACCTGCATTCTTTGCATATATGTTCACCAGGGTTATATCCTCTTGTTGTATTGATCCATTTAGTATTATTAAGTGGCCTTCCTTATCTCTTGTTATGGCCTTCACTTTGAAGTCTATTTTGTCAGGTTTAAGTATTGATACCCCAGCTTTTTTTTCATTTCCAATTGCCTGGAAGATGTTTTTCCATCCCTTCACTTTCAATATGTGTGAGTCCTTGTTCTGAGTAGGTCTCTTGTAGACTGCATATATATGGGTCATGTTTTCTTATCCATTCAGCCATTTGATGTCTTTTGATTGGAGCATTTAGTCTGTTTATGTTTAACGTTATTATTGATAGGTACTTGTGTGTAGCCATTTTTATTTTTTTGTGCCTGTGTTCCTTCTTTCCTTTTTATCTTCTTTTTACAGCAGTCTCTTTAGCATTTCTTTCATTGCTGGCTTGGGGGTGATATATTCCCTTAGCCTTCTTTTGTCTGTGAAGCTCCTTATTTCCCCTTCAATTTTGTATAATAGCTACACTGGATAGGGTATTCTTGGATTTAGTCCCTTTCTTTGCATCACCTTGTAAACTTCCTTCCAATCCTTTCTGGCCTGATGTGTTTCTGTGTAGAAATCATTTGATAATCTAGTGGGAGATTCCTTGTATATAACTTTCTGTCTCTTGCAGCCTTTAAGATTCTCTATTTTTCCTGAATGTTTGCCATTGTAATTAAGATGTGTCTTGCTGTGGGTCTTCTCAGGTTCATCTTGTTCGGGACAAGTTTTCTGACATTTCTTCAAATAGTTTTTCTAACCCTTGTTCCTTTTCCTGTCATTCTGGAACCCCTATTATTTGTATGTTCTTTGTTTCATGTTGTCCCAAAGCTGCCTTAGGCTTTCCTCCTATATTTTAATTTTTTTCCCTCCAATTGCAGTTTAGTTTGGGTGTGTTTTGCTTCCCTGTCTTCTAATTTGCTAATTTGGTCCTCCGCTTCTCCTAATCTACTGTTGAAACTGTCCTTAGGGTTTTTTTTTATTGCAGCTATATCACTCTTCATATTTTCTTGATTCTTACATCAGTTGTTAATTTTTTCCCCATACATCTGGTTTATGAATTGTATGACCCTTATTCTGAATTCTTTTTCTGGCATAATGCATGCCTCTGTTTCACTTAACTCCTTTTCTCACAATTCTTCCTTTTCTTTCCTTCTCCCCCACCCCCATTTTTGCTCTCACAGAAGGATCTAGGTGTGGAGTCATGTGGGGGCTCCTCCTCAGTCAGCAGTGGCTCCTTGGGTGGTGGCTGCTCCTCGGGTAGTCATGATAACGGTTGTTCTCAGTTGGTGTGGCTCCTCTGGTGGGTACTTCTCATGCTGCTGCTCACAGCAGTGGTGGCTCCTCTGGCTGGCAGGAGTAGGCTGCTTGTGCAGCCACTGCTTCTCAGATAGTGGTGGGTTGCGCTCGAGGTTGCTGCTCCTTGGATGGGGGCAGGCTGTGTGCAGCTGCTGCTCCTCGGACAGGGGAAGGCAGCTCATGTGGCTGATGCTACTTGGATGGGGGAGGGCTGCACACAGCTGCTGATCCTCGGATGGGGGCAGGCTGCTTGTGTGGCTGCTGCTTCTCGGATGGGGGCAGGCTGCTCACGTGGCCAGTGTTCCTGGGACAAGGGAGGGTTGTTCGTGGGGCTTCTGTTCCTTGTAGTGGGGCAGGCTGCTCATGCAACTGGTGCTTTTTGGATGGGGGCGAGTTGTGCGTGGCTGCTGCTCCTTGGACAGGGTTTGACTACTCACTCTGCTGCTGCTTCTTGAATGGGGGTGAGCTGTGTGGGGCTGCTGCTCCTCATATGGGGGCAGGCTTCTTGTGAGGCTGCTGCTCCTCAGACGGGGGTGCCTGCTTGTGTGGCTGCTGCTCCTTGGATGAGGATGGGCTGCTCCTGCATCTGCTGTTCCTCAGATAGGGGTGGGCTGCATGGGGCTGTTGCTCCTTGATGGGGGTGGACTGCTCGCACAGCTGCTGCTCTTCGAACCAGGGCAGGATGCTCACGTGTCTGCTGGTCACGTGGTTGCAACACCCTGGGCTAAAGTGTTAGGCCAGCCAGAGGGGAGTGTGCTTCAGAACTCACAGGAGCCCATGGCTGGGGTGGCTGGAGTCTTGGTGACTGTGGGGCTGCAGCTGAGACAGCAGGTCCCTAGCAGGGGTGGCTATAGAGTTGCGGGTATTGTCTGAGGGCACCCTGGATGGAGGTGAGGCTGGGCTCCCAGTCACAGCAGCAATGCCCTTCAAGAAGGTGTGGCCTATGTGGTAGAGCCAGTCACCCTGGAACTGTTTGCCTCGGTAGTAGAGGCTGCCTGGCTAGGCTAGCCCGGTCTGCCTGCCCCTGATGGTCCTATGGGATCTAACTGTCCCTCACTCACATATACACACACGCACACCCCTCTCCTTCACTGCTGCCATCTTCCTGCCTCTGTAGGTGGGCCTGGAGTGTCATTGACCTGTTTGTGGTGGAGTCTCCTCTCCGGGTGTGTGGTTACGTGGCTTGCTCTCTACCACATTGACCAAACAGGACAAAATGCAACTCAACAAGACATGACACAAAGGGAACAAAACACGAATGTTCTCATGACACTGATATACCCAATATAAATGACCACCGGAGAAAAGAGAATTAGGGGAGAGAAAAGAGAGCACAAATGATATCAAGGAGAGAAAAAATGGTAAGAGAGAAAAGAAAAAGGAAAAAATATATATATGGGGAGAAAACACCACAGAACAAACAGATAAACCAAAAAATGCAGACCCCAAACACCCAGAAAAGAGGGTGGGGGCAGAATCTGTAGAGGCTGAGCTTAAAAACAGAAAGTAAGGTTAAGGAATTGGATGAATATGGGGAGGACCTCAGTTCAGTATAGAGGAAGTAGAAAGAGGATGAGTGGATAAGAAGAAAGAGAAAGTGAAAGAAGAAAAAATAATTAAAATAGGATAAAATAAAAAAAATATAAAAATAAAATGATGAAAAAATAGTGTGAAAAGAAATAAAAAATAAAAAACAATTGAAAAAGTAAAATAAAGAAAAAAAGAGAAAAAGATAACAAATTAATAATAAAATAAAATAAAAATGAAACAGTGAAGTATCGTCCATTTACACTGAGTTTTAATACCCCATGGGGGCTGGCTTAAGATCCCATTCTTCTGTACTGTCTGCCAATTCTCAGTTTCCTTTTATATTGTTAAAGTTCCAAGTGGTCCACTGCTCCTCTGCTTGTGTCTATCTCCACAGCTTTGACTGCCAGCTGGTGGGACCAATCTTTCCAATTATTGTTTAATTGCATGCTATTTAGCCTCCAAGTGCTTGCTTTTTCCCCCATTGTTTTTATTATAATTGATTTCTAATTCTATGCCATTGTGATCTGAGAAGATGCTTGATATTATTTCTATCTTCCTGAATTTTAAGAGACTTTGCTTGTGTTCTAATATGTGGTCTGTCTTTGAAAAAGTCCCATGTGCACTTAAGAAAAATGTATATTCTGTAGCTTTGGGGTGAAATGTCCTGAAGATGTCAATTAGTCCCATCTGATCTAGTGAGTCATTTAGGATTGCTGTCTCTTTGCTGATTTTTTTTTCAATGTCTGTGGACTTAATAAGTCATTTCACACCACAAAGAATATTTAATAAATCCAAAAAAGGAAAGAAGAATATAAGGACAGAAGAGCTTCTGTCTCAGTTCTCTGAAACTGAGGCCCCCATTGGAAACTGATCTCAAAGCTCTAGCTGGTCCACCGAAGAAACGTCACTTTGCTAATGTTTTTCATCCTTTTAGTGCTCAAAAGGTACAGAATGACTCCATGCTGTTGTCAGTTTTAAACAGTCACACCTCCACCTCCCACGGTAACAGTCTACTGCAGGTCCATAAAAACAGGGGAGGAAGGAGCGCTGGGGAGGGCCTGTCATTTTAGAGGGGACTCCACCTCCACCTTGGCGGGAAGAGAGGATCCACGCAGGGCCCCAGCACCTCCCTCCTGCAAACAAGCTCCCTGCACATGCAAAATTCAGTCCCACCTCAGTTCCTTAAACAGGTACATCTCTGAGTAACAGGTCAACTCCCAGAGGAAATGTGTCCACAGAAAAGACTAGGATGGCCATCTGGTCACTCTGTGACCCATCATAATTCCAGGAATCAGGAGCTGCTGGACTTGGAGTGGAATGGCTCAGACCACATCCGCCGCAGGTCACCCTGTAAGTAGGCCATCGTGAGGAGTGGCAATAAGTAAATAGCACCAAATAGAGAGGAGGGCAGGCTGTGCTGCTTGGTGAATGAGAGATGCCACAGTAGCAGTGAGCAGACCTACAAAGTATCCGATGAGGGTGCAGTGAAAGTAGGAGACCTTCTGCATACATCCAGAGATGTTGGTGGGTCCAGAGGCGCCGCAGGAGTCACTGTTGGCTTGTTTTTTGTAGTTGTCATAACGAAGGACAAAGCACAACAGGAGTCCAGGCATCACAATGTCTCCAATGCCCAACATAGAGAAGTGACTGCCAGTGGAGCTCAGGAAAACCAGTTTCCCAGGCAGGGACAGGTGAGGAACATCGCGCCCAACATGGGCCCCAAGTGCAGCTTCTGGAAAAGCAATTGAGGGGATTGTCAGCCAGCTAGGTGGACGCCTTCACCATGACGTTGCTATTGAAGATGTAGGCAGAGGAAAACACCCAAAAGACACCATAGATTAGGAGCCCTGAGGGAAGCAGGTAGGACACCTTGAGGCTGGGCAGGCGGACGAAGGCGATCATGGTGACACAGAGACCCATGGCCAGGGTGTCCATGAGAAGCCAATGGCCAGTGAGAACCCAGATGAAGACAAGCATGACAGACAGAGAGAATGATAGTAGCTCAGAAGCAGTGAAATGTCCACAGCAACTAAAGGAAATCTTGTTCTGAGGTGAACAGGTCTTGTTAAATACTGGCACATCGGGAGAAGAAGAAAAACAAAAGCTATCATTGCAAGAACTACTGTACATATTGTAAAAACTACTTAAACTGAGTAAAGAAGAAGAAGATAGCTAGGAGAGAGATAGATACTTCAATTGGAAGGAACAGGGCCTGGGTAGAGTCAATAGTTTGGATACTATTATTGCTGCTGTTGCCACTGAAAGACACCAAAGAAATGTTACTGTCTTTCTCTTTCTCTTGATTTTCAAAGTCCACATTAAGGGACCTGAAACTACCGTAGACTATCAGGAGAATGGAAATAAGAAATGTAGACACTTGACTGGAATCCACCAGGGAATAGGCCCACCAGTAGGTCTGCTCCGTCATGGCGCTGACTCTCAGGGGCTCCACTGCAGGCTCCGGTAGGGCCTGGTGGCCGGGGTGAGGGGAGGCGGGGGTGGGGCGACAGGCTGGCTGGAGCAGAGCGGAAGGCGCCGCCACGCCTAGGCGGAGGCCGGGCGCTGGCTCCCTGGCTTGCTAGGCAGGCGGGCTGGGAAGGCGGCTGGGGCAGAGGCGGGACTCCGAGGCGTCTGATCCCTGGGCCCGGGCGGGGCGGGCTGCGCTCTGGGTGGGCCGCGCTCTGGGTGGGACCCCCTCAGGGCAGCTCCCCTGTGGCTCTAAACTCAACATGGCCCGGGCGGCGCTGAGAACAAGGTGCCCCAGGCGGGCGGACAGTGGGCCCTGCGCTCAGTGCGCACAGGGCCAATGGAGCACCGTGTTTGGGCAGCGGTGGCGGCGGCTGGGGGACATGGCAGGGGAGGAGGTGGCGGCAGCTGAGGGGGGCGCTAGGTGGTGAGGGGAGGCAAATGGGCTCACACCCGCAGAGGAGAGGAGGGCGGGGGCCACTCTTTGCTGATTTTTTGTTTAGAGGATTTATCTAGTGATGTCAATGTGGTATTAAAGTCCCCTACTATGATTGTATTGCTTTTGATCTCTCTCTTGCTATCTTCCAGAAGTTTTTTTTTTTTTTTTTGTATTTGGGTGCTCCTGCATTGGGTGCATATATGTTTACCAGGGTTATATCATCTTGTTGTATCAGTCCCTTTAGTATTATGAAGTGGCCTTCCTTATCTCTTGTTACGGGCTTCACTTTTAGGACTATTTTGTCAGGTATAAATATTGCTACCCTAGCTTCTTTTTCATTTCCATTTGCCTGAAAGATATTTTTCCATCCCTTCACTATCAGTCTGTGTGAGTTCCTTATTCTGAGGTGGGTCTCTTGTAGACAGCAAATATATGGGTCAGGTTTTCTAATCCATTCAGCTACCCTATGTCTTTTGATTGGAGCATTTAGTCCATTTATGTTCAAGGTTGTTATTGATAGGTACTTGTTTTGTTGCCATTTTCATTCTTTATGCCTGTGTTCCTTATTCACTTTCTATTTCTTCCTTTTTACAACATTCCCTTTAGCATTTCTTGCATTGTTGGCTTAATGGTTATAAATTCCCTTAGCCTTTTTTTCTGTGAAGCTCCTGATTTCCCTTTCAATTTTAAATATTAGTCTTGCTGGGTATAGTTTTCTTGGATTCAATCCCTTGCTTTTCATCACTTTATAAATTTCATTCCATTCCCTTCTGGTCTGATGTGTTTCTATTGAGAAAATAGTTGATAATCTAATGCAAGGGTCCTCAAACTACGGCCCGCGGGCCACATGCAAATACAAATATTGTATTTGTTCCCGTTTTTTTTTTTTTTTACTTCAAAATAAGATATGTGCAGTGTGCATAGGAATTTGTTCATAGTTTATTTTTATTTTTTTATGTTTGTAGTAATATTTTAATGCACAAAATAGAAAAAATACAATGTGCGAGTTTTTCCTCTTAGGTTTATAAGATATCAAACCTGCTTTAATACATTCACTTTTAAAAGCCTTCTGTTTAGCAGCACATGCTATACAAGTACATACACGCTAGTCTTTTACTATAATTAGTTTTCATTTCAAACTAGTGACTTGCCTTTTTACCCATAGCTTTATACATTTCATTTCCCTTATAAACACTTGATATTTCTAGTGGTAAATTTTAGTCAACATATTACATAGACAAAATCTGGATTTTTAAAATGAATATTGTTAGTACTGTAGCATGATGGGTTTAATTGAACATGAAGCATAATAATAATTACATTGTACTGCTTAAACTAAGTCACAGCTGTAGGATTTTAGAGAACAATGAATGAATAAGTAAGATGATTTTTTTATCAGTGGCCATTCATTATTTTGCTTTTTGGAACCTGGAAGAAATTGTCTTCTTTGAGCTTCAAATGCTCTGGTAAATCTAGTCGTTTCTTAGCTTCCTCAATATCACCTTGAATTGCTGAAATAAGTGACTCTAAAGAATCAAAGTTCTTTTCTGGTCCAAGGTAGCCAGCAATGGCCACATTGAGGATTTCCCCATAGAAGTCCTCTTTGAAGGTATGCATGATATGAGTTTCCATGGACTTCTTCGTGTTCTTGTAGTATGGGTTCCATCCTATGCTCAGCACCATCTTATGGACTTCTCCGGTTCCCACACTGGCCCATCCGTAATAAATGCAAGTGGACACATCAGCAGGAAAGTTGGCGGTGGGGATGCCCAGCTGCTTGGAGCAGCGGCCAAAGCCGCGCACGACCTTGCTGTGGCAGAAGTAAGGCAGAGGCTTCATGACGCTGTCCGCTCAGGTCTCGGGCTGCAGCCCAGTCCTCAGGTCCGGAGGAGCCGCCGTGGAGGTGGTGTCCAATGGGCTGCGAGGCGCCGAGGACACTCCGGGCAAGTCCCTCCCGCTGCTGATCCAACAGAAGCTGCCAGGCGACTGGGACACTGTGTGTCCGCCTCCCATAGTTTTTTTTTAAACTATAGTCCGGCCCTCCAACGGTCTGAGGGACAGTGAACTGGCCCTCTGTTTAAAAAGTTTGAGGACCCCTGATCTAATGGGTGATCCCTTATGTAGCTTTCTCTCTCTCTCTCTCTCTCTCTCTCTCTCTCTCTCTCTCTCTCAGCCTTTAATATTCTTTCTTCGTCCTTGATGTTTGCCAAATTAATTATGATGTGTTTTGGTGTCAGTCTTTTTGGGTTAATTTCTTTTGGACTCTGTGCTTCTTGGACTTGTGTGACTTTTTTCTTCCCCAAATCAGGGAAGTTTTCTGTAATTATTTCTTCTAATAGGTTTTCTATTCCTTGCTCAGCTTCCTCTCCTTCTGGCACCCTCATTATGTAGATGTTGTATCGTTTCATGTTGTCCCAGAGCTCCCTTAGGCTTTCCTTCTGCTTTTTTTTTTTTTTTTTTGGTGTCTTTCCACATTAGCACATTCAGACCTACTTAGTTCTTTAAGACTAGATGATTGACTCCTTCCGCTTTTTAAGTCCCCCCTCCCCCCAGTTGCTGCACCGCTTGGGTGTTTTTTCTGCCTTGTCTTCTAACTCACTGATTAGGTCCTCAACTTTTTCTATTCTACTGTTGAAACTTTCCTTTGCATTCTTTATTGCAGCTATGTCATTCTTCATTTCCTCTTGATACTTAAATGTTTTTAAATTTGGCTTCCATCCTTTTCAGCAGCCTTATAACCATTGCTCTGAACTCTTCCTCTGACAAATTGCTTGCCTCCATTTCATTTATTTCCTTTTCTGGTGATTCCTCCTTTCTTTCATATGGGGGTTGTTTCTTTGTCTCCCCATTTTTGCTCTTCCTTTGTGATTGTTTCTATGTATTAGATCAAACTGCTATGCCACCCAGATTCTTTGAGTTTGGCTTATATAGTAGATGTTTTGTCAGACCCAGTGGCACAATCTCTCATGTCTTCTGGGCTGAGTATTCTAGGGATACCCCCTACTTGGGATATTTGAGTTCTCTTAGTGTAGTTGGATCTTGAGTGTTATTGTCCCATTCATAGATGGAGTTACTCCTCTCAGGATGTCTGGTTATGTGGCTAGCTCTCTACCACGTTGAATGAACAGCACAAAATACAACTCCACACAACTCGACACAAAGAGAACAAAACACAAATGTACTCATGACACTTATAACCCCAATAAAAATGACCACCAGAGAAAATAGGATTAGGAGAGAGAAAAGAGAGCAAAAATAATATAGAGGACAGAAAAAAGGTAATATAGAATAAAAAAGGTGGGGGGGAAGTATGGGAAAAATATATAGGGAAAAAACACTACAAAAAACCCTCCAAAACAAATAAAGCAAACAAAGCAAACAACAACCACCCAGAAAAAGGGGGTGACAGAATCTGTAGAGGCAGAGCTTATATACAGAGGCAAAGTTAAGAAATTAAATGAAAAGTGGAAGGACCATGGTTCAGAATAGAGAAGTTAGGAAGAGAATGAGTGGATAGGAAGAAAAGAAAAATCCTATATAATAAAGAGAGGATATGCAGATTAACCATCACTCCACCATAAAGATGGCAGCACCCACAGCAGAGGCTGGGGTTTATATAACACAAGATGGTTGCGCCCACAGAGGAGGCCAAGTTCCTGTAACAAGCCGTAATGAGCAATCAGCAGGGACCTGAGGCTGTGCCCCTCAGTCCCCATGGGGCTTGCTTGACAGAGGACCTCAGGCCATGACCCCCACCTGGTGGGGCTTGATGGGGGACCTCAGGTCACACCCCTTGCCCAGCAGGGCTTGACAGGGGACCTGAGGCTGCACCCCCCCACCCAGTGCGGTTTGACGGGGGACCTCAGGCCACACTGCCTGCCCGGCAGGGCGTGACAGGGGATCTCAGGCTGTGTCTGCCACCCGTGGGGGCTTGATTTGGGACCTTAAGGTGCGCCCTCCTCACCAGCCCTAGCTGGGAGACCTCAGGCTATGTCCCCCACTGTGACACTGGGCCAGGGGACCTAAGTCTGCGCCCCCCCGCCCCCCCCCCGCCCCAGCAGAGCTTGACAAGGGTGGGACCAGCTAGGTCTGGATCTAGTCCAGTTGGGGGTGGGGGGCGGCCCGATATGGGTCTTTTTTAATTAATTAAATCTTTATTGTTCAGATTATTACATTTGTTCCTCTTTTTTCCCCCCATAACTCCCCTCCACCCAGTTCCCACCCCACCCTCCTCCCTCACTCCCCACCCACTGTCCTCATCCATACGTGCACGATTTTTGTCCAATTTCTTCCCGCATCCCCTTCACCCCTTTCCCCCGCAAGAATAGCCAGTCCACTCACTTTCTATGCCCCTAGTTCTATTATAATCACCAGTTCATTCTGTTCATCAGATTATTCACTTGATTTTCAGGTTCACTTGTTGATAGATGTGTATTTGTTGTTCATAATTTGTATCTTTACCTTTTTCTTCTTCTTCCTCTTCTTAAAGGATACCTTTCAGCATTTCATATAATACTGGTTTGGTGGTGATGAACTCCTTTAGCTTTTTCTTATCTGTGAAGCTCTTTAGTTGACCTTCATTTCTGAATGATAGCTTTGCTGGATAAAGTAGTCTTGGTTGTAGGTTCTTGGTATTCATCACTTTGAATATTTCTTGCCACTCCCTTCTGGCCTGCAAAGTTTCTGTTGAGAAATCAGCTGACAGTCGTATGGGTACTCCCTTGTAGGTAACTGACTTTCTTTCTCTTGCTGCTTTGAAGATTCTCTCTTTGTCTTTTCTTTTTTCTTTTTTTATTTTAATTAAATCTTTATTGTTCAGATTATTACATTTGTTCCTCTTTTTCCCCCCCCATAACTCCCCTCCTCCCAGTTCCCACCCCACCCTCCACCCTCACTCCCCACCCACTGTCCTCATCCATAGGTGCACGATTTTTGTCCAGTCTCTTCCCGCATCTCCCACACCCCTTTCCCCCCCAAGAATAGTTAGTCCATTCCCTTTCTATGTCCCTGATTCTATTATTATCACCAGATTATTTGTTCACTTGATTCTTAGATTCACTTGTTGATAGATGCATGTTTGTTGTTCATAATTGGTATCTTTACCTTTTTCTTCTTCTTCCTCTTCTTAAAGGATACCTTTCAGCATTTCATATAATCCTGGTTTGGTGGTGATGAACTCCTTTAGCTTTTCCTTATCTGTGAAGCTCTTTATCTGACCTTCAGTTCTGAATGATAGCTTTGCTGGATAAAGTAATCTTGGTTGTAGGTTCTTGGTATTCATCACTTTGAATATTTCTTGCCATTCCCTTCTGGCCTGCAAAGTTTCTGTTGAGAAATCAGCTGACAGTAGTATGGGTATTCCCTTGTAGGTAACTGAGTTTCTTTCTCTTGCTGCTTTTAGGATTTTCTCTTTGTCTTTTGCTCTTGGCATTTTAATAATGATGTGTCTTGGTGTGGTCCTCTTTGGATTCCTTTTGTTTGGGGTTCTCTGCGCTCCCTGGACCTGTAAGTCTATTTCTTTCACCAGGTAGGGGAAGTTTTCTGTCATTATTTCTTCAAATAGGTTTTCAATATCTTGGTCTCTCTCATCTTCTGGCACCCCTATAATTCTGATGTTGGTATGCTTGAAGCTGTCC
This sequence comes from Myotis myotis, assembly GCF_014108235.1. Taxonomy (NCBI): domain Eukaryota; kingdom Metazoa; phylum Chordata; class Mammalia; order Chiroptera; family Vespertilionidae; genus Myotis; species Myotis myotis. The sequence continues at coordinate 96,456,144 of NW_023416346.1, forward strand.
CAGAGGCTCCTTACACTATCTTCGTATTTTTGGATTCTTTTTTCATTTTGCTTTTCCAGTTGGGTGTTTTTTGCTTCTTTGCATTTCAAATCTTTGACTTGATTCTTGAGCTCCTCTGGTCTGCTGTTGGGAGTCTGTATAGTATTCTTTATTTCAGTCAGTGTATGCTTAATTTCTAGTTGGTTCTTTATCATAACATCAAGGGTCTCATTAGATTTCTTGTAGATCTCATTAAGTTTATCGGCAGCTTCTAGACAGTTCTTGAGAGACCTTAAAAGTGTGGTTCTGAACTCTATATCTTCCATTGACAATTTTGTCCTTTTTCTTTGTCTCCGCATTTTTTTTTTTATGCTTTCTTGGTGCACCCCCTAGTGGTCTTTGTGCGAAGTCTTGTTGTAGTTAAGCCTTGATTGTTGTAGTTAATACTGGGGGGATTTGACCTCCAGGCCAGCTGGCTGTGAGAGTCAGCTGTATCTGCAGTGGGAAAACTTCTGTCCTCTGGGGAGGTGCTAATCTAGCCTTTGCCTGAGGCTATCTGGAAAATGGCTCTGTGCAGGGCTTGGGCGGGGCGGGTCGCACGGGATCAAACAGGGCGGGTGGAGCGAGCAGTTATGGCTGCTCTCAGTTCTGTCCCTAGGTGCTCTGCCTCACAGAGTCCCAGCAACTGCTGCAAACCTCGGAGAGAAAGCTGCCTTGAGTTCCGACCGAAGCCAGACAGTCCTGCTTCTCCCGTTTGAGTCTGGGTCCCTAGAGACTCGCCTGGATCTGGAGCTCAGAGTCTGAAACTCCCTCCCGATTGAAAACAACAACCGTTCCCTCCGCTGCCAGCCCGCTCGCACGCACTCCGCACCTGAGTATTTCACTTCAGCACTGCGCCTCCTCTGAGTCTGGGTATGATATTCTCTTTCCTCCTAGTTGTAGAATTTCCACTCAGCCAGCCTTCCTGTGGTTCTGGATGATGTCCGTTCAGTCTTTTAGGTGTAATTTGAATTGGTTGTTTGAGGCAGCAATCTCCGGCGTTAACCTATGCCGCCATTTTGGTTCTCTCCCTCTCTTTGTCTTTTGCTCTTGGCATTTTAATTGTGATGTGTCTTGGTGTGGTCCTCTTTGGATTCCTTTTGTTTGGGGTTCTCTGTGCTTCCTGGACTTGTAAGTCTATTTCTTTCACCAGGTAGGGGAAGTTTTCTGTCATTATTTCTTCAAATAGGTTTTCAATATCTTGCTCTCTCTCTTCTTCTGGCACCCCAATAATTCAGATGTTGGTATGCTTGAAGCTGTCCCAGAGGCTCCTTACACGATCTTTGTATTTTTGGATTCTTTTTTCATTTTGCTTTTCCGGTTGGGTGTTTTTTGCTTCTTCCTATTTCAAATAGTTGACTTGATTCTTGCAATCCTCTAGTCTGCTGTTGGGAGTCTGTATAATATTCTTTATTTCAGTCAGTGTATGCTTAATTTCTAGTTGGTCCTTTATCACAACCTTGAGGGTCTCATTAGATTTCTTGTAGATCTCATTAAATTTATCTGTGGTTTCTAGAAAATTCTTGAAAAACCTTAAAAGTGTGGTTGTGAACTCTATATCCAGTTGTTTGCTTTCCTCCATTTCTGTCATTTGTGTCCTGTTTCTTGGTCTCAGCATTTTTTAAGCTTCCCTGTGTTGATAAAGTGGTTTTCTGTGCTAAGTGTCCTCCAGGGCCCAGTGGTTCAGCCTCCCCAATTACCTGAGGAGGACACTCTTGGTGCACCCCCTTGTGGTCTTTGTGCACAGTCTTGTTGTAGTTAAGCCTTGATTGTTGTAGGTATCAGTGAGAGGAATTGACCTCCAGGCCAATTGACTGTGAGAATCAGTTGTTTCTGTAGTGGGAGAACTTCTGTGCTGGAGACACCCCTCTGGGGCAAGACTTGCTTCAATGGGGCTTTGGTGCTCACTGAGTCTGTCCCCTGAGTATGTCCTTTATGGTTCCACAGAGCTGCAAACTGGATGGTCCCACTCTGACCTCTGGGTTTCCTGGCTCCTGGATCTCTATTGAGGTGCTAATCTAGCCTTTGCCTGAGGCTATCCAGCAAAAGCCTTGCTGCAGGTCTTGGGCGGGGCGGGTCCCACAGGATCAACAGGGCATGTCTAGCAGTTATGGCTGCTCTCGGTCCAGCCCTCAGAGGCTCTGCTTCTCAGTGTCCTGGTAATCGCTGCAAACCCCTCAGAGAGTAAGCTGCCCTCGAGTTCCGACAGATGCCAGACAGTCTTGCTTCGCCTGTATGAATCTGGGTCCCTAGAGACTTGCCCAGAACTGGAGCTCAGAGCCTGAGACTCCCTCCCAATTGAAAACGACAACCGTGCCCTCAGCCGCCAGCCCGCTCTGCATGCACCTCGCACCTTAGTATTTTACTTCCGCACTGCGCCTCCTCTGAGTCTCGGTATGCTTTTCTCTTTCCTTCTAGTTGTAGAATTTCCACTCAGCCAGCCTTCCTGTGGTTCTGAATGATGTCCATTCCGTCTTTTAGTTGTATTTTTGAAGTGGTTGTTCGAGGCAGCAAACTCCGGTGTTTACCTATGCTGCCATCTTGGTTTCTCCCCTGGGTCTGGGTCTTGCACGATTTTGAGGTGAATGTGGGTAGGCAGGGACTTTACTCTGAGTCCCATGGTGCACCCCAGACTCTGGCAGGAGGAAGATTTTCATATACATTTTACTAATTTTCTTTCATCTCTGACACTTCTATTATGGAGAAAGGGCAAATAGCAATATTAAAATATTTCCTCTAATTAATCCCCGTTTAATGTGCCTGAATTTCATGCACCAGACCACTAGTCTACACTAATAAACGACAAAGATGCTAATTGATCATACCTTCACTACTCCCGAAGCCACGCCCACCAGCCAATCAGAGCGACTATATGCAAATTAACCCAACCAAGATGGCGGCCAGCAGCCACAGAGCTGGAGCAAGCAGGAGGCTTGGTTTCCCAAGCGATGGAGGAAGCCAAGCTTCCTGCCTGCCCTGAGCTGGCTGTGGCCTTGGCTCAAGGCAACAAAGTTTCAATTATAGAAGATAAATAAATCCCAGATACCTGCTTCCAGCCAGCCTCCACTGGAAGCTTGGGTGGCTGGGGGCCGTGGCCAGCCTGCAAACAGCCATCAGCCCCTCACCCAGGCTGGCCACACCTTCATGGGGTGAGGGTCCCCACTAGGGGGCTTAGCCAGCCTGAAAATGGCCTTCAGCCCCTCACCCAGACTGGCCACGCACCCCAGCAGGACCCCACCCTGAAGGGGCTGTGGCCAGCTTGCAAACAGCCATCAGCCCCTCACCCAGGCTGGTCAGGCACTCCTATATAATAAACGGGTAATATGCAAATTGACCCTAACAACAGAACAACTGGGAATGAATGGTCACTATGACACACTCTGACCACCAAGGGCAGATGCTCAATGCAGGAGCTGCCCCCTGGTGGTCAGTGTGCTCCCACAGGGGGAGCTCTGCTCAGCCACAAGCCAGGCTGTTGGCTGCCAGTACAGCGGTGGTGGTGGGAGCCCCTCCTGCCTCCTCAGCAGCGCTAAGGATGTCTGACTGAGGCTTAGACCTGCTCCCTGCTGGCAAGTGGTCATCCCCCGAGGGCTCTCAGGCTGCCAGAGGGATGTCTGACTGCCAGCTTAGGCCCAATCCCCCAGGGAGTGGGCCTAAGCCAGCAGGTGGTCATCCCCCAAGGTGTCCTAGACTGCGAGAGGGCACAGGCCGAGCTGAGGGGCCCCCCCCCCCCGAGTGCACAAATTTTTGTGCACCGGGCCTCTAGTAAATAAATAAAAAGATAAAACAAAAATTTTTTAATTAATTTATTTATTCATTCATTTACTTTTGGAAAAGGAGAATAGAGGCGAGAGGAGATAGACTTGACTTTTGGGAGTGAAACTAATTAAACAATTAGGAGAATTAGAGAGCAAGAGAGGAGAGGAAAAACAAAAGCATAAAGTTGACTATCAAAGAAAGAGAAAAGAGAAGGGTGCATGGTCTTGGAGCAGAGGAGAGGAAATTAGATATATGAGTAAGCCAACAGATACTACAATAATAATAATAATACTTCAATAAAGCAGATAAAGAAGGTCAATTTTTAACAAGGGGTAAAAAGAAAGGCAAGATAAAAACTAAAATGAGGATAAGATAAGAGAAAACATGATGAAAAAATGAGAAGGGCAGAAGAAAAGGGAAAAAGTAAAAAATAAAATAAAATAATAAAAAATAGAATAAAGAAAAAATAATACAAAAAATAAAAATATAACAAAAAAGAAAATAATTTAAAAAAATAAAAGATAAAAAATAAAAAAGTCAAGTATCGTTTGCTTCAGCCGAGTTTTAATGCCCCATGGGGGCTGGTTTAAGACCCCACTCTTCTGTTTTGTCTGCCACTTCTCATTTTCCTGTAAGTAGTCAGCACTGTGTTGAAGTTCCAAGGGATCCATCACTCCTCTGTTTGTGTCTGTTTCCACAGCCTTGGCTACAAGCAGGGAGTACCAATCTGCCCTCTTTGCCTGTCTGCCTGCTGTTAAGCTTAATCACTCAAGTGTCTGTTTCTGACAGAGTTTTAGGTGGTGCTATATCGCTTTTCTGGTACTGAATGGCCCCCTCTTCATCCAAGTTTCTGAGGGCTCTTTGGGACTATTCAGAGTCTTTGTTTCCTTTGTAAAACTCAAGGTGTAGGCTGGGTGTTGCTGTATTAGCTGCCTTGAGGCTGCTGGGACGGGCTGGCTCTTGAGGAGAAAAATGTCTGCTTAGGTTTGGAGGGTCACGAATGTCTCAGTGCCAGATTCCTGGTCATTTCTCCCTGTCTTGTTCTCCTCCACAGCTTCTCCCAAGACTCCACAAATCTGCACCTCTACCTGCACCACAGTCTCGGATGAGTGTTTGTAATTGAAAGGTCCTATGAACTGGGTTTAGCGAATAAAAGCAAAGACAAAACAAGGCAAAACAACCACACAACTGTGAATTTCTCTCTTTCTGGCACCACGCGACTGGGGCAGCTCTTCAGGTGCCTTTCTGGGTGCAGCCTCTCATGGCTGTGGACTTAGATCTAGATTCCTCAGCTGCCACAGCCCTGTGGACTTCCTTTCTACAGTTGCATGTTATGCCTGTCCCCAAGGGATGTGGACTTGGTGCAGTATAGCTTCCTTCTAACCCTCTTGGCCCATTGGAGAGAGACCCACCTGTCTCTCTCCAGCCCAGATTCCTGTTCCTACCATTCTCCACGTGTCCTCTGCCCTTCCTGGCTATGAATTGTCTTACCAGCTGCGTCTAATTTGCCTATTCTGGGTGGATGTTATTCGATTTAGTTGCTCCTTCTATCTGCTCTGGAACAAAGTGCAGGACATGTCTCCTTATTCAGCTTCCATTTTTCCTCCCCCATGTTATATATTTTTATTGCAACCATAAATGGAGTTGTTTTTTAGTTTCTTGTTCTGAGAATTCATTATTGGTGTATAAAAATGCCATCAGTTTCTGAGTGTTAATTTTGTATCTTGCTGCATTGCCAAATTCAGTTATTAAATTGTCTTTTGGTGCAGTCTTTAGTGTTTTATATGGACAATATAATGTAATCTGTGAATAATGAATTTTACCTCCTCCTTTCTGATTTGGATGCCTTTTATGTTTTCTTTTTATCTGATCACTGTGGTTAAGACTTCCAGTACTATGTTGAATAAGAGTGGTGAAAGCCATCCTTATTCAACAGGACATCCCTGTCTTGTTCCAGTTCTTAGGGAAGTGGTTTTAGAGTTTCCCTTTGACTATGATGTTGGCTGTAGGTTTGTCACATATGGCCTTTATTATGTTGAGGTATGATCCCTCTATTCCCACTTTGCTGAGAGATTTTATAAAAAATGGGTGTTGGATTTTGTCAAATGCTTTTTCTGTGTTTATTGATGTGATCCTATGATTTTTGTCATTAAATTTGTTTATGTGATGTATCCCATTTAGTGATTTGTGAATGTTGTATCAGCCTTGCATTCCTGGAATAAATCCCATTTGGTCTTTTTAATATATTTCTGGATCCGATTTGCTAATATTTTCTTGAGGATTTTAACATGTATGCTCATCATGGATATTGGCCTGTAAAGCTCTTTTTTTGCAGTGTCTTTATCTCTTTTGGAAATGAGGGTAATGCTAACCTCATAAAAAAGAGCTTGGAAGTGCTTCCTTCTCTTGGATTTTTTGGAATAGTTTGTGTAGAATAGATATTAGTTCTTTGACTATTTAGTAAAACTCCCCTGTGGAGCTGTCCAGACTCCTTTCACGATATCCCATAGAGTTGGGGTTGTTATTTGTTCATTTTCCTTGTTTCTGGCATGTTTTTAAAAAATTTTATTTATTTATTTATTTATTTATTTATTTATTTATTTATTTATTTTTAATATATATCTTTTAGGGTAGAGGGATAGAGTTAGAAACATCAATGAGAGAGAAACATCGATCAGCAGCCTCCTGCACACTCCCTACTGGGGATGTGCCCGCAACCAAGGTACATGTCCTTAACCGGAATCAAACCTGGGACCCTTCAGTCTACAGGCCGATGCTCTATCCACTGAGCCAAACCAGTTAGGGCAATGTTTTTAATTTTTATTTTTTCCTTGATCTCATTGTTAACTGCTTCATTGTTTAATAACATGCTTTTTAGCCTCCATGTGTTTGAATGTTTTTGGGCATTTTTATTGTTGTCAATTTCTAGTTTAATGCTTTGTGATCTGAGAAAATTCTTTTTAAAAAAATATATTTTATTGATTTTTTTACAGAGAGGAAGGGAAAGGGATAGAGAGTCAGAAACATCGATGAGAGAGAAACATTGATCAGCTGCCTCTGCACACCTCCTACTGGGGATGTGCCCACAACCAAGGTACATGCCCTTGACTGGAATCGAACCTGGGACCTTTCAGTCCACAGGCCAATGCTTTATCCACTGAGCCAAACCAGTTAGGGCATGAGAAAATTTTTGATATTATTTCAATCTTCTTGAATTTGTAGAGACTTAGTTTGTGTCCTAACATTTGGTCTATCATTGCACTCGAAAAGAATGTATATTCTACAGCTTTGGAGTGAAATGTTCTGTAAATGTTAATTAAATCCATTTGATCTGGTATTTTGTCTAGGGCCATTTTTTCATTGTTAATTTCTTTCCCCTAGAAGATCTACACAGTGATGCCAGGGAGAGTTAAAGTCCTCTACTATGATTTTATTGTTGCCTATTTCTCCCTTAAAGTCCTCCAGAATATTTTTTATGTATTTAGATGCTACTATATGGGGTGCATATGTTAAACAGGGTTATATCCTCTTATTGTTTTGATCTCTTTAGTATTATGAAGTGGCCTTCATTGTCTCTTGTTATGGCATTCAGTTTGAAGTCTATTTTGTCACATATGAGTGTTGCTACCCAAGCTATTGTTTTCATTTTTACTGGCATGGAAAATATTTTTCCATTTCTTCACTTTTTTCCTGTGTGAGTCTTTTGTTCTGAGGTTCATCTCTTGTAGACAACATATATATGGGTCATGTTTTCTATACATTCAGCTACCCTATGTCCGTGGTTGGCAAACCGTGTCACTTGCCACATGCAGCTCTTTGGCCCCTTGAGTGTGGCTCTTCCACAAAATACCATGTGCGGGCAAGCACGTACAGCGAGATTGAAACTTCGGGGCCCATGCGCAGAAGTCGGTATTTTGTGGAAGAGCCAGTATTTTGTGGAAGAGCCACACTCAAGGGGCCAAAGAGCCGCATGTGGCTAGCGAGCCGCGGTTTGCCGAGCCGCAGTTTGCCGACGACTGCCCTATGTCTTTCGATTGGAATATTTATGCTATTTACATTGAAGGTTATTACTGATAGGCACTTATTTTTGCCATTTTATTCTTTATGCCTGCATTCTTCTCTCGCTCTTTTTCTTCGTTTTATAACAGTTTCTTTAGCATTTTTTGGAGTGCTGGTTTGGGGATAATAAACTCCTTTAGCCCACCCCCCCTTTTTAAAAATCTTTGAAGCTATTTATCTTACCTTCAATTTTAAATGATAGCCTTGCTGAATAGAGTAATCTTGGATTCAGTACCTTTTCATTACTCTGTATATTTCATGCTACTCTCTTCTGGTCTGAAGTGTTTCTATTGAGAAATCAGCTGGCAGTCTCTTGGGGGCTTCCTTGTAGGTAACTTTCAATCTCTCTCTTATAGCCTTTAAGATTCTTTCTTTGTCGTTAAGGTTTTCCATTATAATTATAATGTGTCTTGGTCTTGGTCTTTTTGGGTTCATCCTTATTGGGACTCTCTGTGTTTCCTAGACTTGTGTACCTTTTTTCTTCACCAGGTCAGATTCCTTGCTCAATTCTTTTCTTTTGGGTTCCCTATGATGTGGATGTTGTTATTTTTCACGTTATCCCAAAGTTCCCTTAACCTCTACTTCTGCTTTTCCCCCCAGTTTTTGCTCTGAATGGTTATTTTTTTTCTACCTTGTATTCTAATTCACTGGTTAAGCCCTCAGCTTCTTCTAGTCTACTGATGATTCCTTCCAGGGTATTCTTTGTTTCAGCTCTGTAATTCTTCATTTCTGATTGACTCTTCTTCATGGTTTCTACCTTTTTTTTATGCTGGTGTAATTCTCATTAAGTTCCTTATAGTTTTCTTTAAGTTGTTTGTAGTTCTCACTCAGTTGTTTGAGTACCCTTTAACTATTACTTTCAATTCTTTATACAGCAAATTGCTCACCTCCATTTCATTAGTTCCTTCTCTGGCGATACCTCATTTTCTTTCATTTGGGGGTTGTTAATTTGTCTCCCCATTTTGGAGGTCCAGTACTCTGGGGCACTGGGTGAGGCAGGTAAGGTCACGGAGGCCAGTCCGTGCATCTGAGGGTGATAGGTTGTGCCAGGTGGCAGCATTATGTCCATTCTTCTGTTGGCACAGGGTTAGGTGTGCCAGGTCACAATGGCAGGTCCCTTTGTCTAGGGATGTCGGGTCGCAGCAGGGTCTAGTCTTTCATGGGCTCCAGGTCAGTCATATCTGGTCACAGAGGCAGGTTTGTGTGTCTGGGGATGTCATGTCACTGCTATGGGGCTGGTTGTCCAGGGGCACCAGATCAGGCTTGCTGGGATGGGGCAGAAGGTCCATGTATCTGTGCAGGCATTGTGTCAATGTGTTGGGGCAGCCATGTGCATCGCTCCTCAAGGCATCAAGATAGGCTGGGGGCTCCACTCCTCAAGGAGGTGGGGCAGGCCGAGTGTGCTGCTCTTCAAGGCATTTGTCCAGCAATGCGCACTGCTCATCAAGGCCAGGAAAGACAATATTTTGAAAAGATAATAAGTGAGACATTTCCAAAATTTTTTGAGATATGATTTCACACATTCAGAAGTCACAAAAAATCCTTCTTATCTGTATACATCAAACCTCACTTCTCATACCTCTGCCATCTTGAACAATCTAGTTCTCGACCAAGTTGTTCATGAAAAATGTCTCAGTTGTTGAACAAAACTTTAGTTCTTGACCCAACAGCCCTTTCATGCTGATATCTGTATTATGCTCTCTCAGCAGCCCTGAATTTTTTGTTTTTGTAACAGCTTTATTAGTTGAAATCAAGACATTACATATTCTAGCCCATCATGATGCAACATTTGGCTCTTTTTTGTGTAACTGAAACACAACAGGCTCAGCAGGATGTCCTCATATTCAGCATACTTATTGTTGTTGATCTTATTGCTGCAGGGCCAGACAAGTTAATGGCTTGCCCTGTATGCCTCCCGATCAAACTTTTCTTTAGAACTCGGACCACTAACTTCTTCAAAGATCCATTCTACCTCACATACTTTGTCTTCCAACTCACACTCATCTGAAATGTTTAAGGTAGCAATTTTGTTGTTCGAGGTAGCAATTTTGTTCTTTCCTTTTAAGAATACAATCCTGGCCTTGTTTAATTTTCTATTCCTGGACATTTTCCTCAATGCTGTTGTTGTGAAGTCTGGTTATGAGTCTTCAATTTCCAAGGGCACTTGCTCAGGGGAGCTCTCCAGCTCTGAATACTCCAACCAACTCATATCACAATGGATGGCTTCATTGACTTTGTTAGATTGGGCCAACTGGGCAGCAGAGGGCATGTACCCCTGGGGGCAGCTGTCCCTCTTTCTAGCTTCTTCTTCACACATTTTATCCATTTTAACCAGGGCAGTGTCTTCACCCTTACGAGGGTTATAGAGTACTCCCCTACTTTCACAGGAACTATGTGAAATCCCATTATACCCAACTGCTGAAGTTCAGCGAGTTCCCTTTGTTCACATCCCCTGCCTCCCATAGACACCATAGTGCCAGAAATTAGGTCTTCCATTAGGTGTAGTGGGAAAAGGGGTCTGGAGTACTAGGAAGCCCAGATACTTTCTGGGTACCAGTGACAATGAAATATACAGATTTCCATTTCTGAATCCCACCCTAGGAACAGAGAGTGGATTATAGATATAATTCTGGCCCCAGCACCTTCAGTGAGTCTGCTGAGCCAGGCTATTCAGGTAATTAAAGGTATGGGGCTGTTTTCTTCATAATGTGTATTTTTTTCTATAGAGTTCATCTTCTAGGCCAGTGATGGCAAACCTTTTGAGCTCGGCGTGTCAGCATTTTGAAAAACCCTAACTTAACTCTGGTGCCGTGTCTCATATAGAAATTTTTTGATATTTGCAACCATAGTAAAACACTTATATTTTTGATATTTATTTTATATATTTAAATGCCATTTAACAAAGAAAAATCAACCCCAAAAAATGAGTTCGTGTGTCACCTCTGACACGCGTGTCATAGGTTCGCCATGACTAGATCTAGGCTGTTCTATTTCTAAGTCTGTGACACCAATCTCCCTCTGACCAAACCAAGAGCATCTATGTCAGCCCTGGATTTTTAAAGTTTATTTTTCTCAGTGTTCTCTGGGCTTTCTAGATCTATCATTTGGTATCTGTCATTAATTTTGGAAAAGTCTCAGCTCTTACTTCTTCAAATACTTTCTCTGTTCAGTTCTCTTTTTTCTCCTTGTGTTATTACCATTGTGCATATGCTATACCTTTGTAATTGTCCCACATTTCTTGGATAGTGTCTGTGTTTTTCATTTGTTTCTTTGTGGTTTTAAGTTTGGAAAATTCCTATGAACATATTTCCAAGATCACTAATTCTCTTCTCAAACATTTCCAGTCTACTGATAAGCCCATGAAAAACAATTTTCATTTCTCTTATAGCCATATCTTAGTTTGGTTCCATTCATTGCTTTGTATTTTCAGACTGTTTGTTTCATGTATTTTAACATGCCTTGTATTTTCTTTTTTTTTTTGATGAGAGCCTGATATGATATATCTGATAAAATGATAGGCTTTTTAAAAAAAATATATTTTATTGATTTTTTACAGAGAGGAAGGGAGAGAGATAGAGAGTTAGAAACATCGACGAGAGAGAAACATCTATCAGCTGCCTCCTGCACATCTCCTACTGGGGATATGCCCGCAACCCAGGTACATGCCCTTGACCGGAATCGAACCTGGGACCTTTCAGTCCGCAGGCCGACGCTCTATCCACTGAGCCAAACCGGTTTCGGCTATTGTGAGGTTTTATATTTATTTTGCTGGAGTGCCAGGCAATTCCTCTTAAAGGGCAGAGCATGGACTTACTCTGGCACTCCCTCTGAGCTCCAGCACTAGGGGAGAAGCTTTGAAGGCACTAGGGACATAGAGGGAGGAACTGAATTTTCCAGCACCAGGACGAGGGCTAGAATCAGCTTTCTGCCAGACAAAAGTGCTGGCAGAGGCCATTGTTCCTTTGATGAGCCCCACCTACACAGAGACTGCAGTCAGGTGCCATATATGAGTTTCTATCACCCTGCCTCTCACTGTTTGCCATGCCCAGGTGATTCCCTGACAGCTCACCCTACCCACTCGTGGGATCACCTAAGCATTTTCCAGTGGCTTCCCCATAAAATAGGTAATACTTCAGACTGTCCTAAAATCTCTCAAACAAGCAGAATCTGGCCTCTGCATGCCCCATACCTCTCACTAAGTGGCCCCAGGCCTGGCACTAGCAGCAGCCAGCCTTGGTTCACAGCTTGGTCTGTCCTGAGCACATCCAAGCCCAGCACAAGTAGCAGTCATCTGTATATTGCTTGCACCTCCTGGGGAGGCTCTAGGGTCAGCGCACCTGGTAGAAAGCTTAAGACCACGTCCAAGCACCACCCAATCACCTCCATGTGACACACTCAAGGGACAGACTCAGTGGGCACCAGAGCCCTTCTAAAGTAAGTCCTTCTCTGTGGGGCAGGCCCTGGCACAGCTGATCCTCCACAGTGGTTGATGATCACAGACAGTCCTTGCAGCTGATTGGCCTGGGAGTAAATCCCTCCCACTGATGCACCAACAGCAATCAAGGCTCAACTAAAACAGAAGGGTGTACACAGCCCACACTGAAAGGGGTGCACTTGGAGTGCCCAGCTTGGATAATCAGGGAGGCTGTGCCAATGGATCTTACAGGACACCTACTACATTAGGACTCTCTACCAAGCCCGGAAGATGTAGCAGCTCTATCTAATAAATAGAAACAAACACAGGGAGGCTGCCAAAATAAGGATACAAAGAAACACATCCAAATAGAAAGAACAGAGATAATGATGCCCATGAATTTAGGGGAAGATTAGTTGAAAGAGAGAGATTCAATGGCATCAATAAGGACTTAGAAACCATTAAACAGATATGGAAATCATAAAAATGAACTAGTGAGAAATGAAGGATACACTAACTGAAATGAAGAATAATTCATAGGGAATCCATGGTGGCATAGATGAAGTTGATAATCAAATCAGATATTTGGAATAAAAAGAAGCAAAACACATCTGATAAGAATAGCAAAGAGAAAAAAAGCATCCAAAAATATAGTGTAAGGAGCCTCTGGAACAATGTCAAGCATACCAACATTCACATCATGGGGGTGCTGGAATGAGAAAAGGGAGGGCAAGAAATTGAAAATCCATTTGAAAAAATAGTGACAGAAAACTCCCCTAATCTGGTGAAGGAAATAGGCATACAAGTCCAGGAAGCACAGAGGGTCCCAAATAAGATGAACCTAAAGAGGCCCACACCAAGACACATCATAATTAAAATAAAATTATTTTTGTGATACAGAAACCATATTGGCTGAACAAAATAAAAAGCTAAGTGTATAATGAAAGATTATTTGGATAGTTGATAAAATTTTAAAGGACTGTTAGAGACCAGGGTACTGTATGTGAAGACTGTGACATGTTAATGCCTCAGGGTATTATATAGCCACTAGAGGCCCGGTGCATGAAAATTTGTGTACTAGGGGAGGGGGAGGGGTCTCTCAACCCGGCCTGCATACTCTCACCATCTGGGACCCCTCAGGTAGGGTCCCTAGGCCTGGCTTAGGGCCTATCAGGGTTTTCCTTCCCCTGGCTGCAGGCAGCTGGCCCCACCCCCGCTGCTGCCACTGCTTGCCATCTGTGCAGCACTGCCCCCCTCCCCCCCCCCCCCCCCCCCCGCCACCAGTGGCTTCCCTCTGCAGGCAACAGGCTTGGCTTGGCTAGTCTGGGCCTCTCTCTTTCTTTGCTGGATGGTGGGGCCAGCCCTGAGGGGGCCGTCAGTCTACCTGATCTCCCCTAACCACTTGCCTGCCTACCTGATTACTCCTAACTGCTTGCTGGGGGGCGGAGCCAGCTCTGCGAGGGGCCGTCTGCCTGCCTGATTGCCTCTAACTGCTGGCCTGCCTACCTGATTGCCCCTAACCACTTGCTTGGGGGTGGAGCCAGCCTGCGAGGCCATAGTGGTCTGGTCTCTGGTCCTTTTGGTCATGATGCCTCTGGCTTTTTATTATATAGGATTAGAAATTATAAACATGAAGGTCCTTATAATGTCAATGTTCTAGGATAGGATACAATATTCTTAAGATGTTCATCCAAATAAACTCATAGGCTTTAAGTCATGGTTAGTGTTAATGCAATTTAAAATTTTAAACATGTGGTGAACATTTTAGTAATTTATGGAATAAAAATAAATAGAATAGCCCATGAAGAAATCAAGATGAGAAAAAACATCCTCAGAATGAAAAAAAAGAAATGAATATGCTTAAAAATAAAAAAAATTAAGAATGTAGTTGAAAAGAAAAGATTAAAAAAATAGTCCCAGTTGTTGGAGACCCAGGTAGTCTTAGATATTTACACATGTAAATTTATCCTCACAACAATCTGTAATACGGAAGACTTCATCCTTATGGTAAAGCACATAGAAAAGAGGCTTGGAAAGTCTACGTAGCTTGAAGAAGGTGCTCTATGATGAATGACAACCAGGAATCGCCTTAACTCTCCAAATCCAGAACCAATGTTCTTCACATTCCTCCATCTTGATTTATCAGGCTGTTGCTATATAGTCGGACAGTGAAAGACAAATACTGTTATGATCTTACTTATATGTTGAAAGGAAAAAAAATAAAATTTTAAACGTGGTTTAAATAACCCCGATTGAACAAATTATGCCACCCTCCCCCACCTCCTGCTTCTACTCCTTATATTTTGAAGGTATAAAAATGGTCCAGAAGTAGAGTCTAAAAATCAAGAAATTGAGTTCTGGAGTCAGACTGCCTAGATTTGAACCCTGGTTCTGCCATTGGGCAAATTACTTAATTTCTCGTAATTCAGTTTTTAAATCAGTTAAACAGAGATAATAACGTTACCTACTTCACAGGGCAGTTGTAAGCATTAAATGAATTGATACAGGTTAATAAGATTCAGGGGGTAAAATATAGGACAAAAGATTTGACTTTGGGTGGTGAGATTATATATATATATATATTGGTTTCCGAGAGAAAGGGAGAGGGAGAGAGAGATAGAAACATCAATGATGAGAGAGAATCATTGATAGGTTGCCTCTTGCATGCCCCATACTGGGGATTGATCCCTCAACCCAGGTATGTGCCCTCGGCCGGAGTCAAACCTGGGACCCTTCAGTCCTCAGGCTGACGCTCTAGCCACTGAGCCAAACCAGCTAGGGCTATCACACTGTGTATTTTTAAGGTAAAACTTTAACATATGTATGTTAGCATATAAATGTAAGTTATGATCACATTTGAACTTAAAAATGCCCTGTAAGGAAGACAGAAGTATTATTATTCCCATTTTACAAATGAAGAAGCTGATGATCAGAGTTTATGTCCCTTGCTTAAAGTTATGCCACTAGTAAATTATAGAGACTAAATTAGTATCCAAGTTTTCTAGCTTCCAATGTATGCTCTTCAAGCACACTATACTTACTGAATAGCAGGAAGCTTAGTAAATGAGAAATGAGGACTGACTTTTATGATAAATATTACATTTGATCTTTGTCTCAAGCAAGGAAAAAGTGGTATAGAGTGAAAGTATAGGTACTGCCAAATCTCAGGTGTGCCAAATAAAAATAAATGGTCACTGTGAATAATGTTGCAATGGATATAGGGGTTACTATACCTTTGTGCATAAATGTTTTCAAATTTTTTTGGGTAGATACCCAGAAGAGGGACTGCTGGATCATATGGTAACTCTGTTGTTAATTTTTTGAGGGACTTCATACTGTTTTCCATAGTGGCTGTATCAAGTTACATCCCCACCATCAGTGAATGAGGATTTCTTTTTCTCCAACACTTTTTATTATTTGTCTTGTTATAATAGCCATTCTAACAAGTGTGAGAGGTAGTATCTAATTGTAGTTTTGATTTGCATTTCCCTAATAGCTAGCGAATGTGATGTGGCCAAGACATGGAAACAACCAAAGTAGCCTTTGATAGATGATTGGATAAAGTTGTGAGATCTACACTAATAAAAGAGAAACACGGTAATTGGCGTATGACCGCTACCCTTTTCATTGGCTAATCAGCGAGATATGCAAATTAACTGTCAGCCAAGATGGCGGCTGGCAGCCAGGCAGCTTGAAACTAACATGAGGCTTGCTTGCCTCAGTGACCGAGGAAACCAACGTTCCCCACCTGCAGCTGCAGGCCTCTGAACCTGAAGTTTCAAACATTGTAACAAATACCGCCGGACTTCAGCCAGCAGATTTGCAACATTGTATGCAAAGGCCAGAAACCTACTTTCAGGAGTGGAGGCCTAAGCGCTGGAGCCAAGTCTCAAGCTAAAGCTGGCCCAGAATAAAAAAGAAAAAAGAAAAAAAGGAGCGGTTGGGAGCTTCAGTCGGCCTGAAAACAGCCCTCAGCCCCTCACCCAGACTGGCCAGGAACCCCTGTGGGGACCCCCACCCTGAAGGGTGTGTGACCAGCTGCAAACAGCCATCATCCCCTCACCCAGGCTGGCCAGGCACCCCAGTGGGGACCGCCACCCTGATCCAGGACACCCTTCAGGGCAAACGAGCTGGCCCCCACCCATGCACCAGGCCTCTACCCTATATAGTAAAAGGGTAATATGCCTCCCAGCACCGGGATCAGCGGAGCCAAGAGGCTTCCCGGCACCGGGATCAGCATGACAGGGGGCAGCGCCCAAACGCTCTGATCGGCCCTGCTCTGTGTGTGACAGGGTGCAGCACCCCCCCACCCCCCGGGCCCTGCTCTGTGTGTGACGGGGTAGAGCCATAACCTCCCCATCGGCCCTGCCCTGAGTGTGAGAGTGGCGGCGCCCCAACCCCCTGATCGGCCTTGCTCTGTGGGTGATAGAGGGCGGTGCCCCAACCCCCCGCCCCCCCCACGGGCCCTGCTCTGTGTGTGATGGGGTAGAGCCATAACCTCCCCATCAGCCCTGCCCTGAGTGTGACAGTGGCGGCTCCCCAATCCCCTGATTGGCCCTGCTCTGTGGGTGATAGAGAGCGGCGCCCCAACCCACTGATCCGCCCTGCTCTGTATGTGACAGGGGACGGTGCCCAACTCCCCTATCGGACCTACTCTGTGAGTGACAGGGGGGAGCTCCTCAACCCCCTGATGGGCCCTGCTCTGTGTGTGACAGGGGGCAGCGCCCCAACCCCCTGATGGGCCCTGCTCTGTGCGTGACAGGGGGTCACGTCGCAACCTCCCCATCGACCCTGCCTTGAGTGTGACAGGGGGAGTTGCCCCAACCCCCCAATCGGCCCTACCCTGAGCGTGACTGGGGGTGGCAGCGCAACTTCCCGATCCGCCCTGCTCTGTGCATGACAGGGGGCGGCTTCCCAACTCCCCAATCAGCCCTCCTCTGAGCCCTCCAGGGGCTGCACCTAGGGATTGGGCCTGCCCTCTGCCACCCGGGAGCAGGCCTAAGCCAGCAGGTCGTTATCTCCCGAGGGGTCCCAGACTGCGAGAGGGCACAGGCCTGGCTGAGGGACCCACCCTTCCCCCCGAGTGCACAAATTTTTGTGCACCGGGCCTCTAGTCCTATCTAATAAAAGAGAAACATGGTAATTGATGTACGACCGCTACCCTTCCCATTGGCTAGTCAGCGAGATATGCAAATTAACTGCCAGCCAAGATGGCAACCGGCAGCCAGGAAGCTTGAAACTAACATGAGGCTTTCTTGCTTCAGTGACAGAGGACTCCAAAGTTACCCGCCTGCCTTGCCGGCCTCTGAGCCTGCAGTTTAAGAAACATTGTAAAGAATATAGAAGCTAAACAAAACCCCAGAAACTTGATTTCAGCGAGCCGGGATCTCAGAGCTGGAATTGATACAGAGTTTCGATTATAGAACCGAAACAAACCAGATACCTGCTTTCAGCAGTGGATGCCTAAGAGCTGGAGCCTCAGAGCTAAAGCTGGCACAGAATAAAAAAAGAAAAAAGAAAAAAAGGAGCAGTTGGGAGCTTCAGTCCCAGCCTGAAAACAGCCCTCAGCCCCTCACCCAGGCTGGCCAGGCACCCCAGTGGGGACCGCCACCCTGATCCAGGACACCCTTTAGGGCAAACCAGCCGGCCCCCACACGTGCACCAGGCCTCTATCCTATATAGTAAAAGGGTAATATGCCTCACAGCACCGGGATCAGCGGAGCCGAGAGGCCTCCCGGCACAGGGATCAGCGTAACAGGGGGCAGCGCCCAAACACCCTGATGGCCCTGCAGCTCTGTGTGTGACAGGGGGTGGGGCCACAACCTCCCTATCTGCCCTGCTCTGTTCCTGACAGGGGAAGGAGCCCCAACCCCCTGATCGGCCCTGCTCTGTGCCTGATAGGGGGGAGCTCCCCAACCCCCTGATCACCCTGCAGCTCTGTGTGTGACAGGGTGGCGCCCCCCCCCCCCGGGCCCTGCTCTGTGTGTGATGGGGTAGAGCCATAACCTCCCCATCGGCCCTGCCCTGAGTGTGAGAGTGGCGGCGCCCCCAACCCCCTGATCGGCCCTGCTCTGTGTGTGACAGGGGGGAGCTCCTCAACTCCCTGATGGACCCTGCTCTGTGAATGACGGGGGAGCTCCCCAACCCCCTGATGGGCCCTGCTCTGTGCATGACAGGGGGTGGTGCCGCAACCTCCCCATCGACCCTGCCTTGAGTGTGACAGCAGGAGGTGCCCCAACCCCCCAATCAGCCCTACCCTGAGCTTGACTGAGGGTGGCATCACAACCTCCCGATCCGCGCTGCTCTGTGCATGACAGGGGGCAGCGTCCCAACTCCCCAATCAGCCCTCCTCTGAGCCCGAACAGGGGCTGCACCTAGGGATTGGGCCTGCCCTCTGCCACCCGGGAGCAGGCCTAAGCCAGCAGGGCGTTATCTCCTGAGGGGTCCCAGACTGCGAGAGGGCACAGGCCGGGCTGAGGTACCACCCCCCTCCCCCCTGAGTGCACAAATTTTTGTGCACCGGGCCTCTAGTATATATATATAAAAGGCCTGTTGCATGAAAAGATTTGTGCAATAGACCTTCCCTTCCCCTGGCTGCTGGCACAAGTTTTCCTCCAGCACCCGGGACCCAGGCCCTCGCTCCGGCCAGAGCCACCTTCAGTCTTCGCTCTGCCACTTCACGCCATATGCAAATTGACAGCCATCTTTATTGGCGGTTAATTTGCATATCACACCGATTAGCCAATGGGAGGAGTAGCGAAGGTACGATCAATTACCCTGTTTGTCTATTATTAGATAGGATATATATCTAATCTAATAAAAGAGAAATATGGTAATTGGCATACGACTGCTACCCTTCCCATTGGCTAATCAGGGAGATATGCAAATTAACTGACAGCCAAGATGGCGGCCGGCAGCCAGGCAGCTTGAAACTAACATGAGGCTTGTTTGCTTCAGTGACGGAGGAAACCAACGTTCCCCGCCTGCCTTGTAGGCCTCTGAGCCTGCAGTTTGAAACATTTTAACAAATATAGAAGCTAAAAAAAAACCCTCAGAAACCAGCTTTCAGTGAGCTGGGATCTCAGAGCTGGAGTCAGAGCTGGAGTTATACATTGTTTCGATTACCTACTTTCAGCAGCGGAGGCCTCAGAGCTGGAGCCTCAGAGCTAAAGCTGGCCCAGAATTAAAAAAAGAAAAGAAAAAAAGGAGCGGTTGGGAGCTTCCGTCACCTGCCAGCCTGAAAACAGCCCTCAGCCCCTCACCCAGACTGGCCAGGCACCCCAGTGGGGACCCCCATTCTGAAGGGTGTGTGACCAGCTGCAAACAGCCCTCAGCCCCTCACCCAGGCTGGCCAGGCACCCCAGTGGGGACCCCTACCCTGAAGGGTGTGTGACCAGTTGCAAACAGCCATCATTCCCTCAGCCAGGCTGGCCAAGCACCCCAGTGGGGACCCCCACCCTGAAGGGTGTGTGACCAGCTGCAAACAGCCATCATCCCCTCACCCAGGCTGGCCAGGCACCCCAGTGGGGACCCCCACCCTGATCCAGGACACCCTTCAGGGCAAACCAGCCAGCCCCACCCATGCACCAGGCCTCTATCCTATATAGTAAAAGGGTAATATGCCTCCCAGCACCAGGATCAGCGGAGCCGAGAGGCCTCCAGCTACCGGGATCAGTGTGACAGGGGGCAGCGCCCAAACCCCCTGATCGCCCTGCGACTTTGTGTGTGACAGGGGGTGGGGCCACAACCTCCCTATCCGCCCTGCTCTGTTCGTGACAGGGGAAGGCGCCCCAACCTCCTGATCAGCCCTGCTCTGTGCCTGATACGGGGGAGCTCCCCAACTTCTGATCGCCATGCGGCTCTATGTGTGACAGGGTGCGGCGCACCAACCCCCCCCCCCCCCACGGGCCCTGCTCTGTGTGTGACAGGGTAGAGCCATAACTTCCCCATCGGCCCTGCCCTGAGTGTGAGAGTGGCAGCGCCCCAACCCCATGATCGGCCCTGCTCTGTGGGTGATAGAGGGCGGTGCCACAACCCCCACCCCTCCCACGATCCCTGCTCTGTGTGTGATGGGGTAGAGCCATAACCTCCCCATCGCCCTGCCCTGAGTGTGAGAGTGGTGGCATCCCAACCCCCTGATCGGCCCTGCTCTGTGGGTGATAGAGGGCGGCACCCCACCCCCCTGATCTGCCCTGCTCTGTGTGTGATTGGGGGTGGTGCCCCAACTCCCCTATCGGCCCTACTCTCTGAGTGACAGGGGGGAGCTCCTCAACCCCCTGATGGGCCCTGCTCTGTGTGTGTCTGGGGGTGGCGCCGCAACCTCCCCATCGACCCTGCCTTGAGTGTGACAGGGGGAGTTGCCCCAACCTCCCAATCGGCCCTACCCTGAGCGTGACTGGGGGTGGCAGCGCAACCTCCCGATCCGCCCTGCTCTGTGCATGACAGGGGGCAGCGTCCCAACTCCCCAATCAGCCCTCCTCTGAGCCTGACCAGGGGCTGCACCTAGGGATTGGGCCTGCCCTCTGTCACCTGGGAGCAGGCCTAAGCCAGCAGGGCGTTATCTCCTGAAGGGTCCCAGACTGCGAGAGGGCACAGGCCAGGCTGAAGGGCCCCCCTTCCCCCCGAGTGCACAAATTTTTGTGCACCGGGCCTCTAGTATCTAATAAAAGAGAAATACGCAAATTGACCATAACCCCAACACCCTTCCCATTGGCTAATCAGCAGGTATGCAAATTAACTGCCAACCAAGATGGCGGCAGGCAGCCAGGCAGCTGAAGCGAACAGGAGGCTTGCTTGCTCCAGTGAAGGAGGAAGCCAAGGTTCCCCGCTTGCCGCTGCTGGCCTCTGAGCTGAAGTCTAAGCAACTATGTTGCAATTATAGAACCTAAACAAACTCCAGAAACCTGCTTTCAGCCAGCCGGGCTTCAGCTAGCAGGATCGCAACAGTGTTTCAATTATAGAACCGAAACAAACCCAGTACCTGCTTTCAGCAGCTGAGGTCTCAGAGCTGGAGCCGAGCCTCATACATAAAGCTGGCTCTCAGCTCTAGTGACAGCCATAGAAGGTAAATAAATCCCAGAATAAAAAAGAAAAAAAGAAAAAAGGAGAGGTTGGGAGCTTCAGTCACCCGCCAGCCTGAAAACGGCCCTCAGCCCCTCATCCAGGCTGGCCAGGCACCCCAGTGGGGACCCCCACCCTGAAGCAACAAGATGGTGGCTAATTTGCATACTGAAGCCGGGCGGCAGCGGGCAAGGCTGTCTGTGGTCCAGGACCCAGATCTGTGACCCTGCCAGGCAGGCAGCAGTGCTTGAGGCTGTCCGCACTCTGGGACCTGGATCTGTGACCCTGCTGGGCGGAGGGCAGTGCTTGAGGCTGTCCATGGTCTTGGGACCCAGATCCATGTCCTGGCAGGCGGGGGGCAGCGCGGGAGGCTATCCACGGGACCAAGACCTGGATCTGTGACCCTGCCGCGCGGGGGGCAGCGCTTGAGGGTGTCTGTAGTCCCGGGACATGGATCCGTGACCCTTCCCAGTGGGGTGGCAGCTCGCACAGGGGCGGATCGGCTGGGGTTGGGCAGGGCAGGACGCCTGCCTTCCACCCAGCCCCAGTCACTCTGGGCAGGTGAGCAGTGCAGAGAGCCTCTGGACAGGGGAGGCAGGCCGGCGGAGGGCAGCCTGTACTCCCCACATGGTGGTGGTGACAGCTGTGAGCACGCCAAGCGGAGCCTGCAGGCTGAGCTGAAGTAGTGCCTGCAGGCCATCACCGCCCAGGAGTGGCTACGCAAGATTCACCTCCTGGCTCAGAAGGTGCAGGATCGCAGGGACAGCCACCATGGTGGGCCAGACTGACGTCCTCCTGGCCGCACCACAGGGTTTTGCGGATCTGCAAAGCCAGATGATTCCAGTGTGCACATCCACCCCTGGTATGTGAACATCCCCCAGCACACTGTCACCCTCCCGTGCCTGCAACAGTTGCAAACCAAGGCATGCACAAGTTCCCCCCGCCTCTCCAACACACTTCCATCAAACCAGCATGCCTAACACCGCCCCCCCCCCCCAGGATGTGCACACATCCCCTCTGATGCACTCACGTCCTTTGGAGAGTGTCTGGGTGTTCTGGGTGCTGAGGGTGGGTGCCTGTGAGATGACAGTGAGAGGGCGGAGTGGTGATGCCCTGTTCCCACGGAGGCCAGTGCAGCTACGAGATCACCTCTGGGGGGTTAATGCAGGTGCTGAGGCGGGAGCAGATGCAGACAGACACACCTGGTTGGCACGGGCGGCCCTCACTGAGGTGCCTTCGGTCAGCATTCAAGATCAAAAACCCAGAGGTGGAGAGGAATTCTGTCCTCTCAGTGAAACAGTGGGATAGTCGGGGCGACTGTAGAGGAGGAATGTGCACTTTGGGTGCCAGCACCCATGAGCGAAGACTGCCCTGACTGAGCCTTGCTTGCTTGGGGCCTAGCGCAGTCCTGCCGGGCAGCAGGTGACAGGACGTGCTTTTCCGAATTAATGAGAGAAAACATTGATTCTCCTGCTGCCCACGAAGGTGGAAAGTGAAGTGGGGAGACATGTGGGGAGTGAGCGAGATTCCCTGTCTGGGGGTTCCAAATCAGCTGTTGGTTTCTTTCATCGCTGACTAGAGATATACAGGGTGTCCCCCCAAAATGTATACACACTTTGAATACCTACTAATTCCAATGGTTTTAAGCATAAGAAAGAAACAACAATGGAGCTGTTATCTGTTAAAAGTGTGGGCACAAACAGGTAGTTGGACATTCCCTGAGGGGTCTCAGATTGAAGAGGGTGAAGGCCAGACTGAGGGGCCCCTTTCTCCCCACTACCCCAGTGCATGAATTTCATGCACCAGGCTACTAGTGTCTACACTAATAAAAGAGAAAAATGGTAATTGGCGTACGGTGCTACCCTTTTCATTGGCTAATCAGGGCTATATGCAAATTAACTGCCAACTAAGATGGCAGTTAACTGCCAACAAAGATGGCGGCTAATTTGCATATGTAGGCACAATGCAGGGAGGTGGAAGGGAAAGCAGGAAGAAGCCCCCTGCCCCCCAGCCATGATCGGAGAATCAGGCGTCTTTGCCGCCCTGGCCAGTGATAGCAGGAAGTAGGGGTGGAGCCAGCGATGGGAGCTGGGCACGGTCGAAGCTGGCAGTCCGGGGAGCTAGGGGTCCCTTGCCTGGGCCTAAAGCGGAGCCCACGATCGCGGGGCCGCTGCCACTGCGGGTCCCCGCTGCCCGGGCCGGATGCCTAGGCCAGAGGCGTTAGGCCTGGGCAGGGGCGGAGCCTGCAACCGCAGGGAGCTGGGGGTCCCCTGCCCAGGCCTAATGCTTCGGCCAGAGGCGTTAGGCCTGGGCAGGGGCAGAGCGGGAGATCGCGGGGAGTTGAGAGTCCCCTGCCCAGGCCTAATGCCTTGGCCAGAGGCGTTAGGCCTGGGCAGGGGCAGAGCCTGCAACCGTGGGGAGCTGGGGGTCCCCTGCCCAGGCCTAATGCCTCAGCCAGAGGTTTTAGGCCTGGGCAGGGGCAGAGCCTGCAACTGCGGGGAACCAGGGATCCCCTGCCCACGCCTGACACCTCTGCCGGAGGCCTCAGGCCTGGTCAAGGGGCCGATCTGGTGATTGGTGATCGGAGGGTGATGAGGGTCAACTCCTCTGGCCGAGGCATCAGGCCTGGGCGGGGGGCTGGGGGTCCCCTGCCCAGGCCTGATGCCTGGGCCAGAGGCATCAGGCCTGGGTGGGGGGCAGAGCCAGGGATTGGGGGGATATGATGGTCCCCTTTCCCAGGCCTGAAGCCTGGGTCAGAGGCTTCAGGCTTGGGCGGGGGGTGGAGCAAGCGATCAGAGGGAGATGGGGGTCCCCTGCCCAGGCATGATTCCTGGGCCAGAGGCCTCAGGCCTGGGCGGGGGTCAGAGCCAGTGATCGGGGGGAGATGGGGGTCCCCTGTCCAAGCCTGACACCTCTGGAGGAGGCGTCAGGCCTGGGCAAGGGGCCGATCAGGCCATCGGAGGGTGATGGGGGTCTACGCCTCTGGCCGAGGCATCAGGCCTGGGCAAGGGGCAGAGCCAGCAATCGGAGGGGTCTGGGGGTCCCCTGCCCAGGCCTGACGCCTGGGCCAGGGGCATCAGGCCTGGGCTGGGGGCAGAACCAGTGATGGGGGGAAATGAGGGTCCCCTGCCCAGGCCTGACGCCTCTGTCAGAGGCGTCAGGCCTGGGCAAGAGGCCGATCCTGCGATTGGAGGGTGATGGGGGTCAACGCCTGAGGGCTTCCAGTATGTGAGAGGGGGCAGGCTGGGCTGAGGGACACTCCCCCCCCCCCCCGACCCAGTGCACGAATTTCGTGCACCGGGCCCCTAGTGTATATATATATATAATCTCACAGAATACTACTTAGCCATAAGAAAAGATGAATTACTGCATTTGTGACATGAGAATATCATGCTAAGTGAAATAAGCCAGCCAGAACAAGTTAAGAACCATATGATTTCATTCGTATGTGGGATCTAAAATGGAGAAACAAAAAAACCAAAAAAAAAAAAAAAATCATAGACACAGACAAAAGTATGGTGGTTTCTAGAGGGAAAGAGGGAGAGTAGGTAGTGAAAGGTAAAGGGTGTCAAATGTATGGTTATGAAAAATGATTTGAGATTGGGTGATGGGCACAAAATGCAATATACAGATTATGTATCATAGAATTATACACTTGAAATTTATATAGTCTTATTAACCAATATTGCCCCTAAAATTTTAATAAAAAATGGACATCAACTACTACTATGCCTTTCAGATCTTCTCTTTTTTATGTTTTGAGTTTTATTCCCTATGTGTTTGTGACATTAGATGTGAAATAGAAATAACATATACATTTAGAAAGAACTTCTCCTTTCATAATTTTACTTTTTCTTCTCCATTATCATTTATTTCCTTTGGGGTAATGTGCCTTTTGAAACACAGAATTAAGGAACAGACCACACTATGAAAAAAGCTTGTCTATGAATATTATATTTCAGCCACAATCAAGTTGTTTTTGCTGTTTGAAGAGCAAAGCTTCCACTGTAATATAAAAACCACTGTAAACATATTCTTGATATTTTTGTCAACATGTCAATAAAAAAGTAAAAAGTATGAAACAACAATAAAGCTTATAATTAACTTCCATCCATAAATGTATATAACAGAGCAAAATCTCTTACAGTTATACATACACATATGCATAAATATAAGTATTTCTTAAAACAATTTGTAATATAAACACTTAAATTTTTACTTAAAACCCATTTTAGTTAAATTTGATCCCAGTAATAAGCATGTAGAAAAGTAGACCCCTTTTATCTTATTTTTAAAAAAAATATATTTTATTGATTTTTTAGAGAGAGGAAGGGAGAGGGATAGAGACTTAGAAACATCGATGAGAGAGAAACATCGATCAGCTGCCTCCTGTACACCTCCCACTGAGGATGTGCCCGCAACCAAGGTACATGCCCTTGACCAGAATCAAACCTGGGACCCCTCAGTCCACAGGCCGACACTCTATCCACTGAGCCAAACCTTTTATTTTCTCTAGATAGATTTTTAATTACTTCTGTTCAAATATAGGAATGCCAGTTGTCTGGTTTTTAAGAAACCAGAAGGTCTGTGTGTCATGTAGGGAGAAAATTCCCTATAAGAACCTCAAAAAATAACAAAAACTCCATCATTCTCTTTTGATGGCCTGAGTAAGCAGCCGAAGAACATTGGTCACAAACTGGCCTTTGGCCAGGTTTATCTTCTTCAGTTTCCAGACTGTATATTGCATGGACTACTAAGTTGTTCTAGCACTCGCACATTCTCTTTTGTGGAATAAATAGTCCTACTTTGCCTACCCAGTCAATACTACAAAGGAAGAAGGTGGTAGTACATTTTATTTAGCTGATGGGTCATTTTAGTTCTCATTTGATGGCATACATGCAAAGAGATATGTTAGTATGATTGAGAATAATTTGTTAACTTTATATCTTAAAAGGCTAGTTCTTATCCTTTGTAAAGCTTTTAATTGAGGCAGAAAACCTTGATCTTGGACCCATTTTTTGAGTGCCAATACAGAAATATTTTTCACCTTTTGGCAAATGATCAAATACATAATTTAGTTAATAGTTGTGGACTATAACTTTAACACTTAAAATACTTTTTGGACCTCTAATAATGTGGATGCATAAATGAGAGAGATTTATAGGCACACATTTAATTACTTGTAAATTATTAACGGAAATTGTTATTTTTATTGTAAATTGTTTGAGAAAATACTTGTTTGAGAAACTCTTTTTCATTGATTTGCATTAGAAATGGGTTTACACTATTAACATATTTCATCTCCTTTTTCTGGCAATGAGACCTTCTTCTTGGGTACGTAAGTCATGCTGGACAAAGAATGCTTTCTAAATGTAGACAACCTTCTCCTAAAGTTCCCCCCTGAAAAGAAATACAGGAGAGGGTCAAAACAACAATTTGATGCAGCCAGAGACAAGGTTATGACCACTGACTTTTGCATTCTAAGGACAGAATCACAAGGCTTAGTTTCATTGTGTAAAAAGTGAAGGTGGATGGTACGTTGAATATGATATGGCATGAAGCAGATCAAAAAGGCAGCTGTTACAATTATAATCATTCCTATAGCCTTTTTACGACTTGGTAGATTTTTCTTCATTGAATTTTTTAGTAAGGTCAAAATGATCATTGTGTAACAGACGATTATGATAATAAAAGGAATTATAAATCCAAAAAACAATGACACATAATGCAAGACCAAAACATGATTTTTAGCTTGATCATCCTGTGGAGGCTCAAAGCACTTGGTATTGTTTTTCGCATCTTTTAAAGGCGTGGCTAGTAAAAATGGAGAACTGGTCAAAATCACAAAAATCCAAATGCTAACACATACAAATCTGGCTTTTTTCTGTGTAACCAAATTAATGTTTTGGACTGGGAAAACAATTGCAATGCACCGGAAAAAGCTCATGGCTGTCATAAAGAAGATGCTACAATAGAGATTGACATACAAGGCATAGGTGCTGAGGCGGCACAAAAAGTCACCAAAGAACCAAATGCCTTTGTGAACATAATAGACCACACGGAGAGGCAGTGTACACACACACAATAGATCTGATACTGCTAAATTAATCATGTATATTTGGAAGGCTGACTTCTCATGATATGTTTTTATGAGAACATAGAGCACAAAGCCATTGCCAAAGAAGCCCACAACGGAGATCATAGAATACAAGGTGGAATACACTTGATTGCGGAAGTCATCAATAGTGTCATTGCAAATAATATTACTGGCAGAAGATACTGTCAGATTTCCAGCTCCATCCATGTTTCTCTAGGAATGTCTGCTTGTTGCCTACAATATATATATAAAAAATCTTGTCAATTTTTATCAGACCATAAAAAACAGGAGGTAGTAAGCTTTCACTTTATAGTGTCACTATGTATGCATTTTGACCATGGCAGGAAGCAAGGCTAGTAGGACAATGAGGAGGAATTCAACTGCACCTAGTACCCAGGAGAAGCACTCTTTCTTACCTCCTTTTCCACCTGTGTTTGCCTGATGGACTTCCGCTTAATCTTCAAGAACTATCTAAAACGGCTCCGCTTTATTTTGTCTTATTACTCTAGTACTATTCTGTAAATCTTCCTTTAAAGTGAGTTTGGTTTTTCAATTAGAGAAAAGCTCTAAAGAGAGTGTTATCATAAATATGCATCTACTTATCTAGTTATCTATCAATTTATTTATCATTTTTCATATATTTACTGGAAAAGCACTGAATTCTCTTGGAGAATAAAATGTGGGTGAAAATTCGTGGTTCCTCTAAGAAGAGGGTTTCCTAGGTAACATCTGCTGGGTGATGCTTCAACCTAGGGAAAATAATTGGATTTTCTATTAATGTAACTAATTCCCCTGAGGAATAATCTTATTCTAGAATATGGTTGACTCTATTTAGAACCACGACAGAACACCAAGGCTAGAGACATTTTAGAAGCCATCTAATTATTTTAATGA
This sequence comes from Myotis myotis, assembly GCF_014108235.1. Classification (NCBI taxonomy): domain Eukaryota; kingdom Metazoa; phylum Chordata; class Mammalia; order Chiroptera; family Vespertilionidae; genus Myotis; species Myotis myotis. Next base: position 96,484,445 of record NW_023416346.1, read on the forward strand.
GGAAAACACATTGAGGTGAAATGCATTTCTAAAATCTGTACCATAAGTTTGGGCTCTGAGGAAAGACTAACTCATTGGAATATACTTTCTGGCTGAATATGTTGTACCTGTTCATCCTCGTTCTCTTCCTAGACTCACACTCACAGCCTTAACTGTTGAAAAATACATGTTCATTTCTTTCATAACAAGAAGTTGTTACTTGGTCAACTTAGGTCAACTATATCACGGCAGTTAATCAGGGCAAACTAATCAGATAAAAATGGGGATAAGGTAGTGATTTCTTTAATGTTCCTCTACATTATTTTCCTTTATTCTTTATAAGAAGGTGGGAGCAATTCATCAGTAAATAATGGTAGATAATTTTTGATTGAAGTCTAATTTGTTGGCCTTTTACACAGCTCTTGCTCAATGGTAAGAGGGGAGTTGGGGTTTGTAAGGTGAGAGGGCTGCTTGAGCATGAAATAAATGCCAGCAATAGAAGAAACTGATCTCGTCTCTGCATAGGAACACAGAAACATACAGCTCTTATAGTGGTTGTAGGTGGGATATAACTCCCCATGCTTACTACTGTTAGCAATTATATCTGCTGCAAAGATATACGTCATCCATCCATCCAAGTTCTATTTTTTCCTTTCATTAAAAAATGTCATTTTTTTAACCAAGAACTGTTGGTATATGATAAAAAAATTGAAGATGAATCTGAGGCTGTATATCTTAAAATGATAGAGAAAAATTAGTTCACTGTTACTAACCTCTGCATTATTCCTCAGTTTGCTTTCCAAGTACCTGTCTCTTTCACCATTTGTCCTCTGAACTCAGGTATAATTGTGGAAGAAAGGGAAATTGCCTAAACCTAATCTAGTGGTTTGTTTGTTAGCCTTGTATTGAGTTTTCCCCAAATAGAGCAGTGTTATGTTGTGAATCACTAGATGGTGCTGTTGAAAATTTTTTATATAGCTTTTGTTTTAAGAAGTACACTTGAAGGGTATTAGGTAATTACCATCTGTCCTTCCACTATCGACCCTCACTATACCCTGCCACAAACTTTTTCTGGAATAATTTTTCATACATGATAGCTTCCAATTATGTTATGTTCTTGCTCTAAAACCTTCAATGGCTCCTGAGAACCTTCCGAATAAAATCCAGATTCCTTGGCCAGATTAAAGCTTCCTATAGTCTAGTTGCAATGAAACTTTCCTAGCTTCTTTCTTTTTCTTTTCTTTTTTTTTTTTGCTTTCATTCTGAGTTTATTTAACATTTCATCCAGCTGAACTGGAACAGTACATTGATCCCCACACTGGCAAGACACTGCGCTAACACTGAACAGCCACCGCCCGCAGCACACGCACAGCCACTCCCGCCTGTGGGTCCAGCGCCTTTCCCAGCCATTGCACTTCCTGGGAGCGGTCCTCCAGGTCGCTGGGAGGTGACCAAGGGCATCCTGTCCGTTTGTTCCTTTTTATAAACCACGGTTACGCTGACAGGAGATAAAGCGCCAGGAGCCGGAGCTCCTACGATAATGTTAAGTAGACACAGCTCCACAGTTGCTAGCCCTTTCATAATGGCGCCTAAAAATGGCAGTTTATCCACCTTCTGCCCAGCCATTGTTTTTTCAGTAAAGGTGAGGATGCTGGGGGGGCTCCCAGTGAGGGGGTCAGCATTCTGGGTAGCCGGGCGTGGGAGGGCCTCCCGGGCTGGGCTCTCTGTAGGAGCACCCTGGAAGCACCTCAGGGAGACCGCCTTGAATTTCAGGCTTTGACCACTCCTTCAAGAGCAGCATCTATGGCAACAAAACACACGCAAGGCCGGCATGTGTTGTGGGAACCTCTTTTGCTTCAAAGGGTTTAAGACGGAAAAGTGGAGAACATTTTGGAGGCATAAAGGACCTAGCTTCTTTCTTACTTCTCCCCTTTGCAGATCCTAAAATTCAATGGAAAAACTATTTAGCTATATACCAGGAATATTTTTCACATGTTTTCCTACCTGCCTATCTTTTTTCATGAATTTCTTCTTCTTGAAATGCTCTTTCCTCCATCCATGTGCAAAAACTACTCATCCTTCAGCACAAATTACATCTTAACCAAACCTTTTCTCAACCTCTATCCAAAGTAATTTCTATATTTTTCCATGCTGGGGTACTTTTAATCTATCTTGCAGATCAATGATTTGCATGCATGTGTTATCTTTCCTCACAGACTTTCTGGATGATATATAAGAAGGCACCACACATAGGGCTAACACATATGTACCTTGCCCATAAGTGCTCAGTAAATGTTAATTGAGTGAATGAGTAAATTAATGATGGAACAAGTTTGTCATTTGAAAGGATTATTTATCATCCAGATTCACTTAGTGTTACATTTTCATTCTAGTAATTAAAAATCTTTCCAGCCTCAGAGTCTAAAGTGGCTCTGTTAAGTAAAGTTGCTTCCTAAATTATTAAGGAAGGCACTAAATCATAAAGCTAACTATAAGATTAAAAAACACCCATATCTTGATACAGAGTAATTATTTGTCTGTTAAATAGTATAAATACATTTGAAACTCCCATATCTTTGGATAAAATATGCCAAGTAAATCTGATAAAGAAATTAATAGAAACAGACAAAGAAACAGATGATCTTTATTTCCTTTAAGAAACTTTCCAGCCCTTACAGACCAAAATAAGCTTTCCTAGTAATTTCTATATTTAGGTTCAATTGTTTATTTTTAATTAATCAAGTCAACTGACTTAAAGTAGGCCACTAAAAAAAAAAGACTGTAAAATTCTCAAACTAATAATAAATCCTAAAGGGGTAGGGATCATTTAGTCCAAGCCACTCATTATACAGGAAGGCTTTGCTTGCCTTCAACAACGTTTAATTCATATTTATAGAATTACTGTGATTCCCCATTAATGAGACCCATGCTATGTGGATACTGAGATGCCTAATATTCCATTTCTGCCTTCAAGAAGCTCATAGTATTGTGGGGGAAAGGAGTGATGGCTCAGAGTGTAGAGAGATTACAATGCAGTATGAAAGAGTTATAGCACAAAACAAATGGTTATTAGTTGATTAATATAAACAAACAATAAACATAAATGAACTTAATTTTAGTGCAAATGATGAAGGAAGTTACTTTATGAAGATACTTTGCAAGTTAAAGAAACAAGAGTCATTTAGAAAATGGAACCATACCTCTTTGCAGCACTGCAGTATTCTTCAAAAATGTTCCTGGTTGTGATCAGTGCCTCTTATGATATAGTATCAGATGAAGCCTAAACTGGAATCATAACACTGAAAGGGAAGTTAAAGACATTAGAAGCAGTCCAGAAGGGTCATGGGAGCTGAGCAGCCTTAAACACAGTTCCAGGGTGTGTGATGGGACATCAAAACTCTGACAGATTTAGGACGTGTTATTGAATTCCATGCCTCATTCTTTTCTCTCCATTCATTTTTATATCCCCAGGGACAAAACTTGGAATAGAAACCAGGGCTGATTATTGATGTTTGCTTCTGTGTACACGTAACTTCTGTTTCTAAAGATGAACAGAGTATCATAAGTACTCTTTTTGCTATGAAGCCATGGCATTTACCATATTTTCTCTTCTAAACAGTTTGTTACAAAGTTCAAAGGGGACATAATTTAGGAGTTCATATCCAAGGATCTAGTTTTTTTAGGAATAAGAGTTAGAACAAAAAAAATCAAGTATATTTGTCTGGGATGCCCAAGGGACAATTTTCCCTAAAGGAAAGATGGCTTGGACTTTGGAGTGTTCTCCCTAAAAACTCATAATAGCAGTTATTGTTTATATCATTAATTTGGCACATATTATATACCTTTGGAGATAAACTGTTTTATAATTTGTATAGTTAACTTTTAATGAGTGTATGTCTCTTCTCTTCAATTAAACTATATCATAAAATCTAACTGTATAACAAAACTTAAGAAATGAGCAAATAAGGGTTTTCTTGGAACAGCAGCAACTCGAACACTTTTATTTTAAACTAGAGGCCTGGTGCACAAACTTCGTGCATCAGGGCGGGTCCCCTCAGCCCAGCCTGCATCCTCTCAAATCGGGGACTCCTTGGGGGATGTCTGACTGCTGGTTTAGCCTGATCCTGGGGATTGGGCCTAAACTGGCAGTCAGACATCCCTCTCACAATCTGGGACCACTGGCTCTTAATTGCTCACCTGCCTGCCTGATCACCCCTAACTGCCCTGCCTATCAGCCTGATCACCCCTCACTGCCTCTGCCTGCTGGCCTGATTGCCTCTAACGGCTCCCCCCCACCAGCCTGGCCACCCCTTACTGCCCACCCTACTGGCTTGGTTTCCCCCAACTATCCCCCCCCCCCCTACGAGCCTGGTCACCCCACACAGCCTGCTGTTCAGTCATTTGGTCATCCCTCACTAACCCACCTGCTGGCCTGGTTACCCCCAACTGCCCCCCTGCAGGCCTGGTAGCCCCTAACTGCCCCCCTCGCTGGCCTGGTTGCCCCTTACTGCCCCTTCTGCTGGCCTGGTCGCTCCCAACTGCCCCCCTGCCAGCCTGGTTGCTCCCAACTGCCCCCTCTGCTGGCCTGGTTGCACCTAACTTCCCCCCTACCCCCTGCTGGCCTGGTTGCCCCTAACTGCCTCCCCCCCCGCTGGCCTGGTCACCCCCATCTCCCCCCCTTGCCAGCCTGGTCTCCCCACACAGCCTGCTGTTCAGTTGTCTGGTCGTCCCTCCCTAACCCCCCTGCTGGCCTGGTCGTCCCCAGCTGTTCCCCCTGCTGGCCTGGTCGCCCCTTACTGCCCCCCCTGCTGGTCTGGTTCCCCCAAACTCCCCCCTCCCCCCACCAGCCTGGTCACTCCACACAGCCTGCTGTTCAGTCATTTGGTTGTCCCTCACTAACCCCCCTGAAGGCTTTGTCACCCAATGCAGCCTGCTGTTCAGTCGTTACTGTGATGGCGACCTCTACAATTTGCATATTCCTCTATTATTAGTATAGATTTGTGTTACCCGATGGCAACTTTCATCCTTGTTTGCAAGGACCCCAGAGACTTGGCACTTTTCATTTATCTGTGGTTTAAGTGACAACAAAATAAACATCTTTCTCCAGTTTATTCTTTGCAAGTATAAACAGGTTGGAACTTTCCAAAGGAACTCTACTGAAAAAAAGGAAATCAAGAGGAAAATAAAGGAAATGCAAAAATATAAAAGAGATAAGTTATAAAACTAGGGACCTGAATCTACTGCTACAATATTGCTGTTTGAGTCTACTCTGTCCTTCAATAATCATTGTTAAGATCTTCAATTTCTTTTCCCTCTCTGAATTAACATAGATAACCAATAGCTAGCAGTCTGGGTGAAGTATAAGTTACAGGTGGGAAATAAAGTTGGCTTTAATATTTTGTTATTCAGTCAGTAATATATATATTTTGTTTAACTTGTCCTAGGTCTCTGTAATCAATACAGATATACTAACTGAATGTTGAATGAAAAAAATTCTTTCTAGTCATGAAATTATGTGATTCCACTCACTTTATATATGGGGAAAATTAACTTTTGACATTTTCACAATTTTGTGTTTAGACAAAACTTTTATTTCTCCCTAGTGTGGAAAGAGAAAGAGGACCCTATGAAAAGTTTAATATTACCAGGCTAATATACTAGTTAACAATTTCCATGGTAGCTGTGCAATTACAATTTGGCACAATCACTACATGCACATGAGCAAATGTGGCATTGTCTGGGTAACAGTGTAATGTTTCCTCAAGTTTGGGATCCTGATGTGTCTTCTATGCTTCCTTTAGTAATTTTGAGTTTTGCACCTAGCAAGCACTTAATACTTTACTTACTTTCCTCCTTTCCCTTTTCAGTTTCCTTGAGGACTCTTGTCTCTGACAACAGTTTTCTCACAATTTGATTTCAATTATTTAATTCAGGAGTTGTTCAGATATTTTATTTGGAGATTATATATATATATTCTCCTTGGTTTTTACCCTGTCTTTTTGTTGCTCAAGAGTTAACAAATGCCACTCTAAATCATTTATATGCAAATATGTATGCACCCCTATGTTAACTGCAGCATTATTCCCAGTGACCAAGACTTGGAAACAGCCAAAGTGCCCTGTGATAGAGGAGTGGATAAAGAAGATGTAGTACATATACACAATGGAATACTACTCAGCCATAAGAAAGGATGAAATAATGTCATTTACCACAACATGGGTGGACCTTGAGAACATTATGCTAAGTGAAGTAAGTCAGACAGAAAAAGCTAAGAAAGATATGGTTTCACTCATATATGTATATGTAAAAGCCTAAGCGACCATTACGACTGGATGACTGGACAACCGGCCAGTAGCTATGATGCGTACTGGCCACCAGAGAGCAAATGCTCAACATAGGAACTGCCCCGTGGTGGTCACTGCACTCCCACAGCCAACCTCCCGTGGCTGGCCAACCTCCTGTGGTCCCTCCCCCTGGCCGGCTGGTCCTGATCAGCCCTGATCACAGGCCAGGCGGAAGGACCACACATGTACACGAATTCATGCACCAGGCCTCTAGTGTGGAATATAAAACTGAAACTTATGAACACAAACAGCAGTGTGGTGGTTGCCAGAGGGAGGGGAGTGGGGGGAGAGAAGGGTCCTAATAGGAAGTGACAGGAGAAGATTTGACTTTGGGTGGTGGGCACATGGTCCTATATACAGATTTTGTAACTTAGTAATCCACACATGAAACCTATATGTTCATGTTGACTAATGTCACCCCACTAAGATTTAATAAAAAAATAGTAAAAAAATAAAGAGCTTGGGGAAAAAAGAGTTAACAAATGCCTATAATCAAGTCCCAACTCTATATTTCAAGCAACCCTCTCCACAAACTAGCCCTAGCCTCCTATCCAACCTTCTGTTTCACAGAGAAAAGTGTTAATGGAAGAGGCCAAATAAGTTTTGCTACCTGGAGAAAGAAGAAATCCACTAGTAAGTACTAAAGAGAGTTTAGGGCTCTCAGAAAGAGAGCTTTGAAACAATGTGTGGCATCATTTTGGATGTGCAGTTATTTCTAAGATATGCTGTAGAATGAAAGTGAGAGCTTAATTATTGGAATAGTGACTCTTAGGAAAACTTGGTTTAGGGACATGGTTACCCTGATATTCTAGTTTAGAATTCTGATAGTCTTGACATGCATATCCCTTGAGTGAAATATAGTGACTCCCTAAAGTTGGCTAATATATTTGTTCTTACAGTCTTATAGTACCAAAGTTTAACTTTTTATTTTATCCTGTCCTCATTTAAAGGTATGCATGGTTTCCACCCAATATATCCCCGACCTTGGGCCCACTTCCAGCCTTGCCCCACTTGAATCATCTTTTGAATAATGAAACATCTATTTTGACCTTGTTTGTCCAATCTAAACAAATCATAAACATTTTGTTCCTTTAAAAGTAAGATCTTGGGAAGTAGTCAAGTATACTTGATGTATCCAATAACCTTAATCAGGGGAGATGCCAGGACCAAGTTTGATCAGCAGAGTGAGAGGTGGGAATTTGTTTGCTTTCTAACATTTGAACCCTAAAATGATCTTAGGAGGTGACCTTAATTTTGGAAGTTGGTTCCCAGAAGACTGTGATAAGATTTCTGAAAGTGGACAAATAAGAACAGCTGTATTAGTCTAAATTTGGGGACTTTACCTTTCTGATTGAACTTTGTTGGAGTAAAACAAATTATAAATACTTGGGAAAAATGACTCACTTATGTGTGTTATTAAAGGTACAAGAAACCAAAGTATTCTACCTTAAAGGAGAATACTTTCTCTAAGGGTCAAGAAGATAAGTGAAAATTTACACTGAGCCTACTTTGTTCTCTAAAATATAAGAAGATTATGGAAAAATTTAAAATTAGGAAAAAAGCATGTTGTTTTTGTTTTTTTTTCTTCTTTTTTGTTTTTATTTATTTTTCTTTTTTAAAGCATTTTTTTAAAGGCCAGTTTGTTGGTTTTACAAAATGTAACTTTTTGAAAGGTAGACATAATGTTGAGGGGGTGGTAGAAAATCTCTTCTGTTCACATTATGGGAAAGCAAGAGGGCTAAAGATGTTTAAAACACACAAAATTTCACAGTGAGATCATAAACTTAAAAAAAATATTTTTAAACTACAGTTTACATTCAGTGTTATTTTCTATTAGTTTCAGGTGTATACATAGTAGTTAGACAATCATGTACTTTACAAAGATTTCCCCTGATATTTCCAGTACCCACCTGGCACCTTACATCATTGCAATATAATTGACTATACTAGTGGCCTGGTGTATGGATTCATGCACATTGAAAGGAAATTAATTAGAAGAAAGATATGTGTGATAATTACATTACTCAAAAAATTACATGTCAAAATAGTATATATAATATTCTATCTAATAAAGAGGTAATATGTAAATTGACCATCACTCCAAGACACAAGATGGCCGCCCCATGTGTTCAAAGATGGCTGCTCGCATGTGGACACAAGAAGGCTGCCACAAGAAGGCTGGCAGGAGAGGGCAGTTGAGAAGGACCAGGCCTGAAAGGGAGGACAGTTGGGGGTGATCAGGCCTGCAGGGGAGGGCAGTTGGAAGGAACCAGGCCTGCAGGGGATGGCAGTTGGGGGTGACCAGGCTGGCAGGGGAGGACAGTTAGTGGTGAACAGGCTGGCAGGGAAGGGCAGTTAGGGGCAACCAGGCCGGCAGGGGAGCAGTTAGGAGCCAGCAGTCCTGGATTGTGAGAGGGATGTCTGTGGGATCTGGCCTAAATGGGCAGTTGGACATTCCTCAAGGGGTCCTAGATTGGAGAAGGTGTAGGCTGGGCTGAGGGACACCCCCCCCCCATGCACGAAATTCGTGCACTGAGCCTCTAGTAGTATTATAAAGTTAAAACACACATGTCAATGGCTCCAGCAAGAGCTTTATATGTATCGTGCATGCATGAGTCAAAGTTAATTTTTAAATTGCAAGTGTGCATCATATATACCGGTTGGTCGGTCGGTTGGGTGGTCAGACAGACATATGGTCAGTAATGTAGACTTTAATATGTATAGATTCTCTATGCTATACTTTATATCCCTGGAACTGTTTTGCTAACTACCAATTGTATTTCTTAATCTCTTCACCTTTTCATCCAGTCCCTTAAGCTCCTTTCCCTCTGGTAATCACCAGTCTGCTCCCTGTATCTGTGACTCTGTTTTAATTTTGTTTGTTCATTCCTTTTGTTCTTTAGATTCCACTTGTAAGTAAAATCCTATGGTATTTTTCTTTCCCTGACTGACTTATTTCACTTAGCATAGTACCCTCCAAGTCCATCCATGCTGTTGCAAATCGTAAGATTTCATTCTTTTTCATGGCTGAGTAATATTCCGTTGCATAGATGTACCTCAGTGTTTTTATTCACTTGTCTATTGATGGCTACTTGGGTTACTTCCATATCATGGCTACTGTAATGCAATGAACATAGGAGTGCATATATTATTTAGCATTAGTGTTTTGGGTTTCTTCAGGTATAGTCCCAGAAGCAGAATTGCTGGGTTATAAGGCAGGTCCATTTTTAATTTTTTTTTTGAGGAAACATCATACTTTTTTCCACAGTGGCTGCACAAGTCTGCATTCCTACCAAGAGTGCACAAGGGTTTCCTTTTCTCCACATCCTTGCCAGCACTTGTTTGTGGATTTATTGATGAGAGCCATTCTGGCAGGTGTGAAGTGATACCACACTGGTTTTAATTTGCATTTCTCTGATGATTAGTGACTATGAGCGTTTTTTCAAGTCTATTGGCCATCTGTATGTTCTCTTTGGAGAAGTGTCTATTCATGTCTTGTGGCTGAGATGATAAACTTTTGTTATTTTAAAGTTTAGCAATTGAAAAAATGTCCAAATAGAAAATCCTTAATTTAAGCTTTTTTTAAAAAAATTGCCATCTCAGGATATTTTCCATTAATTTTTAGGGAGAGTGGAAGACAGAGGGAAAGACAGAGAGAAACATCAATGTGAGAGAAACACATTTATTGGTTGCCTTCTGCATGAGCCATAACCAGGGCCCGAACCAGGGCAGAGCCTGCAACCAAGGTACGAATCATTGACTGGAATTGAACCTGGGACCCTTTGGTCTGCAGACTGATGTTCTATTTACTGAGCCAAACTGTGTAGGGCCTTAGTTTACATTTTAAAAATAGGAATGAGACCCACATAAGTTGCAAATGAAATCTATACTAATAAAAGGCAAATTAACCGCCACTCTGCAACAAAGATGGTGGTACCCATAGCCACAAAGATGGTGATGCTGGCCGGAGCCATGGAGCTGTTTTCCCATGCAGTGGGCCTTCTTGTTGTTTTGTTGATGGTTTCTTTTGCTGTGCAGAAGCTTTTTATTTTGATGTAGTCCCATTTGTTTATTTTCTCTTTAGTTTCCAATGCCCTAGGAGCTGTATCAGTGAAGAAATTGCTTCGGCATATGTCTGAGATTTTGTTGCCTTTAGATTCTTCTAGTATTTTTATGGGTTCCCGTCATACATTTAAGTCCTTTATCCATTTTGAGTTTATTTTTTTGTATGGTGTAAGTTGGTGGTCTAGTTTCATTTTCTTGCAGGTATCCGTCCAGTTTTCCCGACTCCATTTATTGAAGAGACTATCTTGACTCCATTGTATGTTCTTGCCTCCTTTGTCAAATATTAATTGAGCATATTGGTTCGGGCTGATTTCTGGGCTCTCTATTCTATTCCATTGATCTATATGTCTGTTCTTGTGCCAGTACCAGGCAGTTTTGAGAACAGTGGCTTTGTAATACAGCTTGATATCTGGTATTGAGATCCCACCTACTTTGTTCTTTCTCAGGATCGCTGCAGCTATTCGGGGTCTTTTTTTATTCCAGATGAATTTTTGGAGAGTTCGTTCTAGGTCTGTGAAATATGCCATTGGTATTTTAATGGCAAGTGCATTGTATTTATAGATTGCTTTGGGTAGTATGGACATTTTAATGATGTTGATTCTACCAATCCAAGAACATGGTATGTTCTTCCATCTGTTTATGTCTTCCTCTATGTCTTTTTTCAACGTCCTGTAGTTTTTTGAGAAGAGGTCTTTTACCTCTTTAGTAAAGTTTATTCCTAGGTAGCTTAATTTTTTCGGTGTGAAGGTAAATGGGATTGTTTTTTTAGTCTCTCTTTCTGCACATTCACTATTGGTGTATAGAAATGCCATAGATTTCTTGGCGTTAATTTTGTATCCTGCTACATTGCTGAATCCATTTATTAAGTCTAATAGTTTTTTGATGGAGTCTTTAGGGTTTTTATGTATAATATCATGTTATCTGCAAATAAGGGCAGTTTTACTTCTTCTTTTCCAATTTGGATGCTTTTTATTTCTTCTTCTTGTCTAATTGCAATGGCTAATACTTCCATTACTATATAGAACAGGAGTGGTGAGAGTGGGCATCCCTCTCTTGTTCCTGCTTCTGAGGTGGGTCTCTTGTAGACAGAAAATGTATGGGTCATGTTTTTTTTAATCCATTCAGCCACTCGATGTCTTTTGGTTTGAGCATTTAGTCTGTTTACGTTTAAAGTTATTATTGAAAGGTACTTGTTTGTAGCCATTTCTTTTTTTGTGTGGCTGTTTTCTTTCTGAGCTTTCTGTTTCTTCTTTTTACACCAGTCCCTTTAGCATTTCTTGCATTGCTGGCTTGGTGGTGATAAACTCCCTTAGTTTGTTTTTTTGTTGTTGTTGTTGTTTTTGTTTGTTTGTTTGTTTGTTTTGTTTTGTTTTTGTCTGTGAAGCTTCTTATTTCCCCTTCAATTTTGAATGATAGCCTTGCTGGATAGAGTATTCTTGGATTGAGTCCTTTGCTTTGCATCACTTTGTAAATTTCTGTCCATTCTTTTCTGGCCTGATGTGTTTCTGTTGGGAAATCATTTGATAATTGTTGGGGGCCAGATGTAAGCTGGCAAGGTCCTGGCACCTGAAGGGGCTAGCAAGGCTGGGACCCTTACCCACACAGTTTTCCCAGACTTGTTTGGATGGCAATTATCAGTAGAATGGGAGTAACATTTGTAGAATGAGAACAGCCTTTCATAGCTTACCAAGAAGTCTGTAACTATTTACTGAGATATGCTGTACTGAGAACTTGTCCTTCTGCTGTATCTCTCCCTTAGAGATTAAGAGGAACAAAGAATACATTCCTCTTGACAGACCCTCCGATTCAGGGTGTTGTGTATAAATAGGACTGTATAGCTAATAAACTCGCTTCAGTTCATCAAGAGAACTGGGGTCCTCCCAACCCCGCTTTCCTGTCTTTCTTTCTTTTCTCAATTCCCACCTCCCTGCCTCAGCCCGGCTCAACCCTGTCAGGCTGGCCCTGACAGATAATCTCATGGGAGATCCCTTGAATGTAACTTTCCATCTCTCTCTTGCAGCCTTTAAGATTCTCTCTTTGTCCTGAACATTTGCCATGGTAATTATGATGTGTCTTTGTGTGGGTCTTTTTGGGTTCACCTTGTTTGGGACTCTGCTTCTGTGATTTTTTTCTTCCCCACCTCTGGGAAGTTTTCTGATATTATTTCTTCAAATAGGTTTTCTAACCCTTGTTCCTCTTTCTGTTGTTCTGGCACCCCTATTATTCGTATGTTGTTTCGTTTCATGTTGTCCCATAGCTCCCTTATACTCTCCTCCTGTCTTTTGATTTTTTTCTCCAATTGCTGTTCAGTTTGGGTGTGTTTTATTTCCCTGTGTTCTAATTAGCTGATTCGGTCCTCCGCTTCACCTAGTCTACTATTGAAACTTTCAATGGTGTTTTTTATTGCAGCTATATCACTCTTCATTTCTTCTTGGTTCTTACATAATTTATTGATTTTTTCATCTGTTTCTTCTTGCTTCTTGCATAAGTTGTTGATTTTTTCCTCCATCTGGTTTATGCACTCTATAACCCTTAATCTGAATTCTTTTTCTGTCATGTTGCATGCCTCTGTATCACTTAGCTGCTTTTCTGGAGAGTCCTTTTTTTCTTTCCTTTGGGGGTTTATTTGTCTATCCATGTTTGATCGTACCACCATATCTAGATGTTGAGTCATTCAGTGGCTGCTCCTTTGGTGGCCATGGCTCCTTGGGCTGCAGTTGCTTCTCGGGCGGTTTTGGTAGCAGCTGTTCCTCAGTTGGTAGCAGCTCCTCTGGTGGGTGCTGTTCACAGTTGTGGTGGCTCCTCTGGCTTAAACCTTATTTTAAAGGGCTCACCCTATTTAATAGTCTCACCCAGGATAATCCCCTTTTAAGTTAACTGAAAACCAACTTATTCATACACAAGAATGAAATCCCCTTATATTCAGTGGCCCAACCCTACACTCCAGGGGAGGAGATTATACAGATCTGTACATAAAGGGGTAGGAATCCTGAAAGCCATCTTTGAATTCCATCTGCCAAAGAATAAATGTCTAGAAGGGATTTTCTAGAGAGGAAATGTGGTCCAAAGCCAAGCTAGAAAAATCTGCAAAAATGTGGTAGCCATGGAAGTATGGACTTATAAATAGAAAAGTAAGGATAATTGGTTAAGATGCTTCAGGTGGATGTTCATTTCATCTGAGACACCTTTTTTTCCTGGCAAGGTAGGAGTGAAACACTATATCAGAGGTGGGCAAACTTTTTGACTCAAGGGCCACAATGGGTTCTTAAACTGGACCAGAGGGCCGGAACAAAAGCATGGATGGAGTGTTTGTGTGAACTAATATAAATTCAAAGTAAACATCATTACATAAAAGGGTACGGTCTTTTTTTTCCATAGTTTTATTCATTTCAAACGGGCCGGATCCGGCCCGCGGGCCGTAGTTTGCCCACGGCTGCACTATATTCTCCACATACATGCTCCAACAAAAGAGGATTGTCAGAAATCTTTGCCATGAGTCCTGATGAGATTGCTGTGATAAATTATAGCAAAGGTTGGGAATACAGCTGAAGATTTCCAGATAAAGGCAGAGTTTTGCAATGTTGAAAGAAGCTCTTAAAATAGGCACATATGTCACTAAAGAAAGCCCCTATGAGAAAACAGAAGACCATCCAATTGTCCTTTAGTGTGGAGGAGCATATTTTACCTTATTTCCTTGAGTTTTTCAGAAAATATTAAAGTAGTGACATTCTTTTCAGGAATACATACAGTTTTGAGACATTGAGAAGAACCTCTTCAGGTATCTATTTTTAGTAAATGTAGTGAATTGGGAGTAGTCTTTGACAATGCAAGTAAATAGCACATTAAAAGTTAATTTAAACCTGGCTGGCATGGCTCAGTGGTTGAGCATCAATCTATAAACCAGGAGGTCATGATTTGGGGTTGTGGGCTCGATCCCCATTCTGGGGCATGGAGGAGGCAGTCCATCAATGATTCTCTCTCATCATTGATGTTTCTATCTCTCTCTTCCTCTTCCTTCTTCTCTGAAATAAAATAATATATATATATATTTGAAAAATTAATTTAATTGAATAATCTCTTCTGGTTTTATTACACGATAAATGGCTTCTTATTTTGTCATAAATAGAATAAAATTAAATGTCTATTGTCTTGTCTAAATTACCTCAATGTATTAAATGATGAGCTAAACTTACTGAGGTTAAAACTGATCATTTTAAAGGATAAGGCTGAAAAACCAAATTGCTAAGTTTAACTTCTTTTTTTTATTGCTTAAAGTATTACAAAGAGTATTACATATGTCTCCTTTTTTTCCCCCCGCCCTTGACATTCCCCTGGCCTCCCCTACCCCCCAGTGTATTGTGTCCATTGGTTATGCTTGTGTGCATGCATACAAGTCCTTTGGTTGATCTCTTACCCACACCCTCCTGCCCTCCCACCCTCCCTGTCCTTCCTGCTGTAGTTTGACAGTCTGTTCGAGGCAGCTCTGCCTCTGTATCTATTTTTGTTCATAAGTTTATAATGGTCTTTATTACCCAGAAATGAGTGAGAACATGTGGTATATTTCCTTCATTGACTGGCTTATTCACTTAGCATAATGCTCTCCAGTTCCATCCATGCTGTTGCAAATGGTAAGAGTTCCTTCTTTTTCACAGCAGCATAGTATTCCATCGTGTAGATGTACCACAGTTTTCTAATCCATTCATCTACAGATGGGCACTTAGGCTGTTTCCAGATCTTAGCTATGGTGAATTGTGCTGCTATGAACATAGGGGTGCATATATCCTTTCTGATTGGTGTTTCTGGTTTCCTAGGATATATTCCTAGAAGTGGGATCACAGGGTCAAATGGGAGTTCCATTTGTAGTTTTTTGAGGAAACTCCATACTGTCTTCCATAGTGGCTGCACCAGTCTGCATTCCCACCAACAGTGCACAAGTGTTCCTTTTTCTCTACATCCTCTCCAGCACTTGTAGTTTGTTGATTTGTTGATGATAGCCAGTCTGACAGGTGTGAGATGGTACCTCATTGTTGTTTAGATTTGCATCTCATGGATGATTAGTGACTTTGAGCATGTTTTCATATGTCTCTTGCCTTTCTGAATGTCCTCTTTTGAAAGGTGTCTATTTAGATCCTTTGCCCATTTTTTGATTGGCTTGTTTATCTTCCTTTTGTTAAGTTGTATGAGTTCCCTATAAATTTTGGAGATTAGGCCCTTATCAGATATGACATTGGCAAATATGTTTTCCCATGCAGTGGGTTTTCTTGTTGTTTTGTGGATGGTTTCTTTTGCTGTGCAGAAGCTTTTTATTTTGATGTAGTCCCATTTGTTTATTTTCTCTTTAGTTTCCAATGCCCTAGGAGCTGTATCGGTGAAGAAATTGCTTCGGCATATGTCTGAGATTTTGTTGCCTTTGGATTCTTCTAGTATTTGTATGGTTTCCCGTTGTACATTTAAGTCCTTTATCCATTTTGAGTTTATTTTTTTGTATGGTGTAAGTTGGTGGGCTAGTTTCATTTTTGTTCATGTATCTGTCCAATTTTCCCAACACCATTTATTGAAGAGACTATCTTGACTCCATTGTATGTTCTTGCCTCCTTTGTCAAATATTAATTGAGCGTATTGGTTGGGGCTGATTTCTGGGCTCTCTATTCTATTCCATTGATCTATATGTCTGTTCTTGTGCCAGTACCAGGCAGATTTGAGAACAGTGGCTTTGTAACACAGCTTGATATCTGGTATTGAGATCCGACCTACTTTGTTCTTTCTCAGGATCACTGCAGCTATTCGGGGTTGTTTTTTATTCCAGATGAATTTTTGGAGAGTATGTTCTAGGTCTGTGAAATATGCCATTGGTATTTTAATGGGAAGTGTGTTGAATTTATAGATTGCTTTGGGCAGTATGGACATTTTAATGATGTTGATTCTACCAATCCAAGAACATGGTATGTTCTTCCATCTGTTTATGTTTTCCGCTATGTCTTTTTTCAACATCCTGTAGTTTTCTGAGAAGAGGTATTTACCTCTTTAGTTAAGTTTATTCCTAGGTAGCTTAATTTTTTTGGTGCGATGGTAAATGGGATTGCTTTTTTAGTCTCTCTTTCTGCACATTCACTATTGGTGTATAGAAATGCCATAGATTTCTTGGCGTTAATTTTGTATCCTGCAACATTGCCTAATTCTTTTATTAAGTCTAATAGTTTATTGATGGAGTCTTTAGGGTTTTTTAAGTATAATATCATGTCATCTGCAAATAAGGACAGTTTTACTTCTTCTTTTCCAATTTGGATGCCTTTTATTTCTTCTTCTTGTCTAATTGCAATGGCTAATACTTCCAGTACTATGTCGAACAGGAGTGTTGAGTGTGGGAATCCCTGTCTTGTTCCTGTTCTTAGGGCAAATGGTGTTAGTTTTTGTCCATTGAGTATGATGTTGGTTGTGGGTTTGTCATATATGGCTTTTATTATGTTGAGGTATGATCCTTCAATTCCCACCTTGCTGAGAGTTTTTATCAAAAATGGGTGTTGAATTTTGTCAAATGCTTTTTCTGCATCAATTGATATGACTATGTGGTTTTTTTCTTTCAATTTGTTTATGTGGTGTATCACGTTTATTGATTTGCGGATATTGTACCATCCTTGCATCCCTGGGATAAATCCTACTTGGTCGTAGTGTATGATTTTTCTGATGTACTGCTGGATCTGATTTGCTAAGATTTTGTTGAGGATTTTGGCATCTATGTTCATGAGGGATATTGGCCAGTAATTCTCTTTCATTGTGTTGTCTTTACCTGGTTTTGGTATTAGGGTGATGCTGGCTTCATAGAATGAGCTTGGAAGTGTTCCTTCCTCTTGGATTTTTTGTTGTAGTCTGAGGAGGATAGGTTTTAGTTCTTCCTTGAATGTTTGGTAAAAGTCCCCTGTGAAGCCGTCTGGTCCTGGGCTTTTGTTTGCTGGAAGCTTTTTGATGATTGTTTCAATTTCTTCCATAGTTATTGGCCTATTGAGATTTTTAGATTCTTCCTGATTAAGTTTTGGAATGTTGTATTTTTTTAGTAACATGTCCATTTCCTCCAGGTTGTCTAGTTTGTTAGAGTAGAGTTGTCCATAGTACTTTTTAACAATCATTTGTATTTCTGTGGGGTCTGTTGTTATTTCGCCTCTTTCATTTCTGATTTTGTTGATTTGGGTCCTTTCCCTTTGCTTCTTGGTGAGCCTGGCTAGAGGTTTGTCAATCTTGTTTATCCTTTCAAAGAACCAGCTCTTTGATTCATTGATTGTCTGTATTGTTTTTTTGGTCTCTATGTCATTTATTTCTGCTCTAATCTTTATTATCTCCTTCCTTCTGCTCACTCTGGGCTTTTCTTGTTGCTCTCTTTCTAATTCTTTGAGTTGTAGAGTTAGATGATTTACTACCATTTTTTTCTTGTTTGTTGAAATAGGCCTGTAGAGCTATAAACCTCCCTCTCAGGACTGCTTTCATTGTGTTCCAAAGGTTTTGGATTGTTGTGTTTTCATTGTCATTAGTTTCCAGAATGTTTTTAATTTCTCCTTTGATCTCATTGGTAACCAAATCAATATTTAATAATGTGCTATTCAGCTTCCAAGTGTTTGAGTATTTTGAGTTGTTTTTATTGTAGTTTATTTCTAATATTATGGCCTTGTGGTCTGAGAAGATGCTTGGTATGATTTCAACCTTCTTGAATTTGAGGAGACTTTGTTTGTGACCCAATATGTGGTCTATTTTTGAAGCTGTCCATGCGCACTTGAGAAGAACGTATATTTTGTGGCTTTGGGGTGAAGTGTTCTGAAGATGTCAATTAAGTCCATCTGATCTAGGGAGTCATTTAGGATTGCTGTTTCTTTGCTGAGTTTTTGTCTAGCGGATTTATCCAGTGATGTCAGTGGTGTATTAAAGTCCCCCACTATGATTGTATTGTTGTCGATCTCTCCCCTGATATCTTCCAGGAGTTTTCTTATGTATGTGGGTGCTCCTGCATTGGGTGCATATATGTTTATCAGGGATATATCCTCTTGTTGTATTGATCCCTTTAGTATTATGAAGTGGCCTTCCTTATCTCTTGTTATGGCCTTCACTTTGAGGTCTATTTTGTCTGATATAAGTATTGCTACCCCATCTTTTTTTTCATTTCTATTTGCCTGAAAGATATTTTCCCATCCCTTCACTTTCAGTCTGTGTGAGTCCCTTCTAATGAGGTGGGTCTCTTGTAGACAGCAAATATATGGGTCATGTTTTTTTTATCCATTCAGCCAC
This sequence comes from Myotis myotis, assembly GCF_014108235.1. Lineage (NCBI taxonomy): Eukaryota > Metazoa > Chordata > Mammalia > Chiroptera > Vespertilionidae > Myotis > Myotis myotis. Next base: position 96,503,104 of record NW_023416346.1, read on the forward strand.
TCGATGTCTTTTGATTGGACCATTTAGTCCATTTACGTTTAAAGTTATTATTGAAAGGTACTTGTTTGTAGCCATTTCTATTTTTTTGTGTGGCTGTTTTCTTTCTGGGCTTTTTAGTTCTTCTTTTTACACCAGTCCCTTTAGCATTTCTTGCATTGCTGGCTTGGTGGTGATAAACTCCCTTAGCCTTTTTTTGTCTGTGAAGCTTCTTATTTCCCCTTCAATTTTGAATGATAGCCTTGCTGGATACAGTATTCTTGGAATCAGTCCTTTGCTTTGCATCACTTTGTAAATTTCTGTCCATTCTTATCTGGCCTGATGTGTTTCTGTTGAGAAATCATTTGATAATCTGATGGGAGATCCTTTGTAGGTAACTCTGTGTTTCTCTCTTGCAGCCTTTAAGATTCTCTCATTGTCTTGTACATTTGCCATTGTTATTATGACGTGTCTTGGTGTGGGTCTTTTGCGGTTCATCTTGCCTGGGACTCTCTGTACTTGTGTAACATTTTTCTTCCCCATATCTGGGAAGTTTTCTGACATTATTTCTTCAAATAGATTTTGTAATCCTTGCTGCTCTTCTTGTCCTTCTTGCAGCCCTATTCTGTGTATGTTACTTCGTTTCATGTTGTCCCAAAGCTCCCTTAGGCTCTCCTCCTGCTTTTTAATTTTTTTCTCCAGTTGCTGTTCAGATTGAGCTTGTTTCTCTGCCTTATCTTCTAATTCACTAATTCGGTCCTCTGCTTCTTCTAGTCTGCTGTTGAAACTTTCCATGGTGTTTTTGATTGTAGCTATATCACTTTTCATTTCTTCCTGATTCTTGCATAGGTTGTTGATTTTCTCATCCATCTGGTGAATGAATTGTACAACCATTCTTCTGAATTCTTTTTCTGTCATGTTGCATGCTTCAACTTCAATTTCCTTTCTTGGTGACTTGTCATTGTCTTTCCTCTGGATGTTGTTTCGTCTCTTCATTCTGATTATCTCCCGATGGTTCAAACGTCGAGTTGCGTGGGCCTGGGCTGTGTGCAGTGGGAGCCTCCCACCACCCTAGTGTCACTGAAGAGCTCTGACACTAAGATGTGTGGTTGTTGTGGGTTGGTGGAAACCAGGCTCGCTCAGAGTCAGTGTTGTCAGCACTCAATGTGGCCTCGTAAGCACCCTTAGAACCAGGGGCCCTGCCTGCACCGTGCTGAAACAGAGACCCCCCTGAAGCTGTTGAAAACCAGAGCCCCCTATCGTGCGCCAGGAGTAATAGTTCCCCAGAATCCAGCATCAGAGTCTCTGTTGCTTCGCCCGACCTTGCCTTGAGAATCAGGGTCCCTGTGTGCCCTTGCACCAGGAATTGGAGTCACTGGCTCTTAGTATGAATGCACAGGAAATCAGGATCTCAGGCGCAGGTGAAAAGAAACACAGTCAAGTCACTGGTGCTTGGTGCTGCCTCCTGCCCAGAGAATCAGGGTCCCTGGGCCTGTGCTACGCGGGACAAATTCCTGGTGTTCGCGCGATTGCTCCCAGACCAGGGCTCAGAAGCCGGCCCTAGGCGGGATCAGTTCCAAGGTGCTTGCGCACTTCCAGGCTAAAGTTCCTGGAGGGCTGAGGCCCTGGCAAGGTGTGGGTCTACCAGTTAGTTACTCTGGCGCTGCCCAGGAGCCTGCGGGAAGGGGGGATGGGCTCTGTTACTCACAGATCTGCCGCTGGGATTTCTGAACTTTTGGTGTCCGCAGGTCTGTAACTGTGGTCACAGGTCTCTGGCCCCAGTGGCTGCAGGGTCCTGGTATGCATCTGAGATCAGACTGGGTGGTGCTGAGGCCAGGATCCCAGTCTCAAGCAGCTCTGTTTCCCAAGATGGCGAGGTCGCCGTGCCTGTGCTCGCCGCCCAGGAGTGTCTGCACAGGGAGCGGGACTCTGCCGCCTAAGACTGCCCGGTTTAGCAGCCCCTTAGAAGACCTGCAGAATCTAACTGTCCCTAGCTCATACACACACACCACACGCGTCCACACACTCCTTTATCACTTCCTTGCGCTCTCACACTCTCTCCCTCCCTACCTTCCTGCTGGTCGCCATTTTGGAATCTAAGTTTAACTTCTATATTCAGAAAGATATTGGTAAAATTTCAATATCAGTTTATATTAAATACTCTCTCTCCCTCCCTACCTTCCTGCTGGTCGCCATTTTGGAATCTAAGTTTAACTTCTATATTCAGAAAGATATTGGTAAAATTTCAATATCAGTTTATATTAAATACTAAGAATTATAAGAAGAAATTAAGTTAGTTTTGTAAAGAGAAGAGCCCATCAGCCTTATTTAAAACTTTAAATTCTATATTTCATAACATACTCAATAATAAAGCAAAAAAGTTGGTATAACTATAGAACTTAATACTTTATGCCTAATATTATATTATAATAATTCATTATAAATATTTTATAAGCCTCTTTTATTTCTATTTATCTGCTGGGCTTAACTCTTCTTATCTGAAGCTCCTCAGGACAGGCAGCTTGTCTCACTAATTTTCGTGTTCTCAGCAAGCTTATCTAGGAGTCTGAGACATGGTAAGCCCTCAAAGGTGTTACTGACTGACATTGAATTGGATAAGCTTATACTTGAGAATGACAACTGATCTGTGTTGGTCTTCTACTGATATAGTTGTATTTCACTGGGTTGGCCAGGGCCTACCACTCTTATTAATGTCATTGATAATAGGTAAGAAAACAGAATCATTTTATGCACATGTCACGAAATCAGGTGGGTGGGGGTTACAATTCTCAATAACTTTGAGAAATTTAATGAATTGGGAGATATAACTAAGATGAACGCTCAGCAAGTTTGTTAAAATACCAGTCAGGAAATGTACTCTTTTGTTGAAGTAGAGCTAAAGAGAAAGGAAAAAAGATTGTGAGACAGAGAGAGACAGAGAGATAGAGAGTGGCAAAGGCAGACAGGAAGAAAATAAAGAACAAATAAATTAGGTCTAAGCATGGAAATAAGCTTCAACTTGTTTATAAATGAGCAGTGAGGAGGTAGCCCTGACTGAACACTGCCTTGATCATACCTTCTACCTCAGAATCTCCAGATTGCCTGTAGGAGAAAATGTAAATTTCATCACACTAGACTGTACTAAATTACTTCTTTGAGTCCCTTCTATTACTGTAAATCTATTGGCATAATATCAAACTTGATTCTCTGAGGGATATTCAATTTGACAAATTATACCAGTGATAATCTGGGAACTCTTTAAAACACAAATTGGTAGGACAAAAAGTAATTTAGCAGTGTCCTGGTGTTCAGGTTTTCATGAGAATTTGAGACCAGATATGATCACTGAGTGAGTCATATGAGAAGGGAGACAGTTATGTTCCGATGCAATTATTAGGTGAACAAGTCATTTAAAAGGAAGTATGTGTCAGGATACTGAAAACAGTTCTTAAATAGTGGTACTCTGTTGAAGGAAGCTTTCAGAAGTGGCTTTAAAATCTCTGTTTTGGATTGAATGACTTAGTTTTATAGAATGTTAGAGCCAGAAGAGCACTTAGAAAACATCAAATACAACCACACTCCCTTCATGACCCAGAAAGATAAAAACAGAATTAGTGACAGAGTCAGGATGCCTGACTCACAGTCCAGTGCTATTTTCATTACACCACACTAGTAAGTTTCAGATTCTACAAGACCTGTCACTAAACACTGACATAAGACAGACTCATATACTGGGACAAATCATGGGATTTGAACAAACTGTTATGTAAAGGACTACACAATAAGCCAAGGATTGGTGCATTACTTTGTTCTTTCTTTGGTTATAATATGGGGGTACTGTTTATTGACTATTAGAAATTACAGATGTCTTTTAAAAAAAATTTATCTTCACCCAAGGATATGTTTTTATTGATTTGAGAGAGAGAGAGAGGAAGAGAGAGAGAGAGAGAGAGAGAGAGAGAGAGAGAGAGAGAGAGAAATATCAAGCAGTTGCCTCCTGTACATGCCCCAACTGGGGACTGAACCCACGATCCTTTGGTTCATGGCACTATGTTCCAATTAATTGAGCCACACAGGAGAGGGCACAGCTTTCTTTTTAATTTTATTGTTTCTAATCTGTTGAGTCCTTATAATTTATGCCAAACTATTAATGTTAAAGCACAGTTGTGATCCTATCACTTTCCTTTCAAAGGACTCCAGTGACCTAATAAGTTGAACTCAAAGCATCATTCAAGACTACAATAATATTTTATCATAACCTTACAGAGTGACTTTCTAAGGTTTATGATTTATTAAAATAGTGTTCAGCAGCCTGGGTGTAAAAGAGAAAAAATGCAAATGCTTAAATTGATGTAATATTAGAGGGGTCCTAGAACAAATGTTATGGAAGAAAAATGGGGTAAAGGAAGTTAAGAATGATACCTAAAGAATGGTTAAAAGTAAAACCATGAAGAAGTTTAGTAGATTGGGAGAAAATTGATGGGCCAGGATACTGGAAGAGTCATTGAGGTTTAATAACTGGTGTAGTAGCAATAAGGAATGAAACAACTGAAAATCTAGGAGATTATAGTCAGAGAATGTACACTGGAGTTTAAGATTTCAGTTGTGTGCTGATAAATAAGGCCCTAAGTATGATCATGGAATGAGTAACTAAGGTGGAATATGAATGCATGTTTTTCCACAAAAGATGATCAAGAAAATTTGAATTCAATTTGCTGGATTGATTGTTTACATGGAAGATGGAGTTACCAGGATTTAGGGTAGAAAGGAAGATTGCAAGCCAAATACCAAAATATTCAGTGAATTATAGAAAAAGAAGTCTGAGGTCAATAGATGATGACATTAATAAAGAGGATTAGAGGATAGCATAGATGAATGGCTTGTACACTGTGTGGGAATGCTGGAGTCCCAGGCATTCCTCATAAAGGGCTCAAGCATTCCTCATAAAGGGCCTGAACTTGGACTTATTTGGACTCATTCTCTCTGAGTTTCAGCTGCTGGGGCAGCAGCTTGAAAGGAACTGGAGACATACAGGGAAGAACTGAATTGTCTAGCATCAGGGTGAGTGCTTGGGTGGGGGAAGATTTCTGCCAGATAAAAGTGCTGGCAGAGGCCATTGTTCCTTTTCTGAGACCTGCACAACCACCACCACCACCAACACAGAGCCAGCAGGCAGGTGCCATATCTGATTCTCCATACTGTTTTCTCTACCTTGGTGATTCCCTGAAACCCAACCCCACAACTTGCAGGCCCACCCAAGCCATTTCCAGTGGCTTTTCCATAAAAATGGCCTCTCTTGCCTCATGCTTTGGACTTTTCTATCAAGTAAGCAGCATCTGGCCACTGCATTTGCACACCTCTTGCTAAGTGTCCCAGGCACTATTGGCAGTTGGCCTTGATTCACGCTTGGGCACCTTTAGGCTCAACACAAGTAGCAGCAATCTGTAGATTGCTCTGTAACTCATGCCAGGTGGCCCCAGGCAGGGCACAAACATTGGCTGTACCTGAACCTTCTGTGAGGCCCCAGAGCCAGTGTACCTGGTGGACAGCTTCAGACCATGCCAGATTACAACCCTACCATCTTCACGAGCAACACAGTCAAGGGGTGAACTTGGTGAGCACCAAAGCCCCACTGAAGGAAGTTCTGTTCCATAGGGTTGGCTCCTGCACAGTAGCTCCTCCACTGTAGTCACAGCTGGTCCTAGCAACTGATTGACCTAGGGGTCAATCCCTCTCAGTGATACCCACAGCAATCAGGGGTGCACCTGGAGCACTCAGTTCATGTGACTGGGAAGGCTGTGCCACTGGACCCTACAGGACACCTACTACACAAGGCTACTCTATCAAGTCTGGGAGACATAGCAGCTCTACTAAATACACACAAACATACATAAGGAAGCAGCGAAAATGTGGAGGCAAAGAAAGAGGTAACAAATAAATGAAAGGAGAAATCATCAGAAAAAACTAAATGAAACAAAGGCAAGCATACTACCAGATACAGAGTTCAAAACAGTAGTTATAAGGATGCTCCAGGAACTTAGTGTAAACTTAAACAGCATTAAAAAAGGACCTAGAAATCATAAAAAAAGAAACATTCAGAAATGAAGGATTCACTAACTGAAATGAAGAACATATTAGGGGAAATTAACTGTAGAATAAATGAAGCAGAGAATCAAATCAGTGATTTGGAATACAAGGAAGCAGAAAACACCCAATCAATCAGAACAGCAAATCTAAAAAATAATCCAAGAAAATAAACATAGTGTAAGGAGCCTCTGGGAAAACTTCAAGTATACCAGCATTTGTATCATGGGGGTGCTGGAAGAAGAGAGAGAGTAAGAAATTGAAAACCTATCTGAAAAAATAATGACAGAAAATTTCCTTAACTTGGTGAATGAAATAGACATAAAACTCCAGGAAGTGCAGAGAGTCCCAAACAAGATAAACCAAAAAGAGGCCCACATAAAGAAACATCATAATTAAAATGGCAAAGGTTAAAGACAAAGAATCTTAAAAGTGGAAGAGAAAAACAGTTAGTTACCTACAAGGGAGCGCCCATATGACTGTCAGCTGATTTCTCAATAGAAACTTTGTAGACCAGAAGGGATTGGCAAGAAATATTCAAAGTGATGAAAAGCAAGGACCTACAACCAAGATTACTCTATCCAGAAAAGCTATCATTTAGAATCAAAGAACATATAAAGAGCTTCCAAGATAAGAAAAAGCTAAAGGAGTTCGTTATCACTAAATTGGTATTACATGAAATGTTAATGGGTCTTCTTTAAGAAGAAGAAAAAAAAGGAAATAGAAAATATGAACAATAAAATGGCAATAAGTACATATCTATCAACAAATGAATCTAAAAGCAAAATAGATGAACAAGCAGAACAGAAACAGGCTCATAGATACAGAGAACATTTTGATGGTTGCTAGATAGGAGGAGATTTGGGGACATAGGTGAAAAAGGTGAAGAAATTATGAAGTACAAATTGGTTGTTACAGAATAGGTACTGGGCCAGGTGACCTCAGGCTGCACCCCCCACCCCGCCACTGGGGGTTCTGAGGCTGTGCCCCCGCACCAGGCGGAGCTTGACAGGGGTCCTGAGGCTGCTCCCCCTCCTAGCACCAGCTGGGGGACCTGAGGCTGCTCCCCCCACCCAGCGGGGCTTGACGTGGGACCTGAGGCTGCACACCCCCTGGCACCAGGCCAGGGGACCTGAGGTCGTGCCCCCTACCTGGTAGGGCTTGATGAGGGACCTCAGGCTTCTCCCCTTGCACTGGGCCAGGCCAGGGGACCTGAGGCCGTGCCCCCTGCCCTGGTGCTGGGCTGGGGGACCTGAGGCTGCCCCCCCTGCCTGGCAGGGCTTAAAAGGGGACCTCAGGCGGCTCTCCCCGCCCCAGGCCAGGGGACCTCAGGCTGTGCCCCCCACCAGGTGAGACTTGATGGGGGCTCTGAGGCTGTGCCCCCTCCCAGCGCCAGGCTGGGGGATCTGAGGCTGTGGCCCCCACCTGGCAGGGCTTGACAGGGAACCTCAGGATGCACCCCCTGCCTGGCGGGGCTTGATGGTGGACCTCAAGGTGCGCACCCTGCCCAGGTACTGGGCCAAGGGACCTTAGGCTACTCCCTCCGCCCTGGACTGGGGGCCCTAAGACTGTGCCTCCCACCTGGCGGGGCTTGAGGAGGACCTGAGGCCACACCCCCTGCCTGGTAGGGCTTAACAGGGGACCTCAGGCCACACCCCCCCACCCAGCAGGGCTTGATGGGGGACCTCAATGTGCGTCCCGTGCCGGGAGCCGGTCCATCCTTGCTGTTTCAAAGGACCTGGCATATATGGCATACTGTTCTTAATATGTTTGCTCACCTTCTTGGCACTATGTGTTTTAACCAAGGTCTCTGAGAAAGGTTGTTTCCCCAGGTAGGGATTTTCCCCTGAAGTTAGGGAGGGAATAAAACCCCTCAACTAAGTGCCAGGTGGGTAATTAATCACTTTAACTACGAACAATCATGCTTAAGCTACATAATCTTTACTCCCTGGAATGGAGATAAGAAACGCCCTAACCTTTGTAATAGAGATTGATAGGATTGAATCAACTGGTATAAATACAGATGCAACAAGACAGCAAGACACAGAACTTAGAACTCAGAACTTAGAATACAGAGCTTAGAACACAGAACTAAGAAGACAGAACATACACAGAACCTACAGACAGAAGAACTTCGCTGGAGAGAACATGGCAAAAGATCCTGGACTGAACCTGACTACAGAAATTGGCAAGAGAACCTGACTAGAACCTGGTGACTGAACCTGGCTGGAGAACCTAGTGAGGGAACATGGCTACAGAACCTGGCTGGAGAACCTAGCAAGAGAACATGGACACAGAACCTGGCTGGAGATCCTAAGCAGAACCTCTCTGGAGATCCAGACCAGAACTTGGCTGGAGATCCTGGCAAGGCTGCTGATCAACTGAACGTTGTCTCCGCGTCATTCCTTCTTCGCCGACTCCGTCCACACCTTTGGGAACCCCTGGACCCGCTGGGGTTGAACCCTGGCATATGGCGCCCGAACAGGGACCCCTAGGTAAGCCCCACTCTCGGGATGGATAGGACTCCACCGTAGGAAGAGGGTGGATAGTCTTCGCTGACTCTGTCTACGCCTTTGGGAACCCCTGGACCCACTGGGGTTGGACCCCGGCAGTCCCGACCCCAGCCTGGGCTGGGGGACCTCAGGCCACCCCCCACCCCAGAACTGGGTTGGGGGACCTCAGGCTGCACCCCACACCCTGGCACGAGGCCAGGGTACTTCAGACCATGCCCCCCGCCCCGGCACCTGGCCGGGGGTCCTCAGGCCACACGCCTCGCCTGGCGGGGCTTGACAGGGGACCTCAGGCCATGCCCCCAGCCTGGCAGGGCTTGACAGTGGACCTGAGGCAGCGCCTCCTGTGGTGCACCCCAGACTCTGACAGGAGGAAGATTTTCATATACATTTTACTAATTTTCTTTCATCTCTGGCACTTCTATTATAGAGAAAGGGCAAATAGCAATATTAAAATGTTTCCTCTAATTAATCCCCTTTTAATGTGCACAAATTTCATGCACTGTGCCACTAGTACAGTCTATAATGTTCTAAAAACTAAGTATGGTGTCAGATGGGTGTGAGATTTATCAGGATGATCACTTAGTAAGTTATATAATGCTTAATCACTGAGGTTTATGCCTGAAACTAATATGATATTGTATGCCAACTGTAATTGAAAAATAGAAAATGATAAAATAACAAATTATATAAAGTGGCACCAGGGAGCCAGGAGATATACAATGGATGCTCTAGCTCTCATAGTACATGCAATATCCTATCTAATAAAAGAGAAACATGGTAATTAGCGTACGACCACAACCCTTCCCATTGGCTAATCAGGGCAATATGCAAATTAACTGCCAGCCAAGATGGCGGCCGGCAGCCAGGCAGCTTGAAACTAACATGAGACTTGCTTGCTTCAGTGATGGAGGACTCCAACGTTCCCCGCCTGCCGCTGCAGGCCTCTGAGCTGCAACTCTAAGCAACTATGTAACAAATATAGAAGCTAAACAAAACCCCAGAAACCTGCTTTAGTCCGGCTGGGCTAAATTGGACTTTCACACTTGGGCACCTTTAGGCTCAACACAAGTAGCAGGATCGCAACATTGTAAGCAAAGGCCAGAAACCTACTTTCAGCAGCGGAGGCCTAAGAGCTGGAGCCAAGCCTCAGAGCTAAAGCTGGCCCAGAATAAAAAAGAAAAAAAGAAAAAAAGGAGCGGTTGGGAGCTTCAGTCACCCCCAGCCTGAAAACAGCCCTCAGCCCCTCACCCAGACTGGCCAGGCACCCCAGTGGGGACCCCCACCCTGAAGACTGTGTGACCAGCTGCAAAGAGCCATCATCCCCTCATCCAGGCTGGCCAGGCACCCCAGTGGGGACCCCCACCCTGATCCAGGACACCCTTCAGGGCAAACCAGCCGGCACCCACCCGTGCACCAGGCCTCTACCCAGCGTGACAGGGGGCAGCGCCCAAACCCCCTGATTGCCCTGCGGCTCTGTGTGTGACAGGAGGTGGGGCCACAACCTCCCTATCCGCCCTGCTCTGTTCGTGACAGGGGAAGGCGCCCCAACCCCCTAATCAGCCCTGCTTTGTGCCTGATAGGGGGGAGCTCCCCAACCCCCTGATCGCCCTGGGGCTCTGTGTGTGACAGGCTGCAGCACCCCAACCCCCTGATCGGCCCTGCTCTGTGTGTGACAGGGTAGAGCCATAACCTCCCCATCGGCCCTGTCCTGAGTGTGAGAGTGGCGGTGCCCCAACCCCCTGATCGGCCCTGCTCTGTGGGTGATAGAGGGCGGTGCCCGAACCCCCTGATGGGCCCTGCTCTGTGCGTGACAGGGGGTGGCGCCGCAACCTCCCCATCGACCCTGCCTTGAGTGTGACAGGGGACGGTGCCCCAACCCCCCAATCGGCCCTACCCTGAGTGTGACTGAGGGTGGCATCACAACCTCCTGATCGCCCTGCTCTGTGCATGACAGGGGACGGCTCCCCAACTCCCCAATCGGCCCTGCTCTGAGCCCGACCAGGGGCTGGACCTAGGGATTGGGCCTGCCCTCTGCCACCTGGGAGCAGGCCTAAGCCAGCCGGTTGTTATCTCCTGAGGGGTCCCAGACTGCGAGAGGGCACAGGCTGGGCTGAGGAACCCCCCTTTCCCCCCGAGTGCACAAATTTTTGTGCACCAGGCCTCTAGTATAAAAATAAGCAGCTTACTATTTTGGCTGTGTTAGCAAACATTTTTTTCAGCTACAATTGACATTCAATATTACATTAGTTTCAGGTGCACAGCATAGTGGTTCGACATTTATATAACTTATGAAGTAATCTTCCAAAAAATCTAGAACCCCTTTGACATCATATGTATTTATTACAGTATTATTGTCTGTATTTCTTTGCTGTACTTTATGTTCTTGTGACTACTTTCTAAAAACTACTTTTTAAAAAATATGTTTTTATTGATTTTTTTTTAGAGAGAGAGGAAGGGAGAGGGAGAGACATAAACATTGATGTGAGAGAGAAACATCAATCAGTTGCCTCCCATATTCACCTGGACCAGGGACTGAATCTCCAACATGGGCATTTGCCCTGACCAGAAATCGAATCACTCTACTTTAGGTGCATGGGACCATACTCAACCAACTGAGTCACACTGGCCAGGGCTGTGAATTTTGTAACTGCCAATTTGTACTTCTTAATCCCTCACCTTTTTTTTTTTACTAACCCCAACAACCCTCCCACCTGGCAACCATCAGTTTGTTGTAAACAGTCTACTTTTGGTGAGGACAAAGTTTCTTTTGGGGTAGGGATAATTATTTGAAGAGATTTAGGATGTAGGAGCACTTATAATGGAGAGAGTGTTTCAGAGGGCAAAGTGGGAAAAGGGTTAGTAGAAATGTTATATGTGGAAGGAAGAATTAGGAGGGAGGAAGTACAGGTTATTCTCAGGATGTTAGAATCTTAGCAAGCAGTTGACCACAGAAGTCGATGGTTCAACTACAGGATTCATTTTTCTGTTTCTAGTTACTTCACGTTTCTACTTCTTTTTACTTTTTGTTAGACTCATTTCTTTATTTGTCTAATCTCTACTACTAAATTATAGACTTTTTTAGAACAAAAACTGGGTATAATTAATATGAATACTTTCTATAGAATCTATCAAGGAGCATTACACTTGGTGCCCAATAAATATGTTAAATCAGACTAACTTATTTCAAAATTGCTTTATTGAGGTACATTGGATCTATAGTTCATTCATTATAGTAATTTCTTATTTTTTCTTTGGTGTAACTTTAAAAAAATATATATTTTTATTGATTTCAGAGAGAGAGAGGGGAAGAGAGCTAGAAACATCAATAATGATGAGATGCCACCTCCTGCATGCCCGCCACTGGGGATCAAACCCCCAACCTGGCATATGCCCTGACCGGGAACTGAACTGTCACCTCCTGGTTCATAGGTCACACTCAAACACTGAGTCATGCCAGTTAGGCCCTCTGGTGTAACTTTTAAAACAGTAATTTTTTTCCCCCCAGAACATCTTACCAAAGCAAAAAAGTACAACGTTGCATGAGAGCTAAATTTAAGCTGCTTGTTCCTCATCCAACTAAAGTGACATGCAAATCTGACAGCAGAATTATGATTTACTGTGGGTCAGATAAAAGTGGGTTCAGTAAGTTCAACTATATTGCAAGTTCCTTGAGTGGTTATATCTTCATGTTTTCGTTTTCCTATTTTACTTCCCCTTATACTTCTCCATGTTTCTTCTAGAGTGGTTAGCATAGTGCTTTGACTGGCAGGAACATAATGGACAGCTAGTGAAATTCTATGCTATTCTCTTTTAATAAAATATTATTGAACCATGTCAGTAAAATATGCTTCTTCTTATTCCAAGAATAGGTGTCAGTTTGAGCCAGAAGTAGTTTTTCTGATCCTGTTCCAATGAATTTTTACATGTGAAAAACTGAATCCTGAGGATGATAGTAGAATGGTCATGACTTGCTCAAGAGCACATAGCTGGTAACAAGGCAGCAAGTAGAATCCAGGCTTTACAGTCATCAGTCTGCTGTCCCAATACCAGCTCTTCCTTTTGATTCCCCTTCATCAATGACAGATTTCCTAGATAGTCAATTGAGGTTGTCAAAGTGCAACCAAAATCTGTGACATGCAAATGTATGGTGTTTAGTTTTTGCTTCTCTCTTTCCCTTCAAGAATTTATCAATTTCCATGGCATAATATGATTGCTTTCATGTGGATAAATCAAAATCTTCCACCCTGGCCAGTGTGTCTTAGTTGGTTGGGTGTTGTCCTGTACATCAAAAGGTATCTGGTTTGATTCCTGGTCAGGGCACATGCCTGGGTTGTGGTCTCAATCCCCAGTAGGGGGCATGCAGGAGGCACCCACCTGATGTTTCACTCTCACAGCGATCTCTCTCTCTCTCTTTCTCTCTCAAAATCAATAAAAAATCTTTTAAAAATATCTCCATCTCAGCTACAAAATACTTTAACACTAGTCTCTCATTTTCAACTGCCTATTAGATTGCATTTCTTGGATCACATGCCTTGCTCTTTTTAAATGTTTATAGACAAATATATGTTTTTCCCTCCAAAATTAACTTCTCCCACTATTTTTTCTTTTCTTTTTCATGGACATGAATAGTCTTCCAGTCACTGAGGCACAGAACCTGGTAATTATATTTGATGCCACTCCAACCTGATCTCATCCCTCTCATGCAAATTCCAAGTTCAGTTCATTCTTTTATTGTAGTATCTACTGATTCTTGCTCTTCCACCAACTCAGTTCAGGATTCTTCTTACATGACTAGAGGCCCGGTGCATAAAAATTTGTGCACTTGGGGGTCCCTCAGCCCGGCCTATGCCCTCTTGCAGTGTGGGACCCCTTGGAGGATGTCCACCCCAGTGGGAACCCTTACCCCATGGCTGTTTTCAGGCTGGCCACACCCCCTTTAGGGTGGGGGGTCCCCACTGGGGTGCCTTGACAGTCTGAGTGAGGGGTTGAGGGCCGTTTTCAGGCTGGCCAAGCACCCTGGTGAAGTAAGCTCCCAGCCTCTCCTTTTTTTCTTTTTTTTTTAATTATGGGATTTATTTACCTTCTATAATTGAAACTTTGTTGCCTTTAGCGGAGGCCTGTGGAAAGCTTGGCTTCCTCCATCATCAGGGGCAACCCACTCCTGCTCGCTCCAGCTCTATGGCCACGGCTGGCTGAAAGCAGGTATCTGGGGTTTATTTACCTTCTATAATTGAAACTTTGTTGCTTTCAGTGGAGCTCAGAGCCGGGCCATGGCAGGCGGGGAACCTTGGCTTCCTCCATCACTGGAGCAAGCAAGCCTCCTGCTCGCTCCAGCTCCGTGGCTGCTGGCCGCCATCTTGGTTAGGTTAATTTGCATATAGTCACTCTGATTGGCTGGTGGGCATGGCTTAAGGCGTAGCAAAAGTACAGTCAATTTGCATGTTTGTCTTTTATTAGTATAGGATTCCTTGGCTAGGTAAAGATACTTGAACTATGCATCCTTTTTCACCATTACATGTAAGGTCAAAGAGGTGAACTTGGCAATTTCCTACTTATAATTCAAGATTCAAGTTGAAGTTATCATTCTCTACAAATGCTCCATTGTTCATGATTCTATTATCTTATTTTTACAGTGCTGTAATTACTCATTTTGCTTACAAATCTGCCATACCCATTTAGATGGTGAACTCATTAATGATAGTGAGTCTGCTTTATTAATTTTTGCTCTCTTCCTCTCCTAATTGAGCAACTTTGGAAAAGTCACTCCCTGGTATTAGGTGCTTTTTGAGTAATAGAATATTTAACTTCCCATGGTGAGGTCTATGAGGTCTAGGGAGAAGTATGTTTTTGTGTGTGGAAATGTAGATGTTATTGTGCAAGGATCTAGATAATAGTGTAAAGTGGAAGTGAAATGTGGACACCTCTAAGAGGGTAGAGTCTATTTAAAAAACCCTGTAAAATCTAAAAGAGTATAAGGGACCATGACTTGTGAATAGACACTTTATAAATCACTGGAGAAGAAAGGAATGGGGGTAGGCAGATGAATCCACACATTTAGAAAGAAATAGAAGGCAAAGAGCTTAAAACAAAGAAAGGCAAAAGTTTTTCTGGTGGGGCTGAAGGAGAGTTCAAAAGTGGTCTGAGCCAGAGATTTATGAGAATCTGAAGACCGTGACAATAAGTTCTGGGTAAAACTAATGATGGGTGTTTTTAATTCAGTCCACAGGAGAGACTGAAAGATTAAATCAGTATTCAGATGTATTTTTATGACTCTATTAAATTGAATGGCTCCCCAAGACTTCCTTTACCTTTCTAGTAAATGTTAGCATGCACCGGATGGTCTGTATGTATTGGAGGACTGCCAACAGAAGGGGGGTGATGAGGGCAGCGCCAAAGCAGAAGAGGAAGTGGGGGAAGTTGCAACTCAAGGCTCAGCTTTCTAAGGCAGACACTTCTTCCACTTTTGCTGAGCAGTGGCCAGATGCAGGAAACTTGGTTATCATGAGGGTGCAGCTCATGGGGCCCTACTTTTATTTGGTCAACTCCCCAATACCCTTTTTTCTTATTCTCCATGTATCCTATTATTGTCAAATGAAAAAAGTTAGTTGTGCTGTTCAGCCCAAAAGGCTGAGCTCAGGAAGGTGAGGGACAATGCCCCGTACCCCCAGCTTTATTGAGGTATAATTGATGAATAAAATTGTAAGATATTTAAAGTGTACAATGTGATGATTTGACAGATATCTACATTATGGAGGGGTTATATCCAAGTTAATTAACTGGGACAATGTTTTATTAATTTTTAAAATATATTTTATTGATTGTTTACAGAGAGGAAGGGAAGGGGACAGAGAGTTAGAAACATGGATGAGAGAGAAACATCCATCAGCTGCCTCCTGCACAACCCCCAACTGGGGATGTGCCCGCAACCAAGGCACATGCCCCTGACCAGAATCGAACCTGGGACCTTTCAGTCCGCAGGCCAACACTCTATCCACTGAGCCAAACCGGTTACGGCTTTATTAATTTTTTGATACACAGGTATTTGTTGGATGGATACATGAATGGAGAATCACCAAAGAAGAGTATTTTGCAAACAAAGCACTATAAAAAAGCAAATTGTTATGTTTCTCTTTCCTGCTCATACTGGGCTGAGCTCAGGTTCCACTTCCAGACACTAACTTTGATCACCCCATTCTACATTTGTATCTCTATTTTTGAACTTGTATTGTGTTTATAGTTTGTACCAATAATATGGCATTCAGCATTCTAATACCTTGTATTATATCTTTTTTAAAATATATTTTATTGATTTTTTACAGAGAGGAAGGGAGAGGGATAGAGAGTTAGAAACATCGATGAGAGAGAAACATCGATCAGCTGCCTCCTGCACACCCGCTACTGGGTATGTGCCCGCAACCAAGGTACATGCCCTTGACCGGAATCGAACCTGGGACCCTTGAGTCCACAGGCCAACACTCTATCCACTGAGCCAAACCAGTTAGGGCTTGTATTATATCTTTTAAAGCATAGGAATCTTGTTTCCCTAAGTAGATTGTGAACTACCGTAGGACAAAAAGCCTTTTTTTCCCTTTAACTCTGTGAATCCAAAGCCTAGCCTATTACAATGTTTCACACATAGAAAATGTGCAATAAATGTTAATTGAGTGATTGGTTATTGATTGACTGCAGCAAAGCTATACATCTTTCATGGGGTTTTAATCTATAAACAACCAGGCTTGTACTAATGACCTCAGTGGCTTTCCTCCATGTAATAAAAGATTGAGGGAAAAGGAGTAGAAAGACCCTCCTGACATCACTGTAGCCTTATTACCACAATAAGTAGCTTTTTCACTTGGCTTTTTCAATGATATGCTTAGCAGCATCTTCACTGGTACTAGAAACTACAGGGGAGTTGATAGTGTACTGCTGACAGTTCTAAGATGTTTCCTCTCTAGTAGTTTATTCATTCTTAAGGGGAGAACATCACACTCATCAAATTGGGCCACTCTGTTGTCAGTTGGATTCCAAACACAGGACAATGCCAAGTCCAAAAAGGACTTGGACTATGGCATTCAGAGCTAATAACACAGTGCGCCCAATGTATAGTACTGTGACAAATATTTATTCTGTATCATCAGAATTAAGTGTTGCATAAGAAGAAACTTGAAGGGAAATGCAAATCACAAAATAGCAATAGATATCTTGAGGAGTGTATGAGTGTGGGTGGGAATGCACAGTGGAAGAAAAAGTCTATCCTTAGTCCAAGTGATATAAATATGTTACAGACATATAGCTTATATACATCTGCAATTGTGGTAAAGCACTAACTAGATAGCCTACCTTCTTCCAGGGACATCTGAATAAGTCTCTAGTTAATTACCAGAAACTTGGAATCCTTGTAAGTTCTGAGGCCATTGCTCATAGCTGACTCTGAGGCCTGCCCTAACTTTTTGGTATTTAGATGCCTGGATCTTGGAAGCAAAATAATTATTCTCTAGGAGATTGCTTTTATTGAAGGCCTTTGTCTTAAACAAGAATTAAAATTTAGTTTAAACATAAAGAAAGACAAATTTTGAATGAAAAAAAGCTTTTGATATCTTCTGAGGCCTGAACTTCATAGGAATTTCGGAATAAGTACCTCAGATGTGTCAGAGATGTTTGAGTGCTGTTTCTGTTAACTTTATTCCATGTAGCATGTTGAATCCATGACAGTAGAAAGACAACACTATGTAAAAACAAAAGCTGTTATTATGAAATAGATGATAAATCTTAACAAGTTGTATATGTTAGACATCTCAAAATGTGATTCCAAACTGGATTTTTTTCCTTTTTAGGGAAAAGTGGTTGATAGAAAATTAAAGAAAGCCTGACTATGCCAAGTTTAGATCTCAGCTCCTTTTTCCTTTTCCATCAGCCACATTTCAGTAGGCGCTCAAATGTCTGGGATATATTGACTCAATAAACAAGCTAAATAAATAAGATAATTACATTTTATTCATCAAAAGGAAAACCAACTCTGTTTAAGTGCTCAAGCGTCTATGTTTATTTTTCTGCTTTGTCTCTTTCCCCCTATTTTATAGCAGGGCCCCTCCTTAACTTCTTCTAAATATTTATTGATTTTTCTTTTTCTTTTCTCTCTTATGAATTTCCCTCTAAATGCGGAAGCAAAACTGGTGGGGCACAAAGAATGGAGAGGTCATAATAGGATGAGATGAAATGAGGAAGCAGGGTGAAGAGTTTTGTGGTGCATGACTTATGTTTAAACAGTGGTCTTCTCTACCTACCTATAAAGAGTTCTCAATTGAAGGCAAAAATAATTGTCAGTTGATGGTGTTTTAGCACCAGTATTGTAACATGAATTATAGGACTTAAGATGTCTGGATTTATAATCTGGTTAAATGACTTCCTTTGTTGTCTTTTCTGTAAGAATAATGATGTACCACTATCTGCTATGAGTCTATCAACAATCAACAATCAATACAAATCAACAAATTGGTATTCTGATTCATGAATCACTTTTGTAGGGTTGGTTAGCACGAATCTGTCTCCTGGACGTTTGCTCATCCTGTTGAACTGGAAATGTTTCTCACTGGCTTTCAAATTATACCTTGTAGACATCTATGTAGCCTGAAACCCAAATAACATTGGTTTGAGGGATAAAAATGACTTTAGGTCTTTATATTTTATGGAGATACACATGCACTTTACTTACCTGTATATTCTGGGAACCTGATTTGTATTATAAACAAATTGGTGGTTGGACAAGTGGCTTTAGGACAGAGCAGTGAAATATTGTGTTACACTCAGAACCTGATGTAAAAATTGTTTTGAACCTTACGATGTAATCCTGAGAACCATGGACATAATAGAAGTAATAGCTAATGAATAAATATGGATAGTGTTTTCACAGAAATACTTCTTAAATACTACTCTTAAATATTTTATTCCTCTCTCTCTAAAATCAATAAAACATTAAAAATAAATAAATAATAGGTAAATAAAATTCAGGTATTGTAAAGTTAGTGGTTACCAGAGGGCTGGCTCCTACTGACATGTCCAAGGAGTTGGATGGCATTGCTGATACTTAGAGTGAGGCTCCTGGTCTAGAGCTATAGTGTTGTAAGCAGAAAGTAACTGGCCCTACTCCCTCCATATGCTATCAAATTTGTTGTGTATTTTATTAACTTGGAATGGACTTTAAACAAAACCCTTTTGTAAGGTGGTTTATATTTTCAAGTTGCTTTCATATTTGTATTTATTATTTTAATCATCTAAAATATTCCTATAAGCTCATTACTACATTTGGTACATGAGGAAACCAAGAAAAACTGATGCTTAGTAATTTGCTAAAGACCACATAGCTGATTACAAAACAAAAGTAGAATGAACTCCCAGCTATCCAGGCTGTTTCCTTTCCACTGAAACCTGAGCAGCAAGGTAGTTTAGAGCAGCCGTTGTTAAGTTGCAGAGTTTTTGATAGAGTTGAAACTAGAAGATTGCTTGAAGCAAAAATTCTCCATGTTTGCTTATGTTAGAGTAACTTAATATTTATTGAGTGTTCACAGTGTTGGTAAAGCATGATGCTAGTTATTGTTGGGAAGGGAAAATTTAAAAGAATAAATAACTTGATACCTTCTCTCAAGACGCTTGTTATCTTTTGAGAAGAATTGTATTTCTGTACCAGAATAGTGAGAAACTAGGAAAATTCCTAAATAAGTGGATGGAATAGGAAACAGAGACAAGGAAATTAAACAAGCTAAACAATTTGGACAGCTGCAGTTGGCTTGTAAATAACAAGTCATTATCTTCCCGAAACCAAGGACACTGAAGGCAAATGGTTAAAGCCTCCTCAATTAGAGAATACAGGAAAGGAGGGGCTAAGGGGAAAGGAAAAAGGGCAGTTTTATTTTACTTCCTAAAGAGAAAAGCCAGCAGTCTCATGGCTTGGCAAGATAAAGTTGCCAAGTGCTTCTCATGAATTCTGGGAAGGCCACAGCAAAGTAAAATGGCACCTTGAGAATTAATCTGTACCAAAATATCCGGCAAAGGAATTTTAAAACCTATAAACAAAAGGAATAAAATATTAAACCTCTATCAGGTGGGGACTTCCAAATTAGTTGGGAAGTCAATCTGCACCTTATAGGGCAGGTATATTTTGATAAATTTGCTTGCTTTGCTTCTTTAATAAATTTGCTTTGTTATAAAGAAATCATTTGCTATCACTTGTTTGAAGTCTTTAATGCAAGACTGACAAGAACCAAGGAGGGGACAGCCCTCCCCCTCCAACTCACAGGGGCTGTCAGATAACACCTTTTCTGGTGTTTTGGGGTGCCTATAACATTTCTGTGGTTCTTATTTCTGAAGACCCTCTTCTTCCTCTGGCTTGAAAATGTAGAAACTGCACAAATTTCAGTCCTTGGTCATCTCTTAGGTTTACTTTCTCTAAGTTGAGCCATTTTTATGGCATTGGCTATCAATCATACTCCCCAGATTTAACTTTGGCCTGTACCTCTTACCCATTACTTACATTCAGGGCCATTATTTCCAACCATCCATAAGACATTGTTTCTTGGAATTTTTGCCATCTCCTCAAACTCAATAGGTCAAAACAGAACTAAGCATGTTCTACACTCCCCATTTATATCCCCAAATTACCTAATTCTAGGAATAGCAGTAGCATCACAGAGATCACAGGTTCAAAATTTCAGAGATATTATTGACTTATTTCTTTCTTATGCTGCCTTATCTAATCATTCACCTACTTCCATCTATTATTCCTTTTAAATGTTTCTTGAGTTCTTATAAAGTCAATTTCCACTGCTATCAACCTAGCCTAGAGCTTCATTAAATTTTACTCCCATCTCCATTTTTCTCAAGGTGTAGTCAGAACTATGAAACTCTGTCAGATTCATATTCTTAAAATGTTTTTCATCACTTATTCAAAGTTTGCTAATAAGATTTCCCATTAAAAAGTGCCTGGAATTCAATGTCTAATAATCTTGTCTTAAATTTCTATCCAAATTCATTTCCTGTTATTCTTCAACTCAATCCTTTTACGTAACAGATCAGGCTCCTTGGCGTACCCTGCAGGTACAACAGTAAGTTCCTCAAAGGCAGGAACTACCATTTACCTTGCTCTGTGCCACAAACTGTATTGAGCTTAACCAATACTTATTTACTGGATTGCAATGTATTTGAGATATTTTCATAAGAACATAAGAAATAGCAAAATGGGTCAAAGTAGTAGTCCACGCAGAGCTATATTTTTTGGGAGATTATGATAGCTTTCTTCCATGACATTAAATGCACAAGGTTGGATATGTACCTTAAGGAAATCATTGCCATTTCCTTAATCCAGGGATGGGGGATCTTTTTTTCTGCCAAGGGCCATTTGGATGTTTATAGCATCATTCACAGGCCATACAAAATTATCAACTTAAAAATTAGCTGGCTATATTTGATTAAACATTTAATTAACTCACCCCTAATACCTTGGCAGGGTCAGACTAAATGATTTTGCAGGCCTTAAAAGGACCGCAGGCCAGACGTTCCCCACCCCTGCTTAATTCCTTATTATCACCAATGATGCAGCAAAGGCAGATTTATAATTTCCTGCACTGTGGAAAAAAATCTTGATTTTATTCCTGATAACTAGTTTCTAAACACATCAAAAGTTTGATTAAAGGCAGGAGGAAAAAGGTACTAGAATATGAAATTGGTAGTTCTACATTAGGAAGACACAGAAACGCTGGATTGACTGGACTTAACCAGCAAACTTTCTTTAGCCTACCATTCTTTTGGGGCTCACTGGCTCCCAGGCTGGTTTATTTTATTTGCAGGAACTGATGGGCATACAGTGCAGTCTCAAGTCCAGGTTTAGCTATATTTTGTTTTTGAATAATCACCTGATAAATATATGGTGTCATGGCCTCTCTCTGGATTTCAAAGCAATCAGATCACTGGAAGGCAGAAAAATGGAATTAAAAATTCTAGGACTTTTCTTTTTTTAGCTACTGATGGAACCCACAAACCATTTCTTTACCCCTGAAAACAGCTTCTTTGCTGCTAAGTCGAAGAATGTGCCTGGCCAATGATTTTAATTAAAATGTATGAAGTGTTGGCTCTGTAAACCTGGTTTATGTCAGATATGTCTAAGATACTAAATAGACCATGCAATTTCCTTATAGTTCTGAGAGCTTTCTATTTTCAGTCTGTAGTCATAACTTGCCAATTTCTAGTTATGTGGTATGTTTACAGATTATTTCTTAGCCTCTCTGAGTCTATTTCCTTATTTTTCAAAACAGGGATAGTAACACTTACCCCATCTAAATTGCAGAATATTGAGAGGTTCAAGTGGTATAATTAATGTTGAACTACCAGATAATTCTTCACTGGTTTACCTTCAGCAGTCATTATAAATTTTCTTTCAATAGTGAAGGAAACTGCCACTACAGATTAGAGAAACTCCATTAAGGCCTTAAAATAGGATTTTAAAATATGCCCCACATTTCCAACTTAATTGCACAGGTGCTGGAGGCTGGGGGAATGTATTCACTGTATTTTGCTGCATTGAGCCCCTACCTAACAGAAGCACTGAGAAGACTGATTGGATTATCAAGTCCCTGACCAATAAAAAAGGCAGAAAGAATTCAATTCATACTGGCAGCCTAATTTAAGGCAGGTAGGGTAGATCCCCAAACTCCCAGAAATTTGTTGAAATCAATAGAAATTTACTACATACAGTTCTAGTCCTAGCAATGAAACATTGAATATCCTTACCTGCTATGTTCAAGGTTGACACTTCAGGGTCCTTTTGAACTCACTCTCAGAAGCAAACTCCAAGTCTTCAGTAAATCCAATCTACCTGTTTCTTGGAAAGCTAAGCCGTCATTGGTGATCTCCACAGTGAATCTAAATAATCTAGACAAGCGCAGTTCATTCACAGGATGCCTGCTCTTTAGGCAAGTTTCTTTGAAAAGATGGGTTGCTGTTGTTTTTAAGATCAGAGAGGGTAGAGCACATGTCAGCCAATGTATACAGATTCTTCTTCCTCTTTCAGATTAGTTTTCAAACTGTTTTAAGTACGCCTAAGTTTTACTTCTCTGGTGCCAAATGGGGGAGGGGAAAGAAGGGGGAGGGAAGAAGAACAGAAACTGGAGACTTGCAGGTTATTTTGTGGGTAAATGAGCTTTTATCCCTAGCTCCAGCAACAGAATCTTCAGGAAATCACACAGCTGCTCTGAGATGGGAAGCAGGAAGGAATATATTCTGTCCAGCTTAGTTCTCTCTGACTTTTATGACTTGGGGGTGGTTAGACTATTTGTAGGCGGAGAAAGATAATCCTACCAGTATATAGTAATTTGTCATTATGTGAAACTTGATCTTAAGCAAGATAAATTAATTCTCTCTTTCTCTCCCTCCCTCCTTTTTGACACTCATGGCTCTGTCCACATTCTAAAAAGGCTTTTCTTTTCTGGTGCCTTATGTCCTGGAAAATAACTGCCTTAGTTTGAGCTTGGTTTTCTGAAATCCCCATGACAATACATTGCCTCCACTGAATTAAAAGTGGTTTGTTTTCTGTCACACTGAGAATAGTCTGGAATGTTTGGGCTTGCTTTCAGTGGTTCTATGTTAGGATTTTGGAAGCTAGGATAATGCTCTTGACCTTTGGCTAGGCTCTGGGGTGTTGTTAGAGCTATGAGATGCTCTGTATGGCTTCTGGAAGATAGGGACATGACAATATGCTACATGCTGATTTGAGTTTGGTGTAGCATCTTGATGTTGTGAACCAAATGAAGAGACCCTGATGTGAGTTGTTTACATCAATTATATTGAGTTATATTATACTAGAGGCCCGGTGCATGACATTTGTGCATTGTGGGGGGGGGGGGGGAGTCCCTCAGCCCAGCCTGAGCCCTTTCACAGTCCAGGACCCCTCAGGGGATGTCCGCCTGCTGGCATAGGCTCTCTCTCCACACTGCCATGAGCCCTGCTTCTGGCTGAGCAGCGCTCCCCCTGTGGGAGTGTACTGACCTCCAAGGGGCAGCTCCTGCACTGAGTGTCTGCCCCTGTGGTCAGTGCACATCATAGCGACTGGTAGTTCCACTGTTCGGTTGATTTGCATATTAGGGTTTTATTATATAGGATAAGATGGTCTATATGGGGATAGGCATATTTATGCTAATTTTAACACTTCAAAAACATGTCTGGATAATTAATAACTAACTTGATTGTACTCAGTAAAACATGAGCCCAGTAACAGCCCTTTGGCCTGTTACATGCTGCAGGGACAAAGCCATTTATCTAGTGTCTGCATCTGCAGATACCAGCGTTATCTCACACCCAACCTGACACCAGGGCTCTAAGGTTTCTGAAATATTCATCTTTGTTCATAGAGTTCTTGGTTGTGGTAGTGGTTGGAGGAAAAGGCCAACAAACCAAATCAAAGGGGTAGATAATATTTGGATCCAAGACCAGACACTTTAATCATCTCTGGGGAGTTTTACTAACTAAAGGGACATTATGACTAAAATTTCTTCAACTAAATATATGTCCCCAGAGATCTAGAGGAAAGTTCATAAGGGAGAGAGAGGTTAGCTATCACTTCCTCTCTAGTCTGGACTGTTATAGCTATCTTAAGCTATGGTAGAATGGTAGTTCATACTCAGGTGAGGAAAGAAAGAAAAAGGAACTACGTCTTTCACCTTCAACATGGCACCACAGCAGCCATGGAAGAGAGGGGATACCCTGTGTTACTTCTCTGTCCTTCCCTGCCGGGAGCCGGTCCATCCTTGCTGTTTCAAGGGACCTGGCATATATGGCATACTGTTCTTAATATGTTTGCTCACCTTCTTGGCACTATGTGTTTTAACCAAGGTCACCTCTCCGAGAAAGGTTGTTTCCCCAGGTAAGGATTTCCCCCCGAAGTTAGGGAGGGAATAAAACCCCTTAACTAAGTGCCAGGCGGGTAGTTAATCACTTTAACTACGAACAATCATGCTTAAGCTACATAATCTTTACTCCCTGGAATGGAGATAAGAAATGCCCTAACCTTTGGAATAGAGATTGATAGGATTGAATCAACTGGTATAAATACAGATGTAACAAGACAACAGGAGACAGAACTTAGAAGACAGAACCTAGACACAGAACCTACACAGAACCTAGAGACAGAAGAACTTTGCTGGAGAGAACATGGAGAAAGATCCTGGACAGAAACTGGAGACAGAACCTAGAGACAGAACCTAGAGACAGAAAATGGCAAAAGATCCTGGACAGAAACTGGCAACAGAACCTAGAGACAGAACCTAGCGAGAGAACCTGACTGAAGATCATAGAGACAGAACCTGGCTACAGAACCTGGATAGAACATGGCTACAGAACCTGACTAGAACATGGCTACAGAACCTGGCTGGAGAACCTGGAGAACCTGGAGAACCTGGCTGGAGAACCTAGCAAGAGAACATGGACACAGAACCTGGCTGGAGATCCTGACCAGAACTTCGCTGGAGATCCTAACCAGAACTTGGCTAGAGATCCTGGCTAGGCTGCTGATCAACTGAACGCTGTCTCCATGTCATTCCTTCTTCGCCGACTCCGTCCACACCTTTGGGGACCCCTGGACCTGCTGGGGTTGGACCCCAGCACTTAAATTATTATATAATCATATAAGGAAATTATGTATATGTATCCATTTATATGTCTATATAAATAGACAGACAGACTGACAAACTGACAGACAGACAGATAGATAGACCATATCTTCTTTAGCCGTTCATCCATTGTTTGGTTATTTCTATATCTTGGCTGTAGTAAATAATGATGAGATGAACATAGAGGCACATAATATATTTTCAAAGTATTTTCATATTCTTTGGAAAAATACCCAGAAGTAAGATTTGGTGGAACATATGTAGATATATTCTTAAATTTTTAAGGAACCTCCATGTTGTTTTGCATAGTGGCTGCATCAATTTATAATCTCACTGACACTCTCCACCTCCTCCCTGACACTTGTTATTTCTTGTCTTTTGGATAATAAAAATTCTAATAGGTAAAAAAAAATAAAGTAAGTCATGATACCATAAAATTATTAGAAGAAACCATAAGCAGCAAAACCGCAGACATCTTTCCTACCAATATGTTTACCAATACATCTCCTAGGGCAGTGGTCAGCAAACTGCGGCCCCTTGAGTGTGGCTCTTCCACAAAATACCATGTGCGGGCGCCCATGTACAGTGCGATTGAAACTTCATGGCCACACTCAAGGGGCCAAAGAGCTGCACGTGGCTCGCGAGCTGCAGTTTGCTGACCACTGTCCTAGGGCAAATGAAACTAAGGGGAAAATAAACAGATGGAACTACATCAAAATAAAAAGCTTCTTCACAGTAAAAGAAACCATGAACAGAATGAAAAGAGAGCCCACTACATGCAAGATCCTATTTAGCAATGGTACACCCAATAAGGGGCTAATTTCCAAAATATATAAGGAACTCATGCAAATTAACAAAAGGAAGACAAACAATCCAATTAAAAAATGGGCAATGGACCTGTATAGACACTTCTACAAAGTGGACAAACAGAAGGTCAAGAGACATATGAAAAAATGGTCAAAGTCACTAAGCTGCTGATATAAGCAAATTAAAATGACAATGAGGGATCACCTCACACCTGTCAGAATGACTATCATCAACAAATCAACAAAGGACAAGTGTTGGTGAGGATGTGGAGACAAGGGAACTCTAGTGCACTGCTGGTAGGAATGCAGACTGGTACAGCCACTGAGGAAAACAGTATGGTGTTTCCTCAAAAAATTAAGTGATTCCACTTCTAGAAATATATCCTAAGAAACCAGAAACACCAATCAGAAAGCATATATGCACTTCTATGTTCATAGCAGCACAATTTACAATAGCTAAAATTTGGAAACAGTCCAAGTGCCCATCATCAGATGAGTGGATTAAAAAACATTGGTATATTTACACAATGGAATACTATGCAGCTATAAAAAAGAAAGAACTCTTACCATTTGCAACAGCATGGATGGACCTGGAGAGTATTATTCTAAGCAAAATAATCCAGTCAGAGAATGATTATTATAACATTATCTCACTCATATGTGGCATCTAATGAACAAAATAGATCCAGGCTGACAAATTTTAGTTAATGGCGGTGGTGTGTGGGTGTGTGGGGAGTGATTAACCGGGAACTTATATGCATATATAATAGCTCATGGACACAGACAATAGAGTGGTGAAGGCCTGAGAGAGGCTGTTGCAGGGTGGCGGTGGTCCATGGGGAAAAAAAGAACAAACAAAAGGGATGTCTGTTATACTTTTAACAATAAAGATATATTAAAAGAAATAAAATTAAATATAAGTTCATTAAATAAAATTACATTTTTTGTGGTACATTTACACAATGAAATACTACACAGCTCTAAAAAAGAAGCCTTTTGTGACAGCATGGATGGACCTGGAGAATATTATGCTTAGTGAAATTAGTCAGAGAAAGAAAGTACCATATGATTTCACTTATATATGGAATGTAATGAATAAAACAAACTAACAAAAGAAACCATCAACAAAATTATGGATATTTTAATGATGTTGAATAATAGCAAAAGGAGTCTGTTTTCAGACTCATGGGTACTGAGAACAGACTGACAGCTATCAGAAGGGAGGGGGATTAGGAAGCTTGGTGAGAAAGTTGAAGGGATTAAGCAAAGAAAAAAACACCTCATAGACAACACAGTCTGGTGATTACCAAAGGGGTGGGGAGGAGATAGAAGAAGATAAAGGGGGGCTATATAATGATGGAAGGAGACTTGACTTAAGGTGGTGAGCACACAATATAATATACATATAATATATTATAATTTTATACCTGAAACCTATATAATTTTTTAACCAATGTCATCTCAATAAATTTAACAGCAATTAATAAAATTCTGTTCATCAGCCGCACTAGCCACATTTCAGATGCTCAATAGTAAAATATGGATAGTGTCTATTGCATTGAACCTCTCAGATTTAGAATAGATTTAAAAATTTATACCGTGTTTGAGTTAGCGAGTATCTAACTAGTACAGGGTAATATAATTAAGTGCCAAAGTTAGAAAAAGAACCCAGATTTCTGGCTCCCTCCCAATCAAGAGTGAATAGATTTATATTCACCCCTTTTGTATTAATTTTTAACTCAGTGTAGGTCTATAGGCATAACTGAAGTATATTGAGTGTGTGTGACTTTATGTGAGGGCTTTGAAATTTCAGAAGGAGGGCATCTAGTTAGCATGGATGAGGGAGCTCCTTTGCATGGATTTGTACAATTCTTGTCTTTCTCCTCTGACAGGACCAAAAAGAAAAAATATATAAAGTTGCAGTGTAAAGTAAAAAAAAATTATAAGATGCAAGATGTTAACGATGATAAACTCCAGCTTTATCTCTTCCTAATCAATGTTTGCCCCTCAGCATAGCTGGAGATGGGTGTGGGTCAGAAAATAGAATTGGTGCCATTTTGGCAACTGAGGTGAGAGAGTGTCTGCTGGGTTCATATGGTCAGGGAATCTGCTAATAGCTTATAAACCTATGAACTGGCCAGTTTGAACTTGTCCCCACCTCAGTGTGGAGAGGATCAGTAATAGAGGAATTAGGCAAAGACTTTTACTAAGAACCAGATCTTTCCTTATTTGACGGGACTATCTATAACTATTTAAAAGTGTGCCAAGTTTCAGTTTTTCCAAAGAACATAAAAAACAATTTCCTGGGAAAATACCATGTTATAAATTCCTGGTGAAAACGCTTCTATAACTGGAGACTAGTCTATTAAGATTTATTTTAGGTTTCCTAGGAAATTCACAGCTCCTCAAAGCTCTTGCTATTCCAAACCTGCTAACATAAGCCGGAAATAACTTTAAGTGTACATCACAGTGAGAGTTCTCTATTAGATATCTGTAATTTGAGAACCATTAAGAAGTGACCCACGGACTAAATCTTATAGGAGAGGTCATCCACTATGGATGAGAAGTATTATTGTTCTTATTAGAAAAAAAATGATAATAATATCAGCTCTGTCTATTTCACAATATTATAAGGTAAATAACAGATAAAATTATTTCATTCCTTAAAAAAACTTTTTACTTGCAATTACAGTTGACATACATTATTATGTTAGTTTCAGGCTGTCCATCCCAGTGAGTAGACATTGCAAAACTTACAAAATGATCATCCTGATAAATCTTGCACCCATCTGACACCATACATGGTTATTAGAATATTATTATTATTTTTTTTAAAGGATTGACATTTTTTTAATGAGTGAGCACATTCATATTTATAACTTATAATTTCTTTTTAAAATATACTACGTATTCTTTTTCTTTTTTTTCTATTACATATATCTCTTCCCCCCCACTTGACATTCCCCTGGCCTCCCCTACACCGCAGTGTCTTGTGTCCATTGGTTATGCTTATATGCATGCATACAAGTCCTTCAGTTGATCTCTTACCCCCACTCCTGCCCCCCAACCCTCCCCAGCCTTCCCGCTGTAGTTTGACAGTCTGGTCAAAGCTGCTCTGCTTCTGTATCTGTTTTTGTTCATCAGTTTATAATGGTCTTTATTATCCATAAATGAGTGAGACCATGTGGTATTTTTCTTTCATTGACTGGCTTATTTCACTTAGCACAATGCTCTTCAGTTCCATCTATGCTGTTGCAAATGGTAAGAGTTCCTTCTTTTTTACAGGAGCATAGTATTCCATTGTGCATATGTACCACAGTTTTCTAATCCACTCATCTGCTGATGGGCATTTAGGCTGTTTCCAGATCTTAGCTATGGTAAATTGTGCTGCTATGAACACAGGGGTGCATATATCCTTTCTGATTGGTGTTTCTGTTTTCTTGGGATATATTCCTAGAAGTGGGATCACTGGGTCAAATGGGAGTTCCATTTTTAACGTTTTGAGGAAACTCCATACTGCCTTCCATAGTGGCTGCACCAGTCTGCATTCCCACCAGCAGTGCACAAGTGTTCCCTTTTCTCTGCATCCTCTCCAGCACTTGTCGTTTGTTGATTTGTTGATGATAGCCAGTCTGACAGGTGTGAGATGGTACCTCATTGTTGTTTTGATGTGCATTTCTCCGATGATTAGTGACTTTGAGCATGTTTTCATATGTCTCTTGGCTTTCTGAATGTCCTCTTTTGAAAAGTGTCTATTTAGGTCCTTTGCCCATTTTTTGATTGGATTGTTTATCTTTCTTTTGTTAAGTTGTATGAGTTCCCTATAAATGTTGGAGATTAAACACTTATCAGTGATAACATTGGCAAATATGTTCTCCCATGCAGTGGGCTTTCTTGTTGATTTGTTGATGGTTTCTTTTGCTGTGCAGAAGCTTTTTATTTTGATGTAGTCCCATTTGTTTATTTTCTCTTTAGTTTCCAATGCCCTAGGAGCAGTATCAGTGAAGAAATTGCTTCAGCATATGTCTGAGATTTTGTTGCCTTTGGATTCCTCTAGTATTTCTATGGTTTCCCATCTTACATTTAAGTCCTTTATCCATTTTGAGTTTATTTTTGTGTATGGTGTAAGTTGGTGGTCTAGTTTCATTTTTGTGCATGTATCTGTCCAATTTTCGGAACACCATTTATTGAAGAGACTGTATTGACTCCATTGTATGTTCTTGTCTCCTTTGTCAAATATTAATTGAGCATATTGGTTCGGGTCAATTTCTGGGTTCTCTATTCTATTCCATTGATCTATATGTCTGTTCTTGTGCCAGTACCAGGCAGTTTTGAGAACAGTGGCTTTGTAATACAGCTTGATATCTGGTAGTGAGATCCCACCTACTTTGTTCTTCTTTCTCAGGATTGCTGGTTATTAGAATATTATTGACTGTCTTCCCTATGCTGTACTTTACATCCCCATGACTATACCATAACTACTAATTTGTACTTCTAAATCCCTTTAACTTTTTCACCTAGTCCCCCAACCCCTTCCCATCAGGCAACCATCAAAATGTTCTTTGTATCTATGAGTCTAGCACGTCTGTTCTGCTTATTCATTTTGGTTTTTTAACATTCGATTGTTGATGGATATGTATTTATTGCCGTTTTGTTTTTCATATTTTTGATCTTCTTTTCCTTCTTATTCCTAAAGAAGAACCTTTAGCATTTCATATAATAGTGGTTTGGTGGTGATGAACTTTAGGTTTTCTTGTCTGGGAAGTTCTTTCTATGTCCTTTTTCTAAATGTTAGCTTTGTTGGATAGAGTAATCTTGGTTGAAGGTTCTTACTTTTTATTACTTTGAATATTTCTTGTCAATCCCTTCTGGCCTGCAAAGTTTCTATTGAGTAATCAGCTAACAGCCTTACATAAACTTCCTTGTATTTAATCAACGGCTTTCCCTTGCCGCTTTTAAGATTCTTTGCCTTTAACCTTTGGCACTTTATTTTATTTTAAATCTTTATTGTTGAAAGTATTACATAGGTCTCCTGTTTTCCCCAATTGAACCCTTATAGCCCACCACCACCTGCCCAGGCTTTCACTACCCTACTGCCTGTGTCCACGGTTATGCATGTATGCAAACAAGTTCTTTGGTTGATCTCTTTTAGCCTCCCGCCCCGCCCCCCCCCCCCCACTTCCCGTCTGAGATTCGACAGTTTGTTCCATGCTTCTATGTCTCTGGCTCTATTTTGTTCATCATTTTACTTTGTTCATTAAATTCCATATATGATTGAGATCATGTGATATTTGTCTTTCTCTTACTGGCTTATTTCACTTAGCATAATACTCTTCAGTTCCCACCATTCTGTCTCAAAGGGTAAGAGACCCTTCTTTTTTACTGCTGCATAGTATCCAATATAAAAAAATGCTAATATGCAAATTGACCAAACCACAGAATGACTGCTTGCTATGATGTACACTGACCACTAGGGGGAAGACGCTCAATGCAGAAGCTTCTCCAGGTGATCAGTTTGCTTCCGCAGGGGGAGCACCGCTCAGCTGGAAGCCAGGTTCATGGATGGCAAGTGCAGCGCTAAGGATGTCTGACTATTGGACATCTCCTGAAGGCTCCTGAACTTCAAGAGGGTGCAGGCTGGGCTGAGGGACACGCCCCCCCCCACCCCCACCCCCTGCCGCTGAGTGCATGAATTTTGTGCACTGGGCCTCTAGTTCCATGGTATAAATGTACCACAGCTTTTTATCCACTCATCTACTGATGTGCAGTTGGGTTGTTTCCAGATCTTAACTGTTGTAAATTGCGCTACTATGAACATAGGAGTGCACACATTCTTTTTAATTGGGTTTCTGGTTTTATAAAATATATTCCTACAAGTGAAATCACTTGCTCAAATGGAAGTTCCATTCCTATGTTTTAAGGAAACTCCATAATGGCTATACCAGTCTGCATTCCCATCAGCAGTATACCAAAGTTCCCTTTTCTTGTCATTTGTTGATTTGTTGCTGGTAAACATTCTGAGAGGTGTGAGGTAATTGCTCATTATCCTTTTAATTTGCATCTCTCTGATGATCAGCGACTTTGAGTATTTTTTTATATGTCTCTTGGCCATCTGTATATCCACTTTGGGGAAGTGTCTATTTAGGTCCTTTGACCATTTTTTAATTGCATTGTCTTCCTTTTGCCAAATATGTCCTCCTATACAGTGGGTTCATTTTCATGCTGGTTTATTTTGCTGTGCAGACGCTTTTATTCTGATGTAGTCTCATTTGTTTATTTTTCCCTTTGTTTCACTTGCCCTAGGCCAGTGGTCAGCAAACTTCGGCTTGCGAGCCACATGAGGCTCTTTGGCCCCTTGCGTGTGGTTCTTCCACAAAATATCGACTTCTGTACATGGGCCACGAAGTTTCAATCGCACTGTACGTGTGCACCCGCATGTGGTATTTTAACAAAATTTTGTTACTTTTATTAAAACTTCGTGGCTCATGCGCAGAAGTCAGTTTTCAGCCTGGGCGAGTTTATTTTGAAGAAGTACTGTTG
This sequence comes from Myotis myotis, assembly GCF_014108235.1. Taxonomy (NCBI): domain Eukaryota; kingdom Metazoa; phylum Chordata; class Mammalia; order Chiroptera; family Vespertilionidae; genus Myotis; species Myotis myotis. The sequence continues at coordinate 96,535,675 of NW_023416346.1, forward strand.
ATATTTGGCTCTGTTGACTAATGAGTTTGCCGACCACTGCCCTAGGGGTTGTATCAGTGAAAATTTTACTATGTGAAATGTCTGATATTTTGCAGCCTAAGTTTTCTTCAAGAATTTTTATGGTTTCATAACTTACATTTAAGTCTTTTATCCATTTTGAGTTTATTTTTGTGTATGGTGTAAGTTGGTGGTCTAGTTTCATTTATTTTTTTTGCGTGTACCTGTACAATTTCCCCATCATTTATTGAAAAGACCATCTTGACTCCATTGTATGCTCTTACCTCCTTTGTCAAATATTAATTGAGAAAAATGGCTTGGGTTGATATCTGGGGCTTCTGTTCTAGTCCATCGATCTATATGCCTGTTCTTGTACCTGTACAAGGCTGTTTTGATTACAGGCTTTGTATACAACTTGATATCTGATAGTATGCCCTCCAACTTTGTTCATGTTTGTCAAGATTGCTGCGACAATTTGGGGTATTTTTTGGTTCCATATAAATTTTTGGAGTATTTGTTCTAGATTTCTGAAATATGCCATTCATATTTTATAGGTATTGCATTGAATTTATTGATTGCCTTGGGTAGTATGGACATTTTAATGATGTTAGTTCTACCAATCCATTCTTTCACTTATTTATATCTTCCTCTATCTCTTTTTTCAATGTCCTGTGGTTTTTTTTAAATTGTTTAAAGCATTACATATGTCTCCTTTTCCCCCAATTGAAACCCCCGCATCTACTCCCACCCCTGAGAACAACCCCCCACTGCCCCAGTGTCTGTGTCCATTGATTAGGCTAATACACACGCATACAAATCTTTTGGTTGATCACATACCCACCCCTCGCCCCTTGTCTCTGGATCTGTTTTTGTTCATCAGCTTATGTTGATCATTATATCCCGCATATGAGTGAGATCATGTGATATTTATCTTTCTCCGACTGGCTTATTTCACTCAGCATAATGCTCTCCAGTCCATCCATGCTGCTGCAAATGGTAGGAGTTCCTTCTTTTTTATAGTGACGTAGTATTCCATTGTGCAGATGTACCACAGTTTTTTAATCCACTCACCTGCTGATGGGCATTTAGGCTGTTTGCAAATCTTAGCTATTGTAAATTGTGCTGCTATGAACATAGGGGTGCATATATCTTTTCTGATTGGTGTTTCTGGTTTCTTGGGATATAGTCCTAGAAGTGGGATCACAGGGTCAAATGGGAGTTCCATTTTTAATTTTTTGAGGAAACTCCATACTGTTCTCCACAGTGGCTGCACTAGTCTGCATTCCCACCAGGAGTGCAAGAGGGTTCCTTTTTCTCCACATCCTCACTAGCATTTATCATTTGCTGATTTGTTGATGATAGCCATTCTGACAGGTGTGAATGGTACCTCATTGTTGTTTTGATTTGCATCTCTCAGATGATTAGTGATTTTGAGCATGTTTTCATATGTCTCTTGGCCTTCAAAAATAGACACTTTTGAAAAGTGTCTATTTAGGTCCTTTGCCCATTTTTTGATTGGATTGTTTATCTTTCTTTTGTTAAGTTGTAGAAGTTCCCTGTAAATTTTGGAGATTAAGCCCTTATCTGAAATAGCATTGACAAATATGCTTTCCCATGCAGTGGGCTTTCTTGTTGTTTTGTTGATGGTTTCTTTTGCTATGCTTTTTTTTTTTATGTAGTCCCATTTGTTTATTTTCTCCTTAGTTTCCATTGCTCTAGGAGCTATATTAGTAAAGATATTGCTATGACATATGTATGATATTTTTCTGCCTATGGAGTCTTCTAAGATTTTTATGGTTTCCCTTCTTATATTAAAGTCCTTTAACCATTTTGAGTTTGTTTTTGTGTATGGTGTAAGTTGGTGATCTAGTTTCATTTTTTTTGCCTGTATCTGACCAAATTTCCCAGCACCATTTATTGAAGAGACTGTCTTGACTCCATTGTATGCTTTTGCCTCCTTTGTCAATTATTAATTGAGTGTAATGGCTTGGGTCTATTTCTGAGTTCTCTGTTCTGTTCCATTGGTCCATATATTTGTTCTTGTGCCAGTACCAGGCAGTTTTGAGAACCATGGCTTTCAATGTCCTGTAGTTTTCTGAGTATAATTCTTTTACCTCCTTGGTTAAGTTTATTCCTAAGTATCTTAGTTTTTCCCCCCAGTGGTAAATGGGATTCTTTTTTTAGTTTCTCTTTCTGAGGTTTAATTATTGGTGTATAAAAATGCCATTGATTTCTGGGTTTTAATTTTGTATCCTGCTACATTACCAAATTCATTTATTTTTTAAAAATCTATTTTTTTTTTATTGATTTCAGAGAAGAAGGGAGAGTGGTAGAGGGATAGATACACCAATGATGAGAGAGAATCATTGATGGGCTCTCTCCTGCATGCCACACACTGGGAATCAAGCCCACAAGCTGGGCATGTGCCCTGACTGGGAATGAAACTGGGACCTCCTTGTTCATAGGTCAATGCTCAACCACTGAACTAAGCCAGCTGGGCCAAATTCATTTATTAAATCTCATATAATTGGGTCATGTTTTTGTGTCCATTCAGTTACCCTATGTATTTTGATTGCAACATTCAATCAATTTACATTTAATGTTATTATTCATTGCCGGGGTCCAACCCCAGCGGGTCCAGGGGTCCCCAAAGGTGTAGACGGAGTTGGCGAAGAAGGAAGGACACGGAGACAGTGTTCAGTTGATCAGCATCCTAGCCAGGATCTCCAGCCAGGATCTCCAGCCAAGTTCTGGTCTGGATCTCCAGCGAAGTTCTGCTTAGGATCTCCAGCCAGGTTCTGTGTCCATGTTCCCTCGCTAGGTTCTCCAGCCAGGTTCTGTCCAGGTTATCCAGCCAGGTTCTATAGTCAGGTTCTCTTGCCAATTTCTGTAGTCAGGTTCAGTCCAGGATCTTTTGCCATGTTCTCTCCAGCGAAGTTCTTCTGTCTCTAGAGAACGTTCTGTGTAGGTTCTGTGCCTAGGTTCCGTCTCTCTTGGTTCCGTATTCTAAGTTCTGTCTCTTGCTGTCTTATTACATCTGTATTTATACCAGTTGATTCAATCCTACCAATCTCTATTACAAAGGTTAGGGCGTTTCTTATCTCCATTCCAGGAGGTAAAGATTATGTAGCTTAAGCATGATTGTTCGTAGTTAAAGTGATTAATTACCCACCTGGCACTAGTTAAGAGGTTTTATTCCCTCCCTAACTTCAGGGGAAAATCCCTACCTGGGGAAATAACCTTTCTCAGAGACCTTGGTTAAAACACATAGTGCCAAGAAGGTGAGCAAACATATTAAGAACAGTATGCCATATATGCCAGGTCCCTTGAAACAGCAAGCATGGACAGGCTCCCGGCAATTCATAGGTAATTATTCAATGCCATTTTAATTCTTTATGCCTATATTTCTCTCTCTAGTTCTTGTTCTCATTACAGCATCCCTTTAGCATATCTTGCAGCACTGGTTTTGTACTGATAAACTCCTTTAACCTCTTTTTGTCTGGGAAGCTCTTTATTTCATCATCTATTTTGAATGATAGCCTTGCTGGATATAGTAGTCTTGGTTTCGGAGCCTTGTTTTTCATTACCTTGAATAGTTCATACCATTTCCTTCTGTTCTGCAGAATTTCTGATAAAAAAATCAGCTGACTGTCTTGTGAGAGCTTCTTTGTAGGTGACAAACTTATTTTTCTCTTGCTTCCTTTAATGTTTTCTCTTTTTCTTTAATCTTTATCATTTTAATTATGATGTGTCTAGGCATGGCCTGTTTGGGTTCTTCTTGCTTGGGACTCTCTGTGCCTCCTGAACTTGTGTGACTTTTTCCTTCACCATGTTAGGGAAGGGAAGTTTTCTACCATTATTTCTTCACATGTTCTCTATCCCTTGCTCACTCTATGCCCCTTCTGGCACTACCTATAATGTGAATATTGTTACATTTCATGTTGTTCCACAGCTCCCTTAAGCTGTACTGATTTTTACTTGCTTTTTTTTTTCTTTTTGGTTCTCTGACTGAATGGTTTTTTTCTATCCTGTTTTCTAATTCACTGGGTCCAATCCTCAGCTTCTCCTAATCTGCTGTGTATTCCCTTCAATGTGTTATTTATTAGTGCTATATCATTATATCTGACTGGTCTTTTTTTATAATTATTATATCTTTTTTCATGCTGTTGAGCATCCTTGCCATAATTATTCTGAACTCTATATTTGATAAATTTCTTATATCCATTTCATTTAGCTCTTCTTAGGTAGAATTCTCTTGTTCTTTTATCTGGGGCTTGTTTTTCATTTTCCCATTTTGGCTGTCTGCTTGTGTTTGTGTCAATGTATTAGGTCAATGATCTGCTACAACTCCCAATCTTTAGTGCAGGACAAAGTCAGACTCTGTTTACGATTCACCCTGCTTGTGGCTTCCTCTTTTGGAGATGGCTGTGTTTGGAAAGGGCCAAGATTATCATCCTAATCTCTGATTTTATCATCTGCTTCATTATTGACTCTCAGTAATATAACCTTCATTTCATGTAATGTATTCTTTATTTCTGACTGGTTCCATTTTATGTTTCATAGTTCCATTTTTATGTTTTCTATCTCTGTTGAAGTTCTCACTAACTTCAACTACTCTTTCCCTAAATTCATTGATCATCTTTATAACCAGTGTTTTGAACTCTGCATCTGGTAGATTGCTTGTCTCCATTTTGTTTCATTCTTTTTCTGGAATTTTGTTTTATTATTTTATTTGGGATGTGTTTCCTTGTCTCCTCATTTTGGCAGCCTCCCTGTGTTTATTTCAATGTATTAGTTAGAGGTTCTAAATCTCCTTGGTTTGGTAGATTGACCTAATATAATAGGTGTTCTGTGGGGTCCAAGCTGGGCACTGTGTACACTCTCCTGTTGTAGTGGAACCTTGATTGCTGTTGGCGCGTCAATGGGAGGGATTTATACGCAGGCCTATCAGCTGCAAGTACTAGCTGTGATCACCACCTACTGTGAAGGATGAACCCCATAGAACAGGAGTTACTCAGAAGGACTCTGATGCCCACTGAGTCCACCCCTTGAGTGTGTCACTTGAGGTGATTGGGTTGTGCTTGGACATGGTTTGAAGATGTCAGGTGTGCTGGCTCTGGAGCCTCTCAGGAGGTGCAGGACATGATCAGCTGCTGCCTTTGTTCTGCTTGGGGCCGCCTGACGTGAGCTACAAAGTGATCTTCAGATGGCTGCTACTTTTGCTGAGCTTGAAGGTGCCCAGGTAAGGCCAAGCTATGAACCAAGGCTGGCTACTGCTAATGCCAGGCCTGGGGCCACTTAGCAAGAGGTACAGTGCTAGCTGAGACAAGATACTGCTTGTTTTAGAGATTTTAGGAAAGTCTGAAGCATGAGTCAAGACAGGCCATTCGTGTGGAAAAGCCATTTTAAACTACTTGGATGGGTCCACTAGTTGGGTGTTGCAGGTTCTCAGGGAATCACCAGCGTAGGCAAACAGTGTGAGCCAGGTGGGTAGAGACTCATATATGGCACCAGCCTGCCAGTTCTGTTGGAAGAGGGCTCAGAAAATGAACAATGGCCTCTATCAGCACCTATGTCTGGGAGAAAGCTGTACCCCAGCTCTTGCACTGATACCAGACTCCCCATATGTTCTTGGGTCCTTTCAAACTTCTGCCCCAGCACTGGAGCTCAGAGGGAGTAAGTCTAAACAAGTTCATGAGTGGGTCCTTTAAGAGGAACTCCTGGGTCTCCATCTGCCCTCCATCTCACTCAACCTCAATGCCTGCAGGTTTTTATAGCTAAAAGTTATGAAGACTTCTCTTCCTGGCACTGGAACCCTGGGCTCAGGTTTCCTGCATGGTACTGTCGCTCCTCAGGGGAGATTGCCAAGGTCAGGATATCCCTCCTGATTTTTATCTGCCACACATGGGTGTGTGAATAGCCAGTTCCAAGTCTCTGCCCTTCCTAGCAGTCTAGATAAGGCTGCTTCATTAATTCCCTAGTTTTAGGACTTCCATTCAGGTGGTTCTGTTTAACGGTTGTTCTGTAGTTTAGTTGTAATTTTGCTGTGGTTGTGAGACGAGGTGAGTACCGTGTTTACCTATGCCAGTATCCTATATAATAAGGAGAAAATATGCAAATTGACTATCACTCTGCCATAAAGATGGCGGCGCCCACAGGAGAGGCGGGGGTTTCCGTAACACAAGATGACTGCACCCACAGCATAGGCTGAGTTCCCATAAAGAGCCTTAATGAGCAATCAGCAGGGATCTGAGGCTGCGCACCCCCCATGGGGCTTGACAGGAGACCTCAGGCCGTGCCCCCCACTTGGCAGGGCTTGACGGGGGACTTCAGGCCATGCCCCCCACCCCAGCACCAGGCCAGGGGACCTCAGGCTGTGAACCCACCCAGCAGGGCTTAATGGGGGACCTCAGGCCATGCCCCCTGCCTGGTGGGGTTTGATGGGGGAGCTCAGGCCATGGCCCCCACCTGGCAGAGCTTGACAGGGGACCTCAAGGTGCCCCCCCCCACCCCAGTGCTAGGCCAGGGGACCTCAGGCTGTTCCCCTCACCCTGGACCAGGGGACCTCAGGCCATGCCCCCACCCAGTGGGGTTTGACGGGGGATCTCAAGGCATGCCCCCCTGCCCAGCAGGGCTTGAAAGGGGATCTCAGGCTGTGTCCTCCACTTGCGGGACTTGACAGGGGACCTCAAGGTTCAACCCCTCCCCCGGCCCAGGCTGGGGGACCTCAGGCCATGCCCCCTGCACCAGCACCGGGCCAGAGGACCGGAGGCTGTACCCCCCGCCTGGTGGGGCTTGACAAGTGTGGGACTGGCTGGGTCTGGATCTAGCCCAATGGGAGGTGCTGGCCAGGTCTGGGTCTTGTGCAATTTTGAGGTGCACGTGGGTGGGCAGGGACTTGACTCTGGTACATGGTGTGCCTCAGATGTGGTGTGCCCCAGACTCGGACAGGAGAAAGATTTTCATATATATTTTATTAATTTTCTTTCATCTCTGAAACTTCTATTATAGAGAAAGGGCAAATAGCAATATTAAAATATTTTCTCTAATTAATCCTTTTTATTTATTTATTTATTTTTAAATATATTTTATTTTTTACAGAGAGGAAGGGAGAGGGATAGAGAGCTAGAAACACTGATGAGAGAGAAACATCGATCAGCTACCTCCTGCACACCCCCTACTGGGGATGTTCCCCCAACCAAGGTACATGCCCTTGACCGGAATCAAACCTGGGACCCTTCAGTCTGCAGGTCGACACTCTATCCACTGAGCCAAACTGGTTAGGGCTAATTAATCCTCTTTTAATGTGTATGAATTTCATGCACCGAGACACTAGTCTTAATAATAAGTGACCTCATTTCTTATGTCTCCATCCTCCTCTCCTATGCAGTGCTGTTTCTCACTGAAAATATTGTATAAGTTCTTGTAATTTTTTAGAGAGAAATTTGAATAACTACAAGATAATTTGGGACCCTGTAAGGTTTTAAAATTCCAGGGCAGGAGATTATTGCCATTGAAGATCTAGTTGCAAACTCCCACTTTTATATCTGGAGCTAAGTTTGCCACAGTGACAGCATTTTTCCAGGTGCATTTGTATGTGTTTTCTGTATGTATGGGCTAATGAAGTGCTGTTTTTAAAACTGCCTTAGCTATTGGAGCTCTCTGAAGGTAAAGTGAAAACATTCATTTGATTTGAAAATGGAGTCCAAAGACCTGGGTTTATTTTTACTCTGTCACTTTTGGTATAATCTGGGAGACAGCAAGTCACTTAAAATTTTCTGTACCTCAGTTTTCCCATTTATAATTAATGATGGTGAAGGGTTAATAACCACCACTATGTCACTTCACTGGAAATCAGAGTGAGATAATGCATGTGAAAATGCTTGTGAACTGGAAATAGCTGTACAAACAACCTCATAGTTATTTCCTAGTATTAGGGGAAATCCCTCAGGGGCCTACTCAGCAGCTGTTTCTGACATTTTCCCTTTATCTCAGCAGGGACCAACCAACATTCTAGACAAGAAGGGAAACTGACTTAAACATTTTATTTTGGGGCCTAACCCTTTAACCTAGCTTTACCACCCATACTTTCAAAAAATACATGTAGGATTAGATTTTATCCCAAAATTGGAAGCAAATAAAGCATGTTTTTAATGTTTCCAACTCCCCTTTATCCTTTAACTAGAGGCCCAGTGCACAAAATTTGTGCATGGGTAGGGTCCCTAGGCCTGTCCAGTGATCAGGGCCAATCAGATTCCCTGCCTCCCCGCCTTCTCCTTCCCTCGCTCCCTCAGTGCCCTGCGGCCACTGCTGGTCACCTGCCAAGTTCCGCGCTGCCCTCTGGTGGTCAGTGCATGTCATAACAAGTGATTGAACTCCAGGTCTCCTGGTCGAACTCCCGAGGGGACACTTTGCATGTTAACCTTTTATATACATAAATTTTTTTTGGTTTCTTTATATTTTTACTTTTTTAGCACCACTTTCCAAAGGGAGTAGAAGGTAGCAGAAGAAATTATTCTGAGAGATTGTATGCATTAATGGCTAGTAGTGTAAACTCTGGAGGTAAAAAGATATGAGCTGAATCTTGGTTCCACCACTTACTAGTTGTAAGGAAATAGACACTGTCCCAAAGAACAACTTCTGGTTTGGAGCATTAAAAACTCATTCTACTTGGAGCAAAAAATAAGCAAATTAACAAATGTATAAATAAATAAGTATATATATTTCAGAAAAATATGCTTTAAAAAAATTCCCACATCTTAGCCTTTCTGATTTGGTGGTTTGTATAAGTCAGCCCGCAGGCAATTTTAGGCACAAATTTGAACACAGAATATTTATTTTTTCAATTATATTTCCATAGCTTTTCCAATCCACATCTTTTTTGGTGATTTTTAAAAAACTCTTGCCTACAGATGATCAGAATGCTTATTTGATACTAGAGGCCTGGTGCACAAATTTGCATGGGTGGGGTCCTTCAGCCAGGCTGGCAATCAGGGCAGCCTCACCCAGTCCCGATTGAGACCAGCTGGGGGATGGTGGTGGTGGGGGGATGGAACACAAGAGTTTGGCTGGCCACAGGAGGCTGGCTGTGGGAGCACACTGACCACCAGGGGGCAGCTCCTGTGTTGAGCATCTGCCCCTTGGTAGTCAGTGTGCATCATAGCTACTGGCCAGTCATCCGGTCATAACAGTTGCTTAGGCTTTTATATATATACTAGAGGCCTGGTGCACAAAAATTTGTGCACTGGTGGGGTGTGTGTGTGTGTCCCTCAGCCCCACTTGTGCCCTCTCACAGTCTGGGACCCCTCGGGAGATAACAACCTGCTGGCTTAGGCCTGCTCCCGGGTGGCAGAGGGCAGGCCCAATCCCTAGGTGCAGCCCCTGGTCGGGCTCAGAGCAGGGCCAATTGGGGAGTTGGGGCACTGCCCCCTGTCATGCACAGAGCAGGGCAGATCAGGAGGTTGTGATGCCACCCCCAGTCATGCTCAGGGTAGGGCCGATTGGGGGGTTGGGGTGCCGCCCCCGTCACACTCAAGGCAGGGTCGATGGGGAGGTTGCGATTCCACCCCCTGTCATGCACAGAGCAGGGCCAATCAGGGGGTTGGGGAGCTCCCCCCGGTCATGCACAGAGTAGGGCTGATAGGGGAGTTGGGGCACTGCCCCCTGTCACCCACAGGGCAGGGCTGATCAGGGGGTTGGGGCACTCCCCCCTGTCACACTCAGGGCAGGGCCGATGGGGAGGTTGCCGCTCCACCCCGTCACACACAGAGCAGAGCCCATGGGGGTGGGGGTTGGGGTGCCGCACCCTGTCACACACAGAGCAGGGCCGATCAGAGGGCTGAGGAGCTCCCCCATATTAGGCACAGGGCAGGGTGGATCAGGGAGTTGGGGTGCCTTCCCCTGTCATGAACAGAGCAGGGAAGATAGGGAGGTTGTGGCCCTGCCTCCTGTCACACACAGAGCCGCAGGGTGATCAGGGGTTTGGGCGCTGCCCCCTGTCCCACTGATCCCGGTGCTGGGAGGCCTCGCGGCTCCACTTGACAGGGGCAGTGAGGCCTTGCTGCTCCGCTGATCCCGGTGCTGGGAGTCCTCACTGCTCTGCTGATCCCGGTGCTGGGAGGCCTCGCGGCTCTGCTGATCCTGGTGCTGGGAGGCATATTACCCTTTTACTATATAGGATAGAGGCCTGGTGCACAGGTGGTTTGCCCTGAAGGGTGTCCTGGATCAGGGTGGGGGTCCCGCTCTGGTGCCTGGCCAGCCTGGACGAGAGGATGATGGCTGTTTGTAGCTGGTCACACCCCCTTCAGGGTGGGGGTCCCCACTGGGGTGCCTGGCCAGTTTGGGTGAGGGGATGATGGCTGTTTGCAGCTGGTCACACCCCTTTCAGGGTGGGGGTCCCCACTGGGGTGCCTGGGCAGTCTGGATGAGGGGCTGAGGGCCGTTTTCAGGCTGGCGGGTGACTGAAGCTCCCAACCTCTCCTTTTTTTCTTTTTTTCCCTGGGATTTATTTACCTTCCATGGCTGTCACTGGAGCTCAGAGCCTGCTTTAGCTCAAAGACCTCGGTTTGTTTGGCTTCTATAATTGAAACACTCTTGCAACTACAGCTCAGCTGGCTGGCTAAAAGCATGGGGATTGTTTAGGTTCTATAATTGCAACATAGTTGCTTAGAGTGCAGGCTCAGAGGCCGGCAGCGGCAGGCAGGGAACCTTGGCTTCCTCCATCACTGGAGCAAGCAAGCCTCCTGTTCGCTTCAGCTGCCTGGCTGCCAGCCGCCATCTTGGTTGGCAGTTAATTTGCATATCGCGCTGATTAGCCAATGGGAAGGGTAGCAAAGTTATGGTTAATTACCATGTTTCTCTATTATTAGATAGGGTATAGATTGGTTATCTCTTAATACATATGTGTAACCCTGTTCTGTCCAGAGTGCTCCCAACACTGAATGTCTGGTGCCTAGATTGGCTGGTCAAGGCTTTGACCTTGACTAAAACAAACTAACAAAAATAGAGATTTCTGTCCCCGTTATTCAGAAAATAGAACATATGATATGTGTCTCATAGGGCTAAGCTGGATCCCTAGATGTATAATAGGTATGGTATGAAACAAAAGGCTTTGTTCAAATTCATGATTTTGGCATGGAACACACTTCTATGGATCAACCTCAAATTCACTTTGTCATTTTACAGATTTCCTTTGATTTTATGAAGTTGTACCTGACAATTTATTTCTCAACTAGTGAAGTTGTTAATAGGGACAAATACGTGGTTATTGGTTGGATGAACATTTTCTTATACAAGAAAAGTATACTTAATAGGATCACAAGGAAATGTTTATCTGATGTTCACATACTCAACCTGATCACTTTTGTCACATTTATTAACATACAGCATAAGTTATTGTCTTTTAATTTCTCATTGTTGATCAAATGAGGTCTGTGAAAAGTACTTGAAAATGGTAATATATTATAACATTCTGATATTATTATTTGTTATTAGCCTAGTGTGTGGTTGTGAAATGCTCTTGTTAGAGAATATTAAACTTTCTTTTTTGTGTGAAGATATTATTGGTATCCTTCCTCCTCTTAAATGTTTCTAATGCCTACCTTGATTACTAAATGAAGCATATTCTTAAATCTGCTGACTATTCAATCTCAAGGAAGCCTCGAATCCAATATTATTTAAGCAAAGAAACAAACAAGAAGTCATCAGGAGTAGTCTTTATGGTAGCTGTAAGAGTATGTCTTTTTGTTCCTGAGATAGCACATTTTACTCATTTTGGGTAAACTGTCAATTCTTTTCTTACTTCTTGTTTTAAGCAGGAAGTGCTGATAGCATTATATGTAAATAATCACTCCGTGTTGCATAACTGTTACCTCCTTTCAGATTTTAAGAGTGCAAATAGTCTTTTTTTTTCAGATAGTCTTGTTGTACTTAATAGGCACTTAGGAGAACCTGTCAGAAGAACATTTTAAACAAAGAAGAAAGTGGTTTAGAATTCTAAAAGTCTTTCTTCCACACTGTGTATGTCTTCTTGGGGGTATGATTTATCTGCCAAACTTGTGAAATTAACTCTGAATTTGCCAGTCCAGCAGGGTCAGCCCTAAGGAAAATTAGGGAATAAATGACTTTTATTTACAAATTTCCTCCCCTCCCCTCCCCTCCCCTCTCCTCTCCTCTCCTCTCCTCTCCTCTCCTCTCTTCTCCTCTCCTCTCCTCTCCTCTCCTCTCCTCTCTTCCTCTGTTCTCTCTCTTAATCTCCGCTGTCTTCTCTTCTAATGTAGACAGAGTTTCAACTATTTGAAGGAAAACGGACCTGAGAAATCACTAACATTTCAGTGTAAATACATTTAAATTGTTCTTCTTTTCTGAAATGACTTTATTTTATTTTAGTTATATGAAATATAAAATATCAATAAGAAAAAAAAATCAATTTAAAAATCATCCATGATATCACCATGGTGGATTAATCCACTTTTAACATTTATGTGTATAGCCATTTATACACTGAGAGGCCAGATTATTATGACCACCCCATCAGTACTTTTTTGGGCCACCTTTTGCCTTCAATACTCCGGTGATTCTTCTTGGCATTGACTCCACGAGATGTTGAAAGGTGATGTGAGGAATCTGACACCATGCCTAATGAAGAGCACTGTCCAGTTCTGTGAGATTTGATGGTTGTGGAACCACCTGCCTGATGGCTCTTTTAATTTTGTACCACAAATGCTCAATTGGATTGAGATCTGGTGATTGTGGGGGCCACCTAAGCAAGGTAAAGTCTCCCTCATGTTCTTGAAACCACTCCTGCACAATACAAGCACCGTGGCATGGCACATTGTCTTGTTGGAAGAAGCCATCTCCATTGGGATACATCATCAACATGATAGGATGAAGTTGATCAGCAATGATACTTAGGTATGTTGTGCTATTCAGACATTGTTCCACATGAATTAAAGGGCCCAAATCATGCCAGGAAAACATGCCCCAAACCGTAACACTGCCCTCACCAGCTTGAAGGGTCATACTCATGCATGTGGGGTGCATGCTTTCATGCTGTTTCCACCAAATTCTCACTCTGCCATCTGCATGATGCAACTGGAAAGGTGATTCATTGGACCACATAACTTTTTTCCAATGCTCAACTGTCCAATCCTTGTGTTCCTGTGTGAATTGGAGACGCTTTATCTTGGTAACTTCAGACAACAAAGGTGTTCGAACAGTCCTTCAGCTTCCATATCCCATACAATGCAGTGTATGGCTAATTTGCCTACAAACATCAGGTGGTCATAATAGTCTGGCCACTCGGTGTATATTCATCAAAATGGGATTACATTATTATGGGAACCAGGCCAGTTCCCTGGATAGTCAAGGCCAGTGGAAGCACAGAGGACTTGTTATCAATACAACAGAATGGCCAAAGGCTGCTTTAGGCATGTGCCTAAACGGAATGTTCAAGGACTCTAAGCCTGGGAATCCTAATCAGGCCAAGATACCATGAGTGGGTGCAAAGACACATGGTACACTGTGCCCTTCTGTAGCAAATATGATTGATGTAACTATTGGCATGAAGTCTTCTTTGTATAAATAGTATAAAAGTAGGTTACTGACCAACTAGTTGGCTGAAGTAGGCTGGAGTCGGCTGAGGATGGAGTGAGAAGTCTGCTAGAGAGAGCAGCTAAGATGGAGTGTGTGAAGAAGACTGCTAGAGAGAGCAGCTAGGATGGAGTGGGTAAAGACGTCTGCTAGAGAGAGCATGTGGGCAGGAGAGACAGGAGAAGCTGCTGAACTGGAGAGCTCAGATACCACTACAATGTGAAGTGGTGAGTCTAGGAGGCAGGTGCGGCTGCTCAGATAATAGCTGTGGGTACAGAGACTGACTCTGCTTTATGGGAAAGATATATGTTCACCAGCCAGTGTCTGGCTACCTGCCTATATGGACTTTGCTGTGAGGACTGTTCTTATCTGATGGTTCTATGGCTACTGGCTTCAACAATAAAGACTCATTCTTATACACCTACAACTTCTCCATCTCCCAAGACCTTCTGCCATGCTCTGCCAAGACTCAGAACTCAGAGCACCAGAGCTCATGCAGAGTTCTTGCTGCGTGCTCTGACAATCCGATATAATAAAACCCTAATATGCAAATCGAATGGTGGAACAACTGATCGCTATGATGTGCACTGACCACCAGGAGGCAGATGCGCAATGCAGGAGCTGCCTCCTGGTGGTCAGTGTGCTCCCACAGGGGGGTTGCTGCTCAGCCAGAAGCTGGACTCATGGCTGGCGAGCACAGTGGTATTGGTGGGAGCTTCCTCCACCTCCAAGGCAGCGCTAAGGACCCCTTGGGGGACATCCACCTGCCGGCTTAGGCCTGCTCCTGCGGACATACCCCAAGGGGTCCTGACTGCAAGAGGATGCAGGCCAGGCTGAGGAACCCCCTCCGCTAGTGCACGAATGTTGTGCACTGGGCCCCTAGTTATATATATTGTGTATCAACATGTTATTTCTATTTAGCATTGTTTATCAACCTGTTATTTTAATTAATCAATGTACTAGAGGCTCAGTGCACGAAATTCGTGCACTGGAGAGGGGGGTGTCCCTCAGCTCAGCCTGCACCCTTTCCAATCTGGGACCCTTTGGGGGATGTCCAACTGTCTCTCACAATCCGGGACCACTGACTCCCAACTGCTCACCTGCCTACCAGCCTGATCACGTCCTAACCACTCCCCTGCCAGCCTGATTGATACCTAACTGCTCCCCTGCTGGCCTGATCAGCTCCAACTGCCCTCCCCTGCTGGCCTGGTTGACCTTAACTGCCCTCCCCTGCAATCTTGGACCCCCCCCCCCCAACTTCCCTCCCCTGCTAGCCCCGTCACCCTTAACTGCCCTCCCCTGCTGGCCTGGTCCCCCCAACTTCCCTCCCTCCCCTTGATGAAGATATTTTTTTGGATTATTAATAGTCAATTTTTCCAGCTCCATTTATTGAAGAAGCTATCCTCCTCCACTGAGTTGATTGTGAGCCTTTGTCAAAGATAAGTTGGGCATATTTGTGTCAAAGATCAGTTGGGCATATTATCCATAAATGAGCGAGATCATGTGGTATATTTCTTTCATTGACTAGCTTATTTCACTTAGCATAATGCTCTCCAGTTCCATCCATGCTATTGCAAATGGCAAGAATTTCTTCTTTTTTACAGCAGCATAGTATTCCATCGTGTAGATGTACCACAGTTTTCTTTTCTTTTCTTTCTTTCTTCATTTTTATTTTTTTAATTAAATCTTTATTGTTCAGATTATTACATAAGTTACTCAATTTTCCCACCATAACTCCCCTCCGCCCTCACTCCCCACCCACTGTCCTCATCCATAGGTGCACGATTATTGTCCAGTCTCTTCCCTCACCCCCACACCCCTCCCCCCCCCAAGAATAGTCAGTCCATTCCCTTTCTATGTTCTTTGTTCTGTTCCATTTATCCATCTCTATGCTTTTTCTAATACCACATTGTCATTATTACTATAGCTACATAATAATTCTTGACATTGGGTAGAATAATTATTGCCACCCTATTCTTTTTCAATATTGTCTTAGCTATTCTACATCCCATGCTTTTCTCTATAAATAAAATAATTTCATAACTACAAAAATCCATGCTGAGGTTTTGATAAGCATTGCATTAAATCTGTAGATAAATCTAGGGAGAATCAACATCTTTACTATGTTTAGTTTTTCAATCTATGAACAAGATAATGTCTCCTATTTATTCAGATCTTTTTTATTTCATCAGCATTTTATTATTTTTAGACATACATCCTGTACATATGATTTTATTTTTTTTGGAGGTGCAGTTATTTAATTAATTAATTAATTAATTAATTTATTTATTTATTAAAATTGTTTTATTGCTTAAAGTATTACAAAGAGTATTACATATGTCTACTTTTTTCCCCGCCCTTGACAATCCCCTGGCCTCCCTTACCCCCAGTGTCTTATGTCCACTGGTTATGCTTATATGCATGCATACAAGTCCTTTGGTTGATCTCTTACCCCCCCCACTCTGCCCCCCTACCCTCCCCAGCCCTCCCGCTGCAGTTTGACAGGCTGTTCGAGGCTGCTCTGACTCTGTATCTATTTTTGTTCATAAGTTTATAATGGTCTTTATTATCCATAAATGAGCGAGATCATGTGGTATATTTCTTTCATTGACTAGCTTATTTCACTTAGCATAATGCTCTCCAGTTCCATCCATGCTGTTGCAAATGGCAAGAATTTCTTCATTTTTACAGCAGCATAGTATTCCATCGTGTAGATGTACCACAATTTTCTTTTCCTTTCTTTCTTTCTTTCTTTCTTTCTTTCTTTCTTTCTTTCTTTCTTTCTTTCTTTCTTTCTTTCTTTCTTTCTTCCTTCCTTTCTTTCTTTCTTTCTTTCTTTCTTTTATTTTTAATTTTTTTAATTAAATCTTTATTGTTCAGATTATTACATAAGTTACTCATTTTTCCCACCATAGCTCCCCTCTGCCCTCACTCCCCACCCACTGTCCTCATCCATAGGTGCACGATTATTGTCCAATCTCTTCCCTCACCCCCACACCCCTTCCCCCCCCCAAGAATAGTCAGTCCATTCCCTTTCTATGTCCCTGATTCCATTACAATCACCAGTTCATACTGTTCATCAGATTATTTATTCACTTGATTTTTAGATTCACTTGTTGATAGATGTGTATTTGTTGTTCATAATTTGTATCTTTACCTTTTTCTTCTTCTTCCTCTTCTTAAAGGATACCTTTCAGCATTTCATATAATACTGGTTTGGTGGTGATGAACTCCTTTAGCTTTTTCTTATCTGTGAAGCTCTTTACCTGGCCTTCAATTCTGAATGATAGCTTTGCTGGATAAAGTATTCTTGGTTGTAGGTTCTTGGTATTCATCACTTTGAATATTTCTTGCCACTCCCTTCTGGCCTGCAAAGTTTCTGTTGAGAAATAAGCTGACAGTCGTATGGGTACTCCCTCGTAGGTAACTGAGTTTCTTTCTCTTGCTGCTTTTAGGATTCTCTCTTTGTATTTTGCTCTTGGCATTTTAATGATGATGTGTCTTGGTGTGGTCCTCTTTGGATTCCTTTTGTTTGGGGTTCTCTGTGCTTCCTGGACTTGTAAGTCTATTTCTTTCACCAGGTAGGGGAAGTTTTCTGTCATTATTTCTTCAAATAGGTTTTCAATATCTTGCTCTCTCTCTTCTTCTGGCACCCCTATAATTCGGATGTTGGTACGCTTGAAGCTGTCCCAGATGCTCCTTACACTATCTTCGTATTTTTGGATTCTTTTTTCATTTTGCTTTTCCGGTTGGGTGTTTTTTGCTTCTTCATATTTCAAATCTTTGACTTGATTCTTGCTACCCTCTGGTCTGCTGTTGGGAGTCTGTATAATATTCTTTATTTCAGTCAGTGTATGCTTTATTTCTAGTTGGTTCTTTATCACAACACTGAGGGTCTCATTAGATTTCTTGAGGATCTCACTACATTTATTGGCGGTCTCACCAGTCTTCTTAAAGATCTCACTACATTTATCTGCAGTCTCACCAGTCTTTTCGAGGGCCTTATTAAGTTTATCGGCAGCTTCTAGAAAGTTCTTTAAAGACCTTAAAAGTGTGGTTTTGAACTCTATATCCAACAGTTTGCTTTCCTCCAATACTGTCGTTTGTGTTCTGTTTCTTTGTCTCAGCATTTTTTATGCTTCCCTGTGTCGATAGAGTGCCTTTCTGTGCTAAGTGTCCCAATTACCTGAGGTAGACACTCTTGGTGCACCCCCTTGTGGGTTTTGTGCACAGTCTTGTTGTAGTTAAACCTTGATTGTTGTAGTTATCACTGTAAGGAATTGACCTCCAGGCCAATTGGCTGTGGGAATCAGCTGTGTCTGCAGTGGGAGAGCTTCTGTGCTGGAGACACCCCTCTGGGGCTAGACTGGCTTCGATGGGGCTTTGGTGCTCACTGAGTCTGCCCCCTGAGTGTGTCTTTTATGGTTCCACGGAGCTGCAAACTGGATGGTCCCACTCTGACCTCTGGGCTTCCTGGCTCCTGGATCTCTAGGGAGGTGCTAATTTAGCCTTTGCCTGAGGCTATCCAGCAAAAGCCTCCCTGCAGTGCTTGGGTGGGGCGGGTCCCATGGGATCAACAGGGTGGAGTTAGCAATTATGGCTGCTCTCAGTCTTGCCCTCAGAGGCTCTGCTTCTCAGTGTCCCAGTAATCGCTGCAAGCCCCATGGAGAGAAAGCTGCCCTAGGGTTCTGAGCAATGCCAGACAGTCCCATTTCTCCCGTATGACTCTGGGTCCCTAGAGACTCACCCGGAACTGGAGCTTAGAGCCTGAGACTCCCTCCTGATTGTAAACAACTGTGCCCTCAGCCGCCAGCCCGCTCTGCATGCACTCCGCACCTTAGTATTTGACTTCAGCACTGCGCCTCCTCTGAGTCTCTGTATGCTTTCTCTTTCCCCCTAGTTGTAGAACTTCCACTCAGCCAGCCTTCCTGTGGTTCTGGATGATGTCAATTCCGTCTTTTAGTTGTATTTTTGAAGTGGTTGTTCGAGGCAGCAAACTCCAGTGTTTACCTATGCTGCCATTTTGGTTTTGTACCACAGGTTTCTAATCCATTCATCTACTGATGGGCACTTAGGCTGTTTCCAGATCTTAGCTATGGTGAATTGTGCTGCTATGAACATAGGGGTGCATATATCCTTTCTGATTGGTGTTTCTGTTTTCTTGGGATATATTCCTAGAAGTGGGATCACTGGGTCAAATGGGAGTTCCATTTTTAACGTTTTGAGGAAACTCCATACTGTCTTCCATAGTGGCTGCACCAGTCTGCATTCCCACCAGCAGTGCACAAGTGTTCCCTTTTCTCTGCATCCTCTCCAGCAATTGTTGTTTGTTGATTTGTTGATGATAGCCAGTCTGACAGGTGTGAGATGGTACCTCATTGTTGTTTTGATGTGCATTTCTCCGATGATTAGTGACTTTGAGCATGTTTTCATATGTCTCTTGGCTTTCTGAATGTCCTCTTTTGAAAAGTGTCTATTTAGGTCCTTTGCCCATTTTTTGATTGGATTGTTTATCTTCCCTTTGTTAAGTTGTATGAGTTCCCTATAAATGTTTGAGATTAAACCCATATCTATGATAACATTGGCAAATATGTTCTCCCATGCAGTGGGCTTTCTTGTTGTTTTGTTGATGGTTTCTTTTGCTGTGCAGAAGCCTTTTATTTTGATGTATTCCCATTTGTTCATTTTCTCTTTAGTTTCAAGTGCCGTAGGAGCTGTATCAGTGAAGAAATTGCTTCGGCATATGTCTGAGATTTTGTTGCCTTTGGATTCTTCTAGAGTTTTTATGGTTTCCCGTCGTACATTTAAGTCCTTTATCCATTTTGAGTTTATTTTTTTGTATGGTGTAAGTTGGTGGTCTAGTTTCATTGCATGTATCTGTCCTATTTTCCGAACACCATTTATTGAAGAGCCTATCTTGACTCCATTGTATGTTCTTGCCTCCTTTGTCCAATATTAATTGAGCATATTGGTTCGGGTCGATTTCTGGGCTCTCTATTCTATTCCACTGATCTACATGTCTGTTCTTGTGCCAGTACCAGGCAGTTTTGAGAACAGTGGCTTTGTAATATAGCTTGATAACTGGTACTGAGATCCCACCTACTTTGTTCTTTCTCAGGATAGCTGCAGCTTTTCGGGGTCTTTTTTTATTCCAGAAGAATTTTTGGAGAGTTCCATCTAGGTCTGTTAAATATGCCGTTGGTATTTTAATGGGAAGTGCGTTGTATTTATAGATTGCTTTGGGTGGTATGGACATTTTAATGATGTTGATTCTACCAATCCATGAACACGGTATGTTCTTCCATCTGTTTATGTCTTCCTCTATCTCTTTTTTCAATGTCCTGTAGTTTTCTGAGTAGAGGTCTTTTACTTTTTTAGTTAAGTTTATTCCTAGGTCTCTTAATTTTTTTGTTGCGATGGTAAATGGGATTTTTTTTTAGTCTCTCTTTCTGTAAGTTCACTATTGGTATATAGAAATGCCATAGGTTTCTTGACATTAATTATGTATCCTGCTACATTGCCAAATTTATGTACTAAGTCTAATAGTTTTTTGATGGAGTCTTTAGGGTTTTTTATGTATAATGTCATGTGATCTGCAAATAAGGAGAGTTTTACTTCTTCTTTTCCAATTTGGATGCTTTTTATTTCTTCTTCCTGTCTATGCAATGGCTAATACTTCCAGTACTATGTCGAACAGGAGTGGTGAGAGTGAACATCCCTGTCTTGTTCCTGTTCTTAGGGGAAATGGTGTTAGTTTTTGTGCATCGAGTATGATGTTGGCTGTGGGTTTGTCATATATGGCTTTTATTATGTTGAGGTATGATCCTTCTATTCTTACCTTGCTGAGAGTTTTTATCAAGAATGGGTGTTGGATTTTGTCAAATGCTTTTTCTGCATCAATTGATATGACTATGTGGGCTTTTTCTTTCTATTTGTTTATGTGATGTATCACATTCATTTATTTGTGGATATTGTACCATCCTTGCATCCCTGGGATAAATCCTACTTGGTCATGGTGTATGATCTTTTTTTCATTACTATTATTGCTTAATGTATTACAAAGGGTATTACATATGCCTCCTTTTCCCCCCGCCCTTGACAATCCCCTGGCCTCCCCTACACCCCAGTGTCTCATGTCCATTGGTTATGCTTATATGCATGCATATAAGTCCTTCGGTTGATTTCTTCCCACCCGCTTCTGCCCCCCTACCCTCCCCGGCCTTCCCGCTGCAGTTTGACAATCTGTTTGAGGCAGCTCTGCCTCTGCATCTATTTTTGTTCATAAGTTTATAATGGTCTTTATTATCCATGAATGAGTGAGATCATGTGGTATTTTTCCTTCATTGACTGGCTTATTTCACTTAACATAATGCTCTCCAGTTCCACCCATGCCATTGCAAATGGTAAGAGTTCTATCTTTTCTACAGCACCATAGTATTCCATCGTGTAGTTGTACCACAGTTTTCTAATCCACTTATGTACTGATGGGCACTGAGTGTATTTCCAGATCTTAGCTATGGTGAATAGTGCTGCTATGAACATATGGGTGCATATATCCTTTCTGATTGGTGTTTCTGGTTTCTTGGCATATATTCCTAGAAGTGGGATCACAGGGTCAAATGGGGGTTCCATTTTGAGTTTTTTGAGGAAACTCCATACTGTCTTCCATAGTGGCTGCACCAGTCTGCATTCCCCCATGCAGTGCACGAGTGTTCCCTTTTCTCTGCATCCTCTCCAGCACTTGTCGTTTGTTGATTTGTTGGTGATAGCCATTCTGACAGGTGTGAGATGGTACCTCATTGTTGTTTTGATTTGCATCTCTCAGATGATTAGTGACTTTGAGCATGTTTTCATATGTCTCTTGGCTTTCTGAATGTCCTCTTTTGAAAGGTGTCTATTTAGATCCTTTGCCCATTTTTTGATTGGATTGTTTATCTTTCTTTTGTTAAGTTGTGTGAGTTCCCTATAAATGTTGGAGTTTAACCCTTATCCGTGATAACATTGGCAAATATGTTTTCCCATACAGTGGGCTTTCTTGTTGTTTTGTTGATGGCTTCTTTTGCTGTGAAGAATCCTTTTATTATGATGTAGTCCCATTTGTTCATTTTCTCTTTAGTTTCAAGTGCCCTAGGAGCTGTATCAGTGAAGAAATTGCTTCGGCATATGTCTGAGATTTTGTTGCCTTTGGATTCTTCTAGTATTTTTATGGTTTCCCATCATACATTTAAATCCTTTACCTATATTGAGTTTATTTTTGTATATTGTGTAAGTTGGTGGTCTAGTTTCATTTTCTTGCATGTATCTGTCCAATTTTCCCATCATCATTTATTGAAGGGACTACTTTGACTCCATTGAATGTTCTTGCCTCCTTTGTCAAATATTAATTGGGCATATTGGTTCGGGCTGATTTTTGGGCTCTCAATTCTATTCCATTGATCTATGTGTCTGTTCTTGTGCGAGTACCAGGCAGTTTTGAGAGCAGTGGCTTTGTAATTCAGCTTGATATCTGGTACTGAGATCCCACCTACTTTGTTCTTTCTCAGGATTGCTGCAGCTATTAGGGGTCTTTTTTTATTCCAGATGAATTTTCTGAGAGTTCATTCTAGGTCTGTGAAATATACCGTTGGTATTTTAATAGGAAGTGCGTTGTATTTATATATTGCTTTGGATAGTATGGACATTTTAATGATGTTGATTCTACCAATCTGTGAAAACGGTATCTTCTTCCATCTGTTTATGTCTTCCTCTATCTCTTTTTTCATAGTCCTGTAGTTTTCTTTTTTTTTTAATTTATTTATTGCTTAAAGTATTACAAAGGGTATTACATATGTGTCCATTTTACCCCCCGGCCCTAGACAGTCCCCTAGCCTCCCCTATCCCCCAATGTCTTATGTCCACTGGTTATGCTTATATGCATGCATACAAGTCCTTTAGTTGATCTCTTACCCCCTTACCTCCTGCCCCCCAACCCTCCCCGGCCTTCCTGCTGCAGTTTGACAATCTGTTTGAGGCAGCTCTGCCTCTGTATCTATTATTGTTCAAAAGTTTATAATGGTCTCTATTATCCATGAATGAGTGAGATCATGTGGTATTTTTCCTTCATTGACTGGCTTATTTCACTTAGCATAATGCTCTCCAGATCCATTCATAACGTTGCAAATGGTAAGAGTTCCTTCCTTTTTACAGCAGCATAGTATTCCATCGTGTAGATGTACCACAGTTTTCTAATCCATTCATCTACTGATGGGCACTTAGGCTGTTTCCAGATCTTACCTATGGTGAATTGTGCTGCTATGAACATAGGGGTGCATATATCCTTTCTGATTGGTGTTTCTGGTTTCTTGGGATATATTCCTAGAAGTGGGATCACAGGGTCAAATGGGAGTTCCATTTTCAGTTTTTTAAGGAAACTCCATACTGTCTTCCATAGTGGCTGCACCAGTCTGCATTCCCACCAGCAGTGCACAAGTGTTCCTTTTTCTCCACATCCTCTCCAGCACTTGTTGTTTGTTGATTTGTTGATGATAGCCAGTATGACAGGTGTGAGATGGTACCTCATTGTTGTTTTGATTTGCATCTCTCGGATGATTAGTGACTTTGAGCATGTTTTCATATGTCTCTTGGCTTTCTGAATGTCCTCTTTTGATAGGTGTCTATTTAGGTCCTTTGCCCATTTTTTGATTGGATTGTTTATCTTCCTTTTGTTAAGTTGTATGAGTTCCCTATAAATTTTGGAGATTAGGCCCTTATCAGATATGACATTGGCAAATATGTTTTCCCACACAGTGGGCTTTCTCGTTGTTTTGTTGATGGTTTCTTTTGCTGTGCAGAAGCTTTTTATTTTGATGTAGTCCCATTTGTTCATTTTCTCTTTAGTTTCAAGTGCCCTAGGAGCTGTATCAGTGAAGAAATTGCTTCGGCATATGTCTGAGATTTTGTTGCCTTTGGATTCTTCTAGAATTTTTATGGTTTCCTGTCGTACATTTAAGTCCTTTATCCATTTTGAGTTTATTTTTGTGTATGGTGTAAGTTGGTGGTCTAGTTTCATTTTATTGCATATATCTGTCCAATTTTCCCAACACCATTTCTTGAAGAGACTATCTTGGCTCCATTGTATGTTCTTGCCTCCTTTGTCAAATATTAATTGAGCATATTGGCTGGGACCTATTTCTGGGCTCTCTATTCTATTCCATTGATCTATATGTCTGTTCTTGTGCCAGTACCAGGCAGTTTTGAGAACAGTGGCTTTGTAATACAACTTGATATCTGGTATTGAGATCCCACCTACTTTGGTCTTTTTCAGGATTGCTGCAGCTATTCGGGGTCTTTTTTTATTCCAGATGAATTTTTGGAGAGTTCGTTCTAGATCTCTGAAGTATGCCGTTGGTATTTTAATGGGAAGTGCGTTGAATTTATAGATTGCTTTGGGTAGTATGGACATTTTAATGATGTTGATTCTACCAATCCATGAACACGGTATGTTCTTCCATCTGTTTATGTCTTCCTCTATATCTTTTTTCAACGTCCTGTAGTTTTCTGAGTAGAGGTCTTTTACCTCTTTAGTTAAGTTTATTCCTAGGTAGCTTAATTTTTTTTGGTGTGATGGTAAACGGGATTGTTTTTATAATCTCTCTTTCTGAAAGTTCACTATTGTTGTATAGAAATTCCTCAGATTTCTTGGGGTTAATTTTGTATCCTGCTACATTGCCAAATTCATGTATTAAGTCTAGTAGTTTTCTGATGGAGTCTTTAGGGTTTTGTATGTATAATATCATGTCGTCTGCAAATAATGGCAGTTTTACTTCCTCTTTTCCAGTTTGGATGCCTTTTATTTCTTCTTCTTGTCTAATTGCAATGGCTAATACTTCCAGTACTATGTCGCACAGGAGTGGGGATAGTTAGAATCCCTTTCTTGTTCCTGTTCTTAGGGGAAATGGTGTTAGTTTTTGTCCATTGAGTATGATGTTGGCTGTGGGCTTGTCGTATATGGCTTTTATTCTGTTGAGGTATGATCCTTCTATTCCTACCTTGCTGAGAGTTTTTATCAAGAATGGGTGTTGGATTTTGTCAAATGATTTTTCTGCATCAATTGTTATGAGTATGTGGTTTTTTCCTTTCAATATGTTTTTGTGATGTATCACGTTTATTGATTTTCAGATATTGTACCATCCTTGCATCCCTGGGATAAATCCTACTTGGTCATGGTGTATGATCTTTCTGATGTACTGCTGGACCCGATTTGCTAAGATTTTGTTGAGGATTTTGGCTTCTATGTTCATGAGGGATATTGGCCTGTAATTCTCTTTCATTGTGTTGTCTTTAACTGGTTTTCATATTAGGGTGATGCTGGCTTCATAGAATGAGCTTGGAAGTGTTCCTTCCTCTTGGATTTTTTGTAGTAGTCTGAGGAGGATAGGTTTTAGTTCTTCCTTGAATGTTTGGTAAAACTCCCCTGTGAAGCCGTCTAGTCCTGGGCATTTGTTTGCTGGAAGCTTTTTGATGACTGCTTCAATTTCTTCCATAGTTATTGGCCTATTGAGATTTTTAGATTCTTCCTGATTGAGTTTTGGAATGTTGTATTTTTCTAGGGACAAGTCCGTTTCCTCCAGGTTGTCGAGTTTGTTGAATTAGAGCTGTCCATTGTATTTTTTAACAATCATTTGTATTTCTGTGGGGTCTGTTGTTATTTCGCCTCTATCATTACTGATTTTGTTTATTTGGGTCCTCTCTCTTTGTTTCTTGGTGAGCCTGGCTAGAGGTTTATCAATCTTGTTTATCCTTTCAAAGAACCAACTCTTGGTTTCATTGATTTTCTGTATTGTTTCTTTGGTCTCTATATCATTTATTTCTGCTCTAATCTTTATTATCTCCTTCCTTCTGCTCACTCTGGGCTTTTCTTGTTGCTCTCTTTCTAATTCTTTGAGTTGTAGAGTTAGATGATTTACTACCATTTTTTCTTGTTTTTTTGAGATAGGCCTGTAGAGCTATAAACTTCCCTCTCAGGATCGCTTTCATTGTGTCCCATAGGTTATGCATTGTTGAGTTTTCATTGTCATTAGTTTTCAGGATGTTTTTAATTTCTTCTTTCATCTCATTGGTAACCCAATCAATATTTAATAACATGCTATTCAGCTTCCAAGTGTTTGAGTATTTTAGGTTGTTTTTATTGTAGTTTATTACTAATATTATGCCATCGTGGTCTGAGAAGATGCTTGGTATGATTTCAATTTTCTTGAATTTGGGGAGACTTTGTTTGTGACCCAATTTGTGGTCTATTTTTGAAAATGTCCCATGAGCACTTGAGAAGAGCGTATATTCCGTGGCTTTGGGGTGAAATGTTCTGAAGATGACAATTAAGTCCATCTGATCTAGGGAGTCATTTAGGATTGCTGTTCCTTTGCCGATTTTTTGTCTAGTGGATTTATCCAGTGATGTCAGTGGTGTATTAAAGTCCCCTACTGTGATTGTATTGTTGTCGATCTCTCCCTTGATATCTTCCAGGAGTTTTTTTCATGTGTTTGGGTGCTCCTGCATTGGGTGCATATATGTTTATCAGGGTTATATCTTCTTGTTGTATTGATCCCTTTGGTATTATGAAGTGGACTTCCTTATCTCTTGTTATGGCCCTCACTTTGAGGTCTATTTTGTCCGATATAAGTATTGGTAACCCAGCTTTTTTTTTCATTTCCATTTGCCTGAAAGATATTTTTCCATCCCTTCACTTTTAGTCTGTTTGAGTTCCTTATTCTGAGGTGGGTCTCTTGTAGAAAGCAAATGTATGGGTCATGGGTCATGTTTTTTTTTTTATCCATTCAGCCACTCAATGTCTTTTGATTGGAGCATTTAGTCCATTTACGTTTAAAGTTATTTTTGAAAGGTACTTGTTTGTAGCCATTTCTATTTTTTGTGCCTGTTTTCTGAGTAGAGGTCTTTTACCTCTTTAGTTAAGTTTATTCCTAGGTATCTTATTTTTTTGGTGTGATGGTAAATGGGATTGCTTTTTCAGTCTCTCTTTCCGTAAGTTCACTATTGGTGTATAGAAATTCCATAGATTTCTTGGTGTTAATTTTGTATCCTGCTACATTTCCGAATTCATTTATTAATTCTAATAATTTTTGATGTAGTCTTTTGGGTTTTCTATGTACAATATCATGTCATCTGCAAATAAGGACAGTTTTACTTCTTCTTTTCCAGTTTGGATGCCTTTTATTTCTTCTTCTTGTCTAATTGCAATGGCTAACACTTCCAGTACTATGTCGAACAGGAGTGGTGAGAATGGGCATCCCTGTCTTGTTCCTGTTCTTAGGGGAGATGGTTTTAGTTTTTGCCCATTTAGTATGAGGTTGGTTGTGTGTTTTTCATATATGGATTTTATGATGTTGAGGTATGATCCTTCTATTCCCACCTTGCTGAGAGTTTTCATCAAAAATGGGTGTTGGATTGCGTCAAATGCTTTTTCTGAATCAATTGATATGACTATGTGGTTTTTATTTCTAAATTTGTTTATGTGATGTATCACGTTTATTGATTTTCAGATATTGTACCATCCTTGCATCCCTGGGATAAATCCTACTTGGTCATCGTGTATGATCTTTCTGATGTACTGCTGGATCCGATTTGCTAGGATTTTGTTGAGGATTTTGGCATCTATGTTCATGAGGGATATTGGCCTGTAATTCTCTTTCATTGTGTTGTGTTTATCTGGTTTTGGTAATAGCGTTATGCTGGCTTCATAGAATGAGCTTGGAAGTGTTCCTTCATCTTGAATTTTTTGGAATAGTCTGAGGAGGATACGTTTTAATTCTTTTTTGAATGTCTGTTAAAATTCACCTGGTCCTGGGCTTTTGTTTGCTGGAAACTTTTAGATGACTGCTTCAATTTCTTCCATAGTTATTGACCTATTGAGATTTTTAGATTCTTCCTGATTGAGTTTCGGAAAGTTGTATTTTTCTAGAAATATGTCCATTTCCTCCAGGTTGTCCAGTTTGTTGGAATAGAGTTTTTCATAGTATTTTTTAATAATCCTTTGTATTTTTCTGAAACAAGATGGCGGCATAGGTTAACGCCGGAGTTTGCTGCTTTGAACAACTACTTCAAAAGTGAAACCAAAAAACGAAAGGGACATCACCCAGAACCACAGAAACGCTGGCTGAGTGGAAGTCCTACAACTAGGAGGAAAGAGAAACGCATACGGACACTCAGAGGAGGCGCAGTGCTGAAGTCAAATTCTGAGGTGCGGAGTGCGCGGAGCGGGCTGGCGGCGGAGGGCGCGGTTGGCGTTTTCAATCGGGAGGGAGTCGCAGACTCTGAGCTCCAGATACGGGCGAGTCTTTAGGGACCCTGACTCAAACGGGAGAAGCGGGACTGTCTGGCTTTGGTCAGAGCGAGTGCAGCTTTCTCTCCGAGGTGTGCAGCGGATGCTGGGACTCAGAGAGGCAGAGCCCCTGGGGACAGGACTGAGAGCCGCCATAACTGTTCTCTCCGGCCCACCCTGTTGATCCTGTGCGACCCGCCCCGCCCAAGCCCTGCACTGAGGCATTTGCCGGATAGCCTCAGGCAAACGCCAGATTAGCACCTCCCTAGAGGACAGAAGTTCTCTCACTGCTGACACAGCTGATTCTCATAGCCACTTGGCCTGGAGGTCAAACCCTCCCTGGAATTAGCTACAACAATCAAGATTTAACTATAAGACTGCGAACAAAGACCACTAGGGGGTGCACCAAGGAATCATAACAAAATGCGGAGACAAAGAAACAGGACAAAATTGTCAATGGAAGATATAGAGTTCAGAACCACACTTTTAAGGTCTCTCAAGAACTGTTTAGAAGCCGCCGATAAACTTAATGAGATCTACAAGAAAACTAATGAGACCCTCGATCTTATATTGGGGAACCAACTAGAAATTAAGCATACACGGACTGAAATAACGAATATTATACAGATTCCCGACAGCAGACCAGAGGAGCGCAAGAATCAAGTCAATGATTTGAAATGCGAGGAAGCAAAAAACACCCAACCGGAAAAGCAAAATTAAAAAAGAATCCAAAAATGCGAGCATAGTGTAAGGAGCCTCTGGGACAGCTTCAAGCGTACCAACATCAGAATTATAGGGGTGCCAGAAGATGAGAGAGAGCAAGATATTGAAAACCTATTTGAAGAAATAATGACAGAAAACTTCCCCCACCTGGTGAAAGAAATGGACTTACAGGTCCAAGAAGCGCGGAGAACCCCAAACAAAAGGAATCCAAAGAGGACCACACCAAGACACATCATAATTAAAATGCCAAGAGCAAAAGATAAAGAGAGAATCTTAAAAACAGCAAGAGAAAGAAACTCAGTTACCTACAAGGGAATACCCATACTACTGTCAGCTGATTTCTCAACAGAAACTTTGCAGGCCAGAAGGGAGTGGCAAGAAATATTCAAAGTGATGAATACCAAGAACCTACAACCAAGATTACTTTATCCAGCAAAGCTATCATTCAGAATTGAAGGTCAGATAAAGAGCTTCACAGATAAGGAAAAGCTAAAGGAGTTCATCACCACCAAACCAGCATTATATGAAATGCTGAAAGGTATCCTTTAAGAAGAGGAAGAGGAAGAAAAAGGTAAAGATACAAATTATGAACAACAAATATGCATCTATCAACAAGTGAATCTAAGAATCAAGTGAATAAATAATCTGATGAACAGAATGAACTGGTGATTATAATAGAATCAGGGACATAGAAAGGGAATGGACTGACTATTCTTGGGGGGAAAAGGGGTGTGGGAGATGCGGGAAGAGACTGGACAAAAATCGTGCACCTATGGATGAGGACAGTGGGTGGGGAGTTGGGGAGTGAGGGCAGAGGGTGGGGCGGGAACTGGGAGGAGGGGAGTTATGGGGGGAAAAAAAAGAGGAACAAATGTAATAATCTGAACAATAAAGATTTAATTAAAAAAAAATAATCCTTTGTATTTTTCTGTGGTCTATTGTTATTTTTCCTCTTTCATTTCTGATTTTGTTTATTTGGGTCCTCTCTCTTTGACTCTTGGTGAGCCTGGCTAGACGTTCGTTAATCTTGTTTATCCTTTTTAAGAACCACCTCTTGGTTTTGTTGATCTTTTGTATTTTTTTTTTTGTCTCTATGTCATTTATGTCCACTATGATCTTTATTATTTCCTTCTTTCTGCTTATACTGGGCTTTTCTTGTTGCTCTCTTTCTAACTCTTTGAGTTGTAGGGTTAGGTAATTTATTACCATTGTTTCTTGTTTTTTGCAGTAGGCCTGTAGAGATATGAACTTCCCTCTCAAGAATTGCTTTCACTGTGTCCCATAGGTTTTGGTTTGTTGTGTTTTCATTGTTGTTTTTTGCCATGATGTTTTTTATTTTTTTCTTTGATCTCTCTGGTAACTCAGTCATTGTTTAATAGCATGCTATTTAGTCTCCATGTGTTTGATTTTTTTGGATCGTTTTTATTGTAGATGATTTCCAGTTTTATGCCATTGTAATCTGAGATGATGCTTGATATGATTTCTATCTTCTTGAATTTGAAGAGACTTTGCTTGTGACCCAATATATGTTCTATCTTTGAAAATGACCCATGTGCACTTGAGAAGAATGTATATTCTGTGGCTTTGGGGTGAAATGTTCTAAAGATGTCAATTAATTCCATATGATCTAGTGAGTCATTTAGGATTGATGTTTCTTTGCTGAGTTTTGTTTAGAGGATTTGTCCAATGGTGATAGTGGGGAATTAAAGTCCCCTACTATTATTATATTGCTGTGTATCTCTCTTTTGATATTCTCCACAAGTTTTTTTATGTATTTGGTTACTCTTGCATTGGGTGTGTATATGTTTACCAGAGTTATTTCTTCTTGTTGGATTGCTCCCTTTAGTAATATGAAGTGGCCTTTCTTATTTCTTTTATGTCCTTCACTTTGAGACCTATTTTGTCAGATATGAGTATTGCTTCCCCAACTTTTTTTTTTCGTTTCCATTTGCCTGAAAACCCTTTTTCCATCCTTGCTAACCACTGTCAGGAACTGTCCTCCTTTGACTTTCAGCAATCTGCTTGAACCTCCAAGAGATCCAGTTTGTGTCTGTCTCCACAGGCCTTAGCTGAAAGCAGGAGGGGCCAATCTGCCCTCTAAAGTAGTTTAGTTAGTAAAATGGGGACCCAGGGCTGGGTCAGCTAACTTCCCCTCTGCCTGCCTTTGTCTGCTAGCCAGCTGTCAATCATAATCACTCAAAAATCTGTTTCTGAAAGGGCTTTAGGTGGGGGAAGTGCTGTTTAGCTTTAAGGGAATGTGGTGGGTGTGTTTCCCTGTCTCAGAGCTACTCCTCCATGAGTGGCCCAAAATATTGCTCTGCGCTCAGCTGAGAAGAGTTCTTTACATGTAGTCCAGTAGTAGTAGTATTTGCTGGAAATATGGAGTTTCTCTGATCTCTCCTTTGGGGGGA